>NC_047022.1:1830424-2150293 GCF_902652985.1 Pecten maximus | reverse complement strand
AGTTGTTATGCAGTTCATTAGCCTTGGCTCGCGGGCATTGTTGAAGTTTAATTGAGGTAGCTATAAGTAGTCAGAGATCATTGTTTTGGTTGGAAGATATGTATTAGAGAGTGACTGGGTGAATTCTCCGTAGGGAAGTCTGTCACATAACTTGTCAGTGAGACCGGTGAGCTGACCGCTGGTACAGCAGGTAAATTGGCAGATTGGATAGAATAGTAGTCTATGAGAAGTTTGTGGTGGGTAGTGTGAACAGTGTATAGTTGTAGTCTATGAGAAGTTTGTGGTAGGTAGGGTGAACAGTGTATAGTTGTAGTCTATGGGAAGTTTGTGGTGGGTAGGGTGAACAGTGTATAGTTGTAGTCTATGAGAAGTTTGTGGTAGGTAGGGTGAACAGTGTATAGTTGTAGTCTATGAGAAGTTTGTGGTGGGTAGGGTGAACAGTGTATAGTTGTAGTCTATGAGAAGTTTGTGGTGGGTAGGGTGAACAGTGTATAGTTGTAGTCTATGAGAAGTTTGTGGTGGGTAGGGTGAACAGTGTATAGTTGTAGTCTATGAGAAGTTTGTGGTGGGTAGGGTGAACAGTGTATAGTTGTAGTCTATGAGAAGTTTGTGGTGGGTAGGGTGAACAGTGTATAGTTGTAGTCTATGAGAAGTGTGCGGTAGGTAGGGTGAACAGTGTATAGTTGTAGTCTATGGGAAGTGTGTGGTAGGTAGGGTGAACAGTGTATAGTTGTAGTCTATGAGAAGTGTGCGGTAGGTAGGGTGAACAGTGTATAGTTGTAGTCTATGGGAAGTTTGTGATAGGTAGGGTGAACAGTGTATAGTTGTAGTCTATGAGAAGTTTGTGGTGGGTAGGGTGAACAGTGTATAGTTGTAGTCTATGGGAAGTTTGTGATAGGTAGGGTGAACAGTGTATAGTTGTAGTCTATGGGAAGTTTGTGATAGGTAGGGTGAACAGTGTATAGTTGTAGTCTATGGGAAGTTTGTGGTAGGTAGGGTGAACAGTGTATAGTTGTAGTCTATGAGAAGTTTGTGGTGGGTAGGGTGAACAGTGTATAGTTGTAGTCTATGGGAAGTTTGTGGTAGGTAGGGTGAACAGTGTATAGTTGTAGTCTATGAGAAGTTTGTGGTAGGTAGGGTGAACAGTGTATAGTTGTAGTCTATGGGAAGTTTGTGGTAGGTAGGGTGAACAGTGTATAGTTGTAGTCTATGAGAAGTTTGTGGTGGGTAGGGTGAACAGTGTATAGTTGTAGTCTATGGGAAGTTTGTGGTAGGTAGGGTGAACAGTGTATAGTTGTATATAGCGCCAGTTAACGACTAAGTAGATCTGTACATGTAATAACAAACGTTACTGAGAGAGATTGAAGGCTGGTGTTGAGTGCATGGATATTACTTGGTGGATTTAAATTAGTTACGATGTTACAAATAAAGTGTAAATATAATCTTACATAACTTGTTGTTCAATCAGTTCTGAAATGGTGGCAGCGAGTAAATATAAAACAGAAAACAAAATGGCCGACAGTTGAAGTTTAGTATTACCAGAGACGTATATACAAGTCTCTGTATTGTTAAGAACAGGAGAATTCAGAGAAAGGACACATTTGTATGTTTTATTGATGCAAAACTGCCGTTTGAAAATATTCATCGTGATTTACTGTGGTACAAACTGATGAAGCTTGGAATCACTGGTCCTTTTTTAAACGCTATTAAATCGTTATATACATTAACGAGGAGTGCTGTTAAGCTAGGAAATTCTTTATCTGACCTTTTTCGATATTAAATTCTGAGCGAAACAAGGCTGTAAATTGTCTCCAACACTTGTTTCTATAAATGTTAATGACATTGTCGACGAAATCAACTCTCTGAATTGTGGAACGAGTATAAATGGACAAAATCTAGCAATATTACTATATGCAGTTGACATTGCATTAATTGCTGAAGATGAAATAAGTCTACAAAAAATGTTGGATGTTGCTAGCTCCTGGTGTCGCAAGTGGAGGATGTCTATAAATACTGAAAAAAAAACAAAGTTTTACACTTCAGGGGAAAAATTCACCCAGATCAAATTACATATTTAAGTGTGGAGATCAACGTATTGATTACGAAACCTCGTACCGTTATCTAGGATTAACGTTTAATGAATTTATGGACTTCAAAATATTACTAAATCAGCGAGCAGGGCACTATCTGCTTTATACACTAAGTTCCTTTCAAATGGAGGTTTTTCCTTTGATGTATTTGAAAAATTATATCGCAACCTCGTGGAACCTGTACTCTACTACGGTGCTGGAATATGGGGAATATCGAAATGGACACATGTGAAAAATATACAGAATAAGGCGTGTAGATTATTTTTAGGATCTTCGGAAAACTCTTCAAATGCAGCGAGTTGAGGCGACATGGGATTCATGTCGACACATCACAAGCAAATTATTGAAGTACTACGTCTACACGGTGCGGAAGAACCCACAGGCGCTTGCATAGAAAATATCACTTTCGATTTTTTTTTATATGACAGCGGTATGTGTAATGTGTAAGAGGGAAGGTTGGCAACTACGCCACGAGAGAAACGGCACCCCATCTCACTTCAATCGACTAAAAAACACATTTATTCAAACTGACACGGCGCACACTACATGCGACCGTCATCAGAAAACATTCATCTTTAACCTACCGAGCCACTCAATACGAATTGGTACATCCAAAACACAATAATCCGTGAAAACATCGCCGAATTCCTCGCTCAGAACGCCATTTCTCAAACTGCTCCCGGAGCCTGTCCAGATTCTTCATTTACATTTAATTAGGGTATAACACCAATTATACATCCCCTTAATTATGATATAACACCAATTATACACCCCCTTAATTATGATATAACACCAATTATACATCCCCTTAATTATGATATAACACCAATTATACATCCCCTTAATTATGATATAACACCAATGATACATCCCCTTAATTATGATATAACACCAATTATACATCCCCTTAATTATGATATAACACCAATTATACATCCCCTTAATTAGTGTATAACACCAATTATACATCCCCTTAATTAGTGTATAACACCAATTATACATCCCCTTAATTAGGGTATAACACCAATTATACATCCCCTTAATTAGTGTATAACACCAATTATACATCCCCTTAATTAGGGTATAACACCAATTATACATCCCCTTAATTAGTGTATAACACCAATTATACATCCCCTTAATTAGTGTATAACACCAATTATACATCCCCTTAATTATGATATAACACCAATTATACATCCCCTTAATTATGATATAACACCAATTATACATCCCCTTAATTATGATATAACACCAATTATACATCCCCTTAATTATGATATAACACCAATTATACACCCCTTAATTAGTGTATAACCCCAATTATACATCCCCTTAATTATAATATAACACCAATTATACATCCCCTTAATTATGATATGACACCAATTATATATCCCCTTAATTAGTGTATAACACCAATTATACATCCCCTTAATTATGATATAACACCAATTATACACCCCTTAATTAGTGTATAACCCCAATTATACATCCCCTTAATTATGATATAACACCAATTATACATCCCCTTAATTATGATATGACACCAATTATATATCCCCTTAATTATGATATAACACCAATTATACATCCCCTTAATTAGGGTATAACACCAATTATACATCCCCATAATTAATTATGATATAACACCAATTATATATCCCCTTAATTAGTGTATAACACCAATTATATATCCCCTTAATTATGATATAACACCAATTATACATCCCCTTAATTAGTGTATAACACCAATTATACATCCCCTTAATTAGTGTATAACACCAATTATACATCCCCTTAATTATGATATAACACCAATTATACATCCCCTTAATTATGATATAACACCAATTATACATCCCCTTAATTAGTGTATAACACCAATCATACATCCCCTTAATTATAACATAACACCAATTATACATCCCCTTAATTAGTGTATAACACCAATTATACATCCCCATAATTAATAATGATATAACACCAATTATACATCCCCTTAATTAGTGTATAACACCAATTATACATCCCCTTAATTAGTGTATAACACCAATTATACATCCCATTAATTATGATATAACACCAATTATACATCCCCTTAATTATGGTAAAACACCAATTATACATCCCCTTAATTAGTGTATAACACCAATTATACATCCCCTTAATTATGATATAACACCAATTATACATCCCCTTAATTATGATATAACACCAATTATACATCCCCTTAATTAGTGTATAACACCAATTATACATCCCCTTAATTAGTGTATAACACCAATTATACATCCCCTTAATTATGATATAACACCAATTATACATCCCCTTAATTATGATATAACACCAATTATACATCCCCTTAATTATGATATAACACCAATTATACATCCCCTTAATTAGTGTATAACACCAATTATACATCCCCTTAATTATAACATAACACCAAATAAACATCCCCTTAATTAGTGTATAACACCAATTATACATCCCCTTAATTATGATATAACACCAATTATACATCCCCTTAATTAGTGTATAACACCAATTATATATCCCCTTAATTATAACATAACACCAAATATACATCCCCTTAATTAGTGTATAACACCAATTATACATCCCCTTAATTATGATATAACACCAATTATACATCCCCTTAATTAGTGTATAACACCAATTATACATCCCCTTAATTATGATATAACACCAATTATACATCCCCTTAATTAGGGTATAACACCAATTATACATCCCCTTAATTATAACATAACACCAAATATACATCCGCTTAATTAGTGTATAACACCAATTATACATCCCCTTAATTATGATATAACACCAATTATACATCCCCTTAATTATGATATAACACCAATTATACATCCGCTTAATTAGTGTATAACACCAACTATACATCCGCTTAGTTAGGGTATAACACCAATTATACATCCCCTTAATTATGATATAACACCAATTATACATCCCCTTAATTAGTGTATAACACCAATTATATATCCCCTTAATTAGGGTATAACACCAACTATACACCCCTTAATTAAAGTTATTGTATAACACCAATTATACACCCCTTAATTAAAGTTCATTGTATAACACCAATTATACATCCCCTTAATTAGTGTATAACACCAATTATACATCCCCTTAATTAGGGTATAACACCAATTATATATCCCCTTAATTATGATATAACACCAATTATACATCCCCTTAATTATGATATGACACCAATTATACATCCCCTTAATTAGTGTATAACACCAATCATACATCCCCTTAATTATGATATAACACCAATTATATATCCCCTTAATTAGGGTATAACACCAATTATACATCCCCTTAATTAGTGTATAACACCAATTATACACCCCCTTAATTATGATATAACACCAATTATACATCCCCTTAATTATGATATAACACCAATTATATATCCCCTTAATTAGGGTATAACACCAATTATATATCCCCTTAATTAGGGTATAACACCAATTATACACCCCTTAATTAAAGTTCATTGTATAACACCAATTATACACCCCTTAATTAAAGTTCATTGTATAACACCAATTATACATCCCCTTAATTAGGGTTAATAATATGCGAGTTATTAGGTTTAGTTCCTTACAGACAAATGGCAGACATTCTTAATTTTATTTTTACAAATCCATTAATAATATTTTGTCGGGATATTTGGTACTGTAGCCATTCAAAGCTTTGTCAATATCTGCCGAGATTACTGATGGTGAAAAATGTACAACGTATGTGTTACCCTTCAATATGATAGATCATGTCGATCCTTTTGGCACATATACAGCTGGCCTGCTTTTATATTAATAGAGCTTAATTGACCCCTTTTGGCCCCGCCCTGTAGACCCTTGGGGAGTCAGCCCCACCATTTGTACAATTTTGAGTCCCCACCCCACAGGGATACTTCTGACCAAAATTCTGATCACTGGTTATGAAGAAGAAGTCAATTGTTGACGGACGAATGGACGACGGACGCCATGGTATGGCATAAGGTCCTTCGGACCAGGTGAGCTAATAATGGTATATTTACTTGTATGTATCAAGTATGGTACATTTACCTGTATGTGTTAAATATGGTACATTTACCTGCATGTGTTAATTATCAAAATGGTACATTTACCTGTATGTGTTAATTATGGTACATTTACCTGCATGTGTTAATTATCATAATGGTACATTTACCTGTATGTGTTAATTATGGTACATTTACCTGTATGTGTTAATTATCATAATGGTACATTTACCTGTATGTGTTAATTATGGTACATTTACCTGTATGTGTTCATTATGGTACATTTACCTGTATGTGTTAATTATCATAATGGTACATTTACCTGTATATGGACATATATCAATTAAAAACAACTAACAAGTATATATATCCAGAAAAACGTTTATTGACACTGTTCTCTTGTCAAAACAATACAGGTGTCCTGATCAACTGTGATACACACAGCCAAGGTTTTCCCTGAACTTCTACTTTATAATTACTAATTAGCATATAACTTGAGGACGATGCACCGGAGTTGGCTATCTGAGTATTCTTAATTATAAATCCATTATTTGGTTTGTGGCGGCAATTTAACAGAGTGGGCAATACACAGTAATGTACAGCACATTTAATTTATTTCCCTAACACAGAAAACACATTCCCTTACACAGACAACACAGGGTTATTTCCCTTACACAGACAACACAGGGTTATTTCCCTTACACAGACAACAAAGGGTTATTTCCCTTACACAGACAATACAGGGTTATTTCCCTTACACAGACAATACAGGGTTATTTCCCTTACACGGATAATAAAGGGTTATTTCCCTTAGACAATACAGGGTTATTTCCCTTACACAGACAACACAGGGTTATTTCCCTTACACACACAATACAGGGTTATTTAGTAACATAGACAATACAGGGTTATTTCCCTAACACACACAATACAGGGTTATTTCCCCTACACAGACAACACAGGGTTATTTCCCTTACACAGACAACACAGGGTTATTTCCCTTACACAGACAACACAGGGTTATTTCCCTTACACAGACAATACAGGGTTATTTCCCTTACACAGACAATACAGGGTTATTTCCCTTACACAGACAACACAGGGTTATTTCCCCTTACACAGACAACAAAGGGTTATTTCCCTTACACAGACAATACAGGGTTATTACCCTAACACAGACAATACAGGGTTATTTCCCTTACACAGACAATACAGGGTTATTCCCCTTACACAGACAACACAGGGTTATTTCCCGTATGTGACCTGATATGTCTTCGGAGGTTAGATGACTGTATAAACCCGCGTCCACAGAAGTCACATTTGTAAGGTTTCTCTCCGGTATGTGTCATACTATGTTTCTGTAGGTACTCTGCCCTTGTGAATTCCTTACCACACACATCACACTTGAAAGGACTGTATCCAATGTGTGTCCTGAAATGAGTTTTCATGTGAGAGGACTGACTAAACACCTTATCACAGACGTCACACTTATACGGCTTCTGTCCAGAATGTGTCAATGTGTGCATCTGGCGGTGAGCGGACTGACTGAATCCCTTACCACAGATATCACACGTGTAAGGCTTCTCTCCCGTGTGTGTTCTTGTATGTTTCTGCAGCGTGTCTCTTCGGATAAATTCCTTACCACAGAAATCACACTTATAGGGTCTGGAGCCAGTGTGGGATCGGAAATGCCTCTGTAGCTTGGACGATTCACTGAATTCCTTACCACAGACATCACATTTGTAAGGAGTTTCTCCAGTATGTGTTCTGAAATGTGTTTCAAGATGAGCTGACTGCGCAAAAAATTTACCACAAACATCACACTTGTACGGCTTTTTTCTTGTCAGTGCATTTTGCTGCTTCGATAAGCTACAAACATCTAGGCAGGCCTTATCACACACACCAGACATGTTGTCGGTGTTCTCCATGGAAAAATATCCACCACACTTCGCCAAGTACAATTTAAGTCATAGTAGCCTGGTCATCTCATATAACTCAACAAAACGTCCATTTGTAGTGATGTAGTCATTTCACCACCATTGGTAGCCATTACAATATTTAAATCCCTAGTCTTCTGTCATCTGAAGGGAGCTGAAACAAATGAAATACAAGTAAGAGGAATTGTAACCACACAAAAAATACTGTTAATTTAAATAAGATTTTATAAAATACAATTATGGTGTAGGAGAATGAATGGCCAGACTTGTTCTCAATTTCAGCCATTAAATTCAAACTTGGTACCTCTGAATTTTACATCATGCTCATATAACCATGCTATCTCAAATACTGTTTGATAAGGATAGAGTGCCATGTCGGTTGGCATCAGAACAACAAGAGATCCCAGAGGGATCTTGGCACCCACCATTGAATGATCTTTATAGGTTCTATGTCAGATTGATCTTCTCTCTACTTTTCCCTTCATTTTACTAATCTGTTCAAATTGAGACATCCCTCCAGTACTTTTCAAACAAGGGAATCCTAGCTATATAAGAATTTTGAGATTTCAGTACTTTGAGAAATAGCGATAACAAACTTCAATTGTCAAAATCCAAGATGGCTGCCTGTAGGCCATGTTGTTTTCAGATGGGTCTCAAAACGAAATATGCATATTTAGGCATCAAGGGGAATCTACTTATGAAATTTGAGAAAGATCCCTTCAGTACTTTCTCAGAAATAGCGAAAACAAATTTCAATTGTCAAAATCCAAGATGTCTGCCTGTCGGCTATGTTGGTTTCAGATGGGTCTCAAAAAGCAATATGCATAACTAGGCACCAAGGAAAGCCCACATATTAAATTTGAGAAAGATCCCTTCAGTACTTTCTGAGAAATAGCGATAACAAGAATTGTTTACGGACAGAGGGACGGACCGACCACGGACGCAGGGCGTTTTGAATAGCCCACCATCTGATGATGGTGGGCTAAAAATAGTCAGAGACCTTAAATATAAGCTAGAGACGGGACAGTGTGTGTTTCTCCACAGAGACGAGAAGTTATGTGTTCCTCCACAGAGAGAGGACAGTTTGTGTTTCTCCACAGAGAGAGGACGGTTTGTGTTTCTCCACAGAGAGAGGACGGTTTGTGTTTCTCCACAGAGACGGGATGGTTTGTGTTTTTCCACAGAGATAGGATGGTGTTTCTTCACAGAGACGAGAAGTTATGTGTTCCTCCACAGAGAGAGGACGGTTTGTGTTTCTCCACAGAGAGAGGATGGTATGTGTTTCCCCACAGAGAGAGGACGGTTTGTGTTTCTCCACAGAGAGAGGACGGTTTGTGCTTCTCCACAGAGATGGGACGGTTTGTGTTTCTCCATAGAGAGAGGACGGTTTGTGTTTCTCCACAGAGAGAGAACGGTTTGTGTTTCTCCACAGAGAGAGGACGGTTTGTGTTTCTCCACAGAGATGGGATGGTTTGTGTTTCTCCAGAGATGAGACAGTTTGTGTTTCTCCACAGAGATGGGACGGTTTGTGTTTCTCCACAGAGATGGGACGGTTTGTGTTTCTCCACAGAGATGGGACAGTTTGTGTTTCTCCACAGAGATGGGAGGGTTTGTGTTTCTCCACAGAGAGAGGATGGTTTAATTGTGTTTCGCCACAGAGATGGGACAGTTTGTGTTTCTCCACAGAGACTTTAAAATAACTGTACAAAGTCAAGATATAAGGGAAACTTAACAATGACATATATCACTTTGTCAATTTATCATTATGACAACATATAAACACGTCAGCCAACTACCTGCAAGATTAATAGAACATTTCCTCCCCTAGGTCCGAGACAGTGGGATCACAACTGGAGATTAATAGAATATTTCCTCCCCTAGGTCCGAGACAGTGGGATCACAACTGGAGATTGATAGAATATTTCCTCCCCTTGGTTCAGAAACAGTGGGATCACAACTTGAGTGATTGTCGAGTAATGACTGTTTTTCTCTTACCTGGAGTGGTACGTTCTCTCTCCTGTATCAAATGCGAGACAAAGTTCATTGGATGTGATTGAATTGTTGACGCGAAGTCATTGTATAGTTGCCCTGACATTGTGGTATTGTTGTCGTCATGAATTGTTGAGAACCTGCAAAGAGCATGTGTAGCTGGAATTGTCTAAACCCTAATTTATCTCTGACACAACAATAAATTGTAGATAAAAATGTATATCCAAGTCCATGGTAATCGGAAGAGTTATCACTTTCTTAGCAATAAAGGCTGAAAAGGGGTCGATAACTAGCTATATTGCACATTAACATAAAATTTGTAATGAACCTTGCACGGATATATATCGACGTTACGTCCCATCTCATATGATACATAATGATACGCATTTGCAACACAGGGGCACGTTACCTAATAATGTACATGAAATGATTAAACATGTATGTGGTCAGTATAAACATAACACAAGACCCAAATACTTTTGAATGTGTTAATGTTTCTACTGACCCCCATACATTTCAATCATTCATGTACAGTATACATTCTTATTGTAACGTGCCCCTGTGTTTTTAATATACTCAAGTTTGGCCCGTTAACTATAGCCTACTGTAGCTTACGCTTCATTGCATTCAACAGCAATGCACCCAAATATATTATGATGATTTGATTTTAGTCATGTGCTGATAGCTGTCCATATGTTTTTCTGGCACGCTTACCTACATGTAACTTGACTGTGACTGCTAAGGTTTTCACGATGCAACCATCTTACCTTTTCCCATCCGGAACTCCAACAACGAGTACAATACCCGATGAGTTCCGAATAATGTATGGGCGAGTTTGATTTGCACAATTTAACTGATGATAATTAAATAAGGTAATAAGTTAACCATGATCAGAGATATAATTATATGTCTCTGCCATGATTAAGTACACAAACCATATTCACTGATTGAAACATTAAGCACAACTCCTTTTAAAATCATAATGTTATTTCCAGAGTTTTATGGGCGAGTACAAAACCCGGAATGCACTCGGGCGTGAAGAGATTTTTTTTTATTTATTGTGTTTATTAGGTCATAATTCCGTTATTACTGAATGGATTTTTGTTCGGATACCGGCGTAAACGGGTTGACTTATCCCCTTTAAAATGATATAAGTTATATTTAACAGTATCAAAAATTAGAAGTGAAAGTGGTGGCCGGAATGAACCCATATGGAATAAAAATGTCGATATTTACAACTGTTTTCGTTATAATAAATACCCATATCTCAAATATTACTGAACAGATTTTTGTTCGGGAACCACCCAAAAACGGAGAATTAAGTACTCTTTCACATGGTATAAACTGTTTGAATACATGTTCGATATTACTTTCAAAAGTGGTGGCCGGAATGAATTGATGTGGTGTGAAAAAATAGCAAAATCGTCAAAGTTACATGTAAATTTCCATCTTTATTGGTCCATAACTCTTTCATTACTTAACCGATTTCTGTTCGGGACACACTCTAGACAAGATAATTTTATAGGCTTTAAGCTGATATAACTTATTAATATTCATTACAAATTCGGTGCAAAAGTGGTGGTCGGAATGAACCTAGGTGAAATTCACGGACGCCATTTTACAAGTATGTCCAAGCCGATAGCACACTACGTCTATACTAAAACAACAAATAGGCCTACACGGTACACCGGCCACCATGACCAGGTAACTGGCGGCTCGTTCACACCTTGATGAATATAATTAATCTTTAGATGAGCTTACGCTGGTTTTGTACACGAGATTAAAGTGTATCCTGACTTAGTAACTATTCTTGATTTACCAGAAATTTTTGAGGTTTTTAACCAATTGTTAGATTTAGACGATAGCTCAGTAACAATGTGTTTAGGGTATGACACAACTTTTGATCTAGGTGATTTTTATGTAACACCAGTCATTTTCCAACATATCCTTTTTGAAAACAAACCTAACATTCCATTAGCATTTTTGGTACATGAAAGGAAATTTCAAAAATGTCACGAGCGATTGTTTGATTATCTTTGTGAAAAAGTTCCAAAACTTTTGAAAAAGAATATTCCAATTATAACAGATAGAGAAAAGGGTGTTTCTAATGCAATTAAAAAGGTGTTACCAAATTGTACTAATCTGTTCTGCTGGAATCATATTAAAAGAGACTTTAAATACTGGTACAAAAGAATCATGCAGATAGTTCTGAGATAGCTATTTATTTACAAGATTTAACTAGAATTCTTCAGTCAAACGAGGAAGACTTTGACGACACAGTCCAACTTCGCACAGGTAAGTGGTCCCAATTAGCGCTAAACTACTTTAACAACCATCTCCAGAATGACATCAAATTACATGCTGCAAAGTGGAACATTCAACAGTTCATTGGTTTGTATAATCCGCTGTCAGGTATTACAAATAATGCGTCAGAAAGTATCAACGCTGTCTTGAAAACTCACGTGAAAGGTAAGGAATTACCCGTCGATATTTTAACATTAAGTTTACAGTTGCTACAGTATAGATATTTATAACATTCAAACTGGAATGACAGGAATAGGACAATACAAACTTTTAGATAAATTTGTATATGCTAAGATTCCAAAAGATGAAATTGTCATACCCAAAAAACTTTTAAACCCCGATGAAATCGTAGACTTTGTCAAAGGTAATTTAAAAAACGAGTCTTTTATAAACTTATTAGAACCTACTTCTAACGAAAACGGTAAAACAGTAGCAGTAGATAATGTACAACTTGTTAAAAAACGTAAAGTCGCTGATAGCACAGAGTCGCTACAAAACCCATGGGTAAATAACTTAAATGAAAGTCATAAACTTAAAATTTCCAATAAAGAATGGATTTGTTCTGATATTATAAATGAAGTACAATCAATAATGTCTAAACAATTTCCTGGTTTGAATGGTTTTCAGTTGACAAACTTAGCTCCAGTATATGATTCAAATAAATGCAAATGGAAAAACCAAATAGCTTTTCAATCTGTAGTTTCACCTTCTGTTCAAATTCACCATAATGGAAGAGACCACTGGGTTACAAGTTTTCAAACAAGTAATGGGGATATATCCGTTCTAGACAGTTTAGCATCAAAAGAAAATCATACAGTTAACACTCCGTCAATCGAACTTCAGCTTTGTAGTATTTACGGTAATAATAAAAGTAGTATCCCAGTCAAAATTTTAGATGTACAGGACTACGATTGTGGGCTTTTTGCAATAGCTAATATGGTAGAATTTTGTTTTAAAGGTAATTCATTCAAACAAAAAACTAATTTCATTGAAAATCAAATGCGGGATCACTTAATTTGGTGTTTAGATAAAGGTTATTTCATGCCGTTTCCACAGTTCGTTAAAATAGCATCACAACTAAAAAAGGCAAGTAATAACAGTATCACAATAAATTGTAGTTGTTCTTGTGGGTTTCCAGATTGGATGGATGAGATGATTGGCTGTGACTGGAGAACAGGTAGGGTACATTGTAAAACGTGGAAACATAAAGAGTGTGCAAATCTTAGAGATTCAGAAGAAGACTGGTTATGTTCCGATCACCGTAGGTTTTAAAAATTCATTTTCATATAACGATGAAACAAAAATATCTATACATAAATAAATAGAATAAAAAGAATTAGAATAAAAAAATAAAATAATTTAAATAAAACAATAAAGCAAAAATATACTGACTCTATGAAAATAAAAGAATAAAAAAAAGGGGGGCTCTTAAGTAGAACTGCGTCCACGTCGCAGAGCCTGGTAACATTCTAACAGAATGGCTAAAAGTTCTACAGGTAATTTTTCCTTGCTCGAGTTACTTCCCTTGTATTAAAGAACTAGCATGTAGCTTGTGTTGTTTTTACATTCACCTTTTGTTCAAAATGGCGTCCGTGAATTTCACCTAGGTTCATTCCGACCACCACTTTTGCACCGAATTTGTAATGAATATTAATAAAAGTTATATCAGCTTAAAGCCTATAAAATTATCTTGTCTAGAGTGTGTCCCGAACAGAAATCGGTTAAGTAATAAAAGAGTTATGGACCAATAAAGATGGAAATTTACATGTAACTTTGACGATTTTGCTATTTTTTCACACCACGTCAATTCATTCCGGCCACCACTTTTGAAAGTAATATCGAACATGTATTCAAACAGTTTATACCATGTGAAAGAGTACTAAATTCTCCGTTTTTGGGTGGTTCCCGAACAAAAATCTGTTCAGTAATATTTGAGATATGGGTATTTATTATAACGAAAACAGTTGTAAATATCGACATTTTTATTCCATATGGGTTCATTCCGGCCACCACTTTCACTTCTAATTTTTGATACTGTTAAATATAACTTATATTATTTTAAAGGGGATAAATCAACCCGTTTACGAACAAAAATCCATTCAGTAATAACGGAGATATGTCCTAATAAATACAAAATATTATGAAAAATCTCTTCACGCCTGAGTGCATTCCGGGTTTTGTCCTCACCCGAGTTTTATGCACCGTAAGGTTGTGTACGTGACACTGACTGAATCACTATACACTTTCATTCTGATAAAGTCTCTCTATGATAACAACTTAATATAGTGTGCTATGCCAGAGATGTCATGTCTCCGGCATATGATTCACCCACTCATTTTATTGATTATAATGATACATTTTAAACCCGATATATAATATATACATGTATTATACATATATAATGGTATCTTATATATTAGGTACTACGAAGCGTGTTGCTGCTGCCACCTGAATTCTTCTTCTTCTTCTTCTTTTTTGTTGTTGAAAATTTTGAATTATGAATTCGAATTAGTACCTCAAAATTTCTAAACTGTCAGATTAAAAGTCTGTCCGAACATTTTAAATTTGCCATATCATCAATTAGCATTTAAACATTTTATCAATGAATTTTCCTGTATTTGTTAAAGGGCTGATTTTGTTTGTATGCTGAAAGAGTTTTATTTAGATTTAATTTATTAATATTTCCATTATTTTCCGTTGTCATTTATTTAAGAAATTCTAATTTTAGTAACGTCATTTTGATGATAATAATGATGACTGTGCCAAGGGAAATCATGATGGTTTTGATGTTACTTTTAAATACTACCTACATACAAAGACGTGTACATGTATATCACACGTCTCTGCTACATATGAGGTTTTATGCATCGAAATTTTGCATGCAGAATGTCTAAATATTTCTGTTTCAATATACTCAAAATTTCAATAAAATACAACCATGAATGAAAGTAGGGAAGGTGACTAAAAAGTTGAAAATACAAGAAATTGTGGCAGAATTAGGTCGTGCGGAAAAGACTTTTGATCCACAACAGTACATACACATGTAGCATCTAAAAAAAAAATCGAGATATTATTTCCAAGTTTCGATTTAGTATCTCAAAATTTAGGTTATAAATTCACAAGTTTTATTATCATTTCGAAATTTTGACTTATTATCATAATAAAAAAGGAAGAAAGAACGAAAGAGAGAAAGAAAGAAAGTAAAAAGCAAAAAGAAAAGGGTGGGGGGGGGTTCTTACATTGTATGTTGTAACTGAATTATCAATTAAGAGATTAGGAATAATGTCACGTGCATACGTGTAGTTTTAAATACCCCGCCAATGGGTCACAAACAAGGAAGACCTCTCATCTCAGCTGATAAATAATGACATATCAATTTTTATCTCGTAAAGGCTGCTAGATAGGTCGATCGGACGGGGTGTATCGGCCCACACAGCGAGCAATTTACGACGGGTGCCATTAGGTCGGAATCCTTATATCCATGCTGGCTAATATACCCTATATGTGCAAAATGTCATATTGGATGTTCTCGTGAAACGGTTGATATTTAATGGTAAGAATGCATTCTTTTTGATGAATAAATGACCTAATTATTATACATGTTCAAGATAAGAAAAGTTTATATCTGGCGCAGGTCTTTATAGTCATCTATACCAGACTCCAATCAAATATACAAACATGTAATTAGAATCATCAGAGACCTAGGCTTATATACTATCGTTCCTTAGGTCTCTGTCATAAGGCACATTAAACAAAAATCTTAACGTCCACACATTTTAACTATTTGTGTTTTTATTTCGGTTCGATAATTCAAAATGCTGTTGATTGTCCAAGTGTCTCTCTAAAACATTTGTGAAGACAAGTTACGGACGATGTGAATCTAGGCAGAGACCTATCCTATACTATATAAGTCTCTGATCTACATGTAGGTATGGAGCGGAAATCACAAGTATGATTTTAGTTAGCTTGAATTTCTTCATGTAAACCATTTCAGATTGCTTCTGTTCTTATGTTTATACAAGATATAGGTCTAGTCTATTGCAAAACAAAATTCTTAGATTACTCTCGAAAGGACGAGTACACACGCTCCCGGAGACGTTCGGCTAAGTAAGGTTTGTATACGGAATCTAAATCTGACCAGGGGAACTTTAAAATTTAACATCCCTAGCCTGGTTTAGCCCAAATTACCGCACACACTTTAGAGTATCGGGTAATTAGCACCCCTAATTGAAATCCAATATCTGCGATATGTACTACGCGATATGTCCTATGTAATAGAAAATGGCGTGGAAATTGGATTTCAACTCGGGTGTTAATATCCTGCCAGATAACACAATAATATAAGGCTAACCTCACAGTTTTCAAACTTTGGCGCTTTTCTTCGTGACTTTCTTATCTCCAGTAAAAGAGTTCCGATACGGGAAGTAGGGGGCGATATTGAAATCAATGACAACTGGAGTGACGTTATCATCGTTTGACAGGAGACCACGATCGCCAGACTTTAAAATGGATACTCTTATTTATATACTCGAACATGTTTGATGTTTAATTTCCCAATATGGCTGAAATTGAGGATCTCCCGTCTCCACAATCGGCCGAGGAGACCGAAGGTAAACCCGATCATTGCATCCTGATGGGATGCAGGCAAAATTATGCCGATGAATGAAACGGATCGTCTGATGCAGATTTTGTACACTTCTGGTTATCAAACGTGCACATCCACCCTATATCGTAATTCAAATCATTCAACGTAAATTCATTATTTCAAGAAATGTTTGGATAAAATTGACTGGTCACCGGGGTATGTTTAATCAATAACAAATCGATTTTTATCGATTTTTTGCACGTGCACACTTCTGAATTTGACAACAATACTGATATAGTAGGCCTATATATATAATGAAACTCATTGTACAGACAACACATTGGTTGAAGCATTTGTCAAGTAGATTATATTATTTTATACTTTATTATTCTGAAGCACAACCATACACAAAGACAGTACACTGATCATCATTTCTCTCTATCTGTCATATAGATGTATAGTTCATGTTTTTTTCAGTAATGACAGCAACTGAGTGAGGGGTCATTGCTCAGTGATCATACTTATGCTTCATCATTTAAGTTTTTCTTATTTCTTATTTTGACCAACGATTCGCAGGGGAAGGGGGGGGGGGAGGGGGGGGTCTGTCGAAATTGACAGTAATTTGTGGTCCATCGTCCATCTACTAGTAGGTCTATACCTACCTGTCAATCCCGAGGTTATTTTTGTCAATATTTTCTGAAAAGTCCGGTAAAATTAAAAGAACATTTCAGATGTAAAAGAATAGGGAAAAATAAACACATTTCTGCTATTTAGTGCCTAATGGGAATCAAACCCCTGTCTTCTAGTTGATACATTCGAATTCTGAGCCATTAGACGAGTGCTCTATAGTCACTGTCAGCTGAGTAACAGAAGCCATGCATATATGTTTAACACTGCATATATATATACACAGATTTCATCAGTTTCATGTATAGGATTTACTCTCACATGTATACACTTACACTCGTAGTAGCCCACCATATGAATTGTTATTTCATAAATCTTTAAAATGATAAGGAAAAATCACACTTATGCATATGTCTGTTGGTCCCCCTTCATCTCGAGTTGTGTACATAATAATTTTATATGTAAAAGTGGACAGTATATATAGGTCATATTATGATTACTAGCTGATCAGCTCAGTGGGAATTTCCCTAATTCGGCCTATACTGCTACAATTGCATGAAGTCGCTCAAGTTCAAGGCCCAAGAAGGGCAGGGTCTTGTCCATCAGGACATCCAATTGACCCATGCTTTTTAACAATTTCAGAAGTGAAATCACTATTTCTCGGAGATCAGAAAAGTCAAAACATACATAGACATGAACTTTCAAACCAAAGAGTCCAATATGATTTCAGGGAGTCAAAAATAGACTCTCAAAGTTCGGCCCTGATTCATTACTCCTTTGTATTAAATATATTTGATTATGAACCTGATTGGAAAAACAAAATTGCTGACCTGTTTTGACAGTTGAATTTTGTTATTGCTGTACATGTTTCCAGAAATATTTTACAATTAATGAAGTTCATCGTGTATAGGTTCCCCTATAGATCCCTTGTTGTCCGTGTTTAATTTTGAGACTGCAGCTGATTGAAAATATAAAAATGGCCAGCAGACACCCATTCTGAATTTTGGCTGTTGAAGTTTTAAAAGCTATTGCTTCATAAATCTCTTTCCCAAATGTATTGTCTTCTTTTGTTATTTTGGTTGTACATGTGCTTGTTCAATTTTGGAGTTTGATCAGTAAAGCAGAGAATAGTCAAATCTTGTCAATACCAAATGTTGACGGGTAACTGATACTGTCAGTACCAAATGTTGACGGTTAACTGATACTGACAGTACCAAATGTTGACGGGTAACCGATACTGTCAGTACCAAATGTTGACGGGTAACCGATACTGTCAGTACCAAATGTTGACGGGTAACCGATACTGTCAGTACCAAATGTTGACGGGTTCTCTCAATACCAAAGGTTAACGGGTTCTGTCAGTACCAAATGTTGACGGATTCTGTCAATACCAAATGTTGACGGATTCTGTCAATACCAAATGTTGACGGATTCTGTCAATACCAAATGTTGACAAATTTTCTTGTTATTTTTCAGAACCAGAATCTCTCTCCTCACTGAAGGAAAAATGTGCACAGCTACTGAAGGAAAAGCAGAATATTGAAGCAGATTTCGGACAAAAACGAGCAAAATTCAAGGAAATTTATTTGCAGAAGGAAGGTATGACATTGATGATAAGTAAATATTTACATGTGCTATTTCTTCAGTTTTTACTGATGGAAATACACTTTTTAGCTAACTAAAATTGTAAATCTATTTCCCTCAGACAAACAAAATATGATAATGAATTTTCCATTTTTTTCCAATGGAAAATGTTACTATATATATATAGCCAATTGTCATCAGATGGCTATTTGTCATCCTTTTGTATACCTGACATCTGTTGTGGGGGCGTGTTAACTTTGTATACCTGACATCTGTTGTGGGGGCGTGTTAACTTTGTATACCTGACATCTGTTGTGGGGGGTGTTAACTTTGTATACCTGATATCTGTTGTGGGGGGAGTGTTAACTTTGTATACCTGACATCTGTTGTGGGGCGTGTTAACTTTGTATACCTGACATCTGTTGTGGGGGGAGTGTTTACTTTGTATACCTGACATCTGTTGTGGGGGCGTGTTAACTTTGTATACCTGACATCTGTTGTGGGGGCGTGTTAACTTTGTATACCTGACATCTGTTGTGGGGGCGTGTTAACTTTGTATACCTGACACCTGTTGTGGGGGGTGTTAACTTTGTATACCAGACATCTGTTGTGGGGGCATGTTAACTTTGTATACCTGACACCTGTTGTGGGGGCGTGTTAACTTTGTATACCTGACATCTGTTGTGGGGGCGTGTTAACTTTGTATACCTGACATCTGTTGTGTGTGTGTGTTAACTTTGTATACCTGACATCTGTTGTGGGGGTGTGTTAACTTTGTATACCTGACATCTGTTGTGGGGGGTGTGTTAACTTTGTATACCTGACATCTGTTGTGGGGGCGTGTTAACTTTGTATACCTGACATCTGTTGTGGGGGGGGGTGTTAACTTTGTATACCTGACATCTGTTGTGGGGGTGTGTTAACTTTGTATACCTGACATCTGTTGTGGGGGCGTGTTAACTTTGTATACCTGACATCTGTTGTGGGGCGTGTTAACTTTGTATACCTGACATCTGTTGTGGGGCGTGTTAACTTTGTATACCTGACATCTGTTGTGGGGGCGTGTTAACTTTGTATACCTGACATCTGTTGTGGGGGGTGTTAACTTTGTATACCTGACATCTGTTGTGGGGGCGTGTTAACTTTGTATACCTGACATCTGTTGTGAGGTGTGTTAACTTTGTATACCTGACATCTGTTGTGGGGGGTGTTAACTTTGTATACCTGACATCTGTTGTGGGGGCGTGTTAACTTTGTATACCTGACATCTGTTGTGGGGGGGTGTTAACTTTATATACCTGACATCTGTTGTGGGGGCGTGTTAACTTTGTATACCTGACATCTGTTGTGGGGGCGTGTTAACTTTGTATACCTGACATCTGTTGTGGGGGCGTGTTAACTTTGTATACCTGACATCTGTTGTGGGGGCGTGTTAACTTTGTATACCTGACATCTGTTGTGGGGGCGTGTTAACTTTGTATACCTGACATCTGTTGTGGGGGTGTGTTAACTTTGTATACCTGACATCTGTTGTGGGGGCGTGTTAACTTTGTATACCTAACATCTGTTGTGGGGCGTGTTAACTTTGTATACCTGACATCTGTTGTGGGGGGCATGGCGCGGCCCTTACTGACAATAGTCAGTTCAGTGTTTGTAATCCATTGTCGCATGTTTTTATTTCCAAGATCTTTGAATGATTATATATATAATTAGGTTTATGTGATTATAGAGTCTTTGTAGTACAAATAATACATACAAAATATGAGAAACAAAGTCTGTCACAATTTGATTCTTATTTCAACTCCCCTGAAGTTTTCTTTACAAAGATTAAAACATTCATTTAGATTTCTGGTTCAGAAAAATTTTTTTAAGTTTGATAGAACAAGGAGGAAATACATATAGTTTGCTTCAGTTCAACTTTCTCTAGGTGTGATATTCTGAAGTACCATTTCAATATACCATAAAATTGTAATAATTTTTTTTTGGTAATTCATATGACATTCCCAATTTTTAGAGGAATTGAAGAAAGAAAAGTTAGCTGTTAGTGAATCTCAGAATATTGCTAAGAAGCTCCAGGAGGATTTAGACAAGGTCGGAGGTGAACTGGAAAGTATCAAGACAGCAGTAGCATATTCCGAGTCCAACAAACAGGACGAGATCGCTTCTATACATGAACAATGCCAACAGGAAGTGGCATCGCTCCAACATCTCATGAAAGGTACTGTTCTATTAATAGACCACAAACTCCGATCAATTGGTTTCTTGTTTTACTGATCATATATATATCTATAGTCTGCTATTTTTACACCCCATATCTCATGAAAGTTACTGTTCTATAAGATTTAGGTTGATGGTAAGATTTAGGTTGATGGTAAGATTTAGGTTGATGGTAAGATTTATGTTGATATTGTAAGATTTAGGTTGATTGTAAGATTTAGGTTGATTGTAAGATTTAGGTTGATGGTAAGATTTAGGTTGATATCGTAAGATTTAGGTTGATATTGTAAGATTTAGGTTGATATTGTAAGATTTAGGTTGATATTGTAAGATTTAGGTTGATATTGTAAGATTTAGGTTGATGGTAAGATTTAGGTTGACCGTAAGATTTAGGTTGATATTGTAAGATTTAGGTTGATATTGTAAGATTTAGGTTGATGGTAAGATTTAGGTTGATATTGTAAGATTTAGGTTGATGGTAAGATTTAGGTTGATATTGTAAGATTTAGGTTGATGGTAAGATTTAGGTTGATATTGTAAGATTTAGGTTGATGGTAAGATTTAGGTTGATAGTGTAAGATTTAGGTTGATGGTAAGATTTAGGTTGATGGTAAGATTTAGGTTGATATTGTAAGATTTAGGTTGATGGTAAGATTTAGGTTGATAGTGTAAGATTTAGGTTGATATTGTAAGATTTAGGTTGATATTGTAAGATTTAGGTTGATGGTAAGATTTAGGTTGATATTGTAAGATTTAGGTTGATGGTAAGATTTAGGTTGATCGTAAGATTTAGGTTGATGGTAAGATTTAGGTTGATGGTAAGATTTAGGTGATATTGTAAGATTTAGGTTGATATTGTAAGATTTAGGTTGATATTGTAAGATTTAGGTTGATATTGTAAGATTTAGGTTGATGGTAAGATTTAGGTTGATGGTAAGATTTAGGTTGATGGTAAGATTTAGGTTTGATTGTAAGATTTAGGTTGATATTGTAAGATTTAGGTTGATATTGTAAGATTTAGGTTGATGGTAAGATTTAGGTTGATGGTAAGATTTAGGTTGATATTGTAAGATTTAGGTTGATGGTAAGATTTAGGTTGATATTGTAAGATTTAGGTTGATGGTAAGATTTAGGTTGATGGTAAGATTTAGGTTGATATTGTAAGATTTAGGTTGATGGTAAGATTTAGGTTGATATTGTAAGATTTAGGTTGATGGTAAGATTTAGGTTGATATTGTAAGATTTAGGTTGATATTGTAAGATTTAGGTTGATGGTAAGATTTAGGTTGATGGTAAGATTTAGGTTGATAGTAAGATTTAGGTTGATATTGTAAGATTTAGGTTGATATTGTAAGATTTAGGTTGATGGTAAGATTTAGGTTGATGGTAAGATTTAGGTTGATATTGTAAGATTTAGGTTGATATTGTAAGATTTAGGTTGATATTGTAAGATTTAGGTTGATATTGTAAGATTTAGGTTGATGGTAAGATTTAGGTTGATGGTAAGATTTAGGTTGATGGTAAGATTTAGGTTGATATTGTAAGATTTAGGTTGATATTGTAAGATTTAGGTTGATATTGTAAGATTTAGGTTGATTGTAAGATTTAGGTTGATATTGTAAGATTTAGGTTGATATTGTAAGATTTAGGTTGATATTGTAAGATTTAGGTTGATGGTAAGATTTAGGTTGATGGTAAGATTTAGGTTGATCGTAATGGTTGATCACAGTAATCATAGTTACATATATGATTCCTACTTGACAGAGGTAGCTAACGAGGCCACCAGGAACACGGCGCTGAAGTATGAGACTGAGCGAGAGAAGCTTCAGGAACTGAACGAAAACTATGAAGAGGAGTTGCTGGACCTGAGGAATAAACTTTATGGTGGTGGACAGGATAGGTAATTCTCTTATAGGTATCACCTGACTTAAGGGATTTAAGACAAGCTCTGTCTCACATACTTCACAGGGTTATCCCCCGGTTGCTAGGGAAAAATCCCCTGGTTACTAGGGAAAAGATAAATCGATCTTACACAGGAGGATAAAGACAGCCGGCACACGCTATGTGATGCTGCTCACAACATCATCAATTTTGACGCACATACAATGTATTAAGGAGCATTAAAGATGGACAATGAAAAACTTTCATAAAAGATTTGCTTGCAAGTATGTGAGAAAATTAATCAGTCACAGGTCCGTTCCACAAATGAGGATACAAGATGTATATCTCAACCGTCGTGTAAGAGTTTGGCTGGCCAGCACTCTGCAAGCCTCCTGCTGACGGGCATAACTCTTACACTCTGGTTGAGATATCCCTGTCCACGGAACAGACCAATGATAGATTCTATTATTCATAATGTGTGTATCAAGCTTGTGGTCAAAGTGTCCTACATATCTGTCCACCAGCTTAGGACACAAAACACCCCAACCTTGTAATCACTGCCAACGCTTCCTTATTGGGAGGGAAAGTCTCGATCATGAATCCAAAATTTCTGAGAAATAATCTGTTAAGACAACGAGAAAGACCTCCTTAATTGTAGTTTAGACAACGAGAAAGACCTGCTTGAATGTAGACTTGAAGTATTGGTGTTTTCTCAAAATAAAAAAAAATTCACTCGTAGGTTTGAAAATTAGATCACCTGCAAGGTCCAATTGGGATTTTCTAGAAGATGCCAAATAAAAGGTGAAACCTAGGCTAAGTTGTTCAAAAGGTGAATAGCTTAATAAATCAATTAATTTGGGAAATCTCATGTTTTCTTCTGTATAATAAATAAAGTTTACATTTAGTGATGAGATGATGATCAAAAATTAATCAAATAGGGCCATGAAACCGGGGGCCTCGGTGGCCGAGTGGTTAAGGTGTCCCGACACTTTATCACTAGCCCTCCACCTCTGAGTTGCGAGTTCGAAACCTACATGGGGCAGTTGCCAGGTACTGACTGTAGGCCGGTGGTTTTTCTCCGGGTACTCCGGCTTTCCTCCACCTCCAAAACCTGGCACGTCCTTAAATGATCCTGGCTGTTAATAGAACGTTAAACAAAAACAAACCGGATTGGTTTGACCATGAAACCGCACAATTGATAAATTGACAATGAGAGTGTATTTATGTGTTACAGTAGTGGGGAAGGATTCCTGAGTACAGTAGCTAAACAGTTAAAACTGGTGAGTGTGGGTCAACACTCCACGTCCTCTACTCAGTCGGAACACGAAAGTCTGGAGGAAAGCATGAAGAAGGTAGGAAGGAGTAATTCACTTGTTCATGAAAATTGTCGTAAGTGTAAGATTATCAAGTCGAGTAACGATATTATACCTGGGAACAGATCCTATAGTTACTTATATTTCACTATACATGTATTATAACAATTCTTGATGGCATCCATTTCCATAGATTAATATACTGTATCACATAATTACAAACAAGAAATATCTTTAAAAAAGATAAACGGCATATATAGAGTTTTAAATGCTGGTGGTTATAATGTAAACTGCTGGTGAAATAAATCAACGAACTAATGCGTTTCAGCACGGATAACGAAATTATATCGGTTTGAATCAATTTTGGTAATAATAAAACTGTATTTGAATCAGGAATATAATTTTGTTAACGTGTCATTTGAAAAGATACATCCACTTATTCAGCTTGCGTTCAATCTTAAATTTGTATGTTTTTAACTGCATAATTATCTGCATTTTGCATTTACTGCTATTTTGACCAATCAGATACCTAATCTTGACCAGCAACGCCACCTGTCGGGTCATATCTGGTGCAGAAAGAATACTATACGGCTAAGCCAAAAAAAAAACCTCATGTTACCTTAAAATTCAGTCATCTTTTAACTTTTAATAAATAAATAGAGGTTTAACATTATAAGTCGTTAGTTTGCTGCTACCATGGGCTTCCTATGTCATGATGATTTTTATTCTTTCGAATAAATATGTAGTGTTGGTTGACATAGAATATCAATCAATATTCTAATTTTTCCGCTGTGTTTAACCGAATTATGGAACGATAATATCAAGTGTGTGTAAGAGATATCAGATACTGCGTTAACAGCACTGATCATTATAGTTCATCATACCAAAGTTTGATGCTGGAAAAAGAAGATTGAATAAAATATATAAACTTGTAGCTGCATAATTATATAGGTTAACTATTCCTGTCGATTTTTTTTTTTTTTTTTGAAAATATAAATTACAGAGGAGATAATGTGATAATTTTTACTACATTCAACTTTCTAATGCATTGGTAAATCGTGAATTATGTTGTTATTATACATTGAGATTCCTTGGAAAATGGTGAATTGTGTCGATACTATTCATTGTGATTCTTTAGTAAATGGTTAATTGTGTCGATACCATACATTAGGATTCCTTGGTAAATTGTGTTGATACTATACATTACGATTCCTTGGTAAATTGTGTTGACATTATATTGCGATTCCTTCGTAAATAGTGATTTGTGTTGGGCTTTTTCAGGCACAAGCTGATGCGGAAATCCTGAAATCTGTTGTAATGCCACTGGAAGATGAAGTGAAGATGTTGAAGGCAAAATTAAAGGAGGCTGATGATAAAATTCTCCAGCTTCAGAATCAGGTTAGAAATGTGTGTAAGGTGGACGGTAACCAAGGTGATGGAATTTTAGGGTGGACCATTACTGGATGGAAAAGACCTACTGACAGAGCGTGTGGTTCCCTAGGGGGTGAGGGAGAGGGGGTGACTTCTATTAGGGCAGAAGTGACTTCTGTAATTCTAGATCCCGGAATAGATGTTAGCTCGCCAGGATGAGGGCCTGTTATCTTCCATGATATCAATAGAGCCTTGGCAAAAAAGTTTGTTCAGAGAAATGACCTTGACTCGTATTCAAGGTCGCATGTGGTGACAGCTGTTATAACCTGTGAACTATAGAATTTAACCGGCACTTTATCTTTCCCTCTCTCTGTGCGATATTTTCGTGTCTGGAGCTCACGGGTAAGGATCGTAAAACCTGGTATATACAACACTACAACAATGTGTATTGTACTAGATTCAAGGTCCACAAACCCTTGTTTATAGAATAAATGGCCTGAGTTCAAAGGTGCTGTTGCAGGAATGCTCTAACACCGCCCACGAAGAAAATCGATCCTTTACCTAATGCCCGGATAGGCATAGCCATGGGGCATCTGATAGTACATATGAAAACCTTGTTCCGTTCCGGACATGCTAGAACGAGGCCATTTTGTACCAAAGTCGTGAATACTCACAAGCACACTTTATCAAGTATTTATAAGGTCAAAATGTTATTTGTTTGTAAGGAAAATTACAATAAGGTATGCTTGTAAACGAAAAAGTGAAAATAAAATCTTGTTCCATATGTATTTTTCATAGCTTTACTGGAAAATATAGTCAATTTCAAGAAATTGATGTTGGCGGTTCTGCAACAGCACCTTTCGTGTCTGTAGCATAGCTTAAGGGTGCTTGCATTTATTTTTAACTTTGATAATGAAAATTTTTTGTATACACAGGTCATACTAAGACAATGTAAAGAGTACCAAAGTGACAGGGCCCATAACTCCTTAATTACAGAGTTATTGCCCTTTGTAATAGCTGACATGTTTGTCCAGGCAACTCCTCCTAAACCGAAGGACCGATTCCAATGAAACTTCACACAAATATAGAGGACCATGTGTAGATGTGCATCTCACATTATTTTTCTCAAAATTATGGTTGCTATGGTAATTGGTCACTGTAAACAGGGTTTTAATGTCCAGACAACTCTTCCAAAACCTGTGGACTGATTTCAACAAATTTCAGAAATATCGGCATGTACAGATGTACAGGTTATCTTAGTTAGCCTCTATTTAACAGTTCCAATTCACCATTGACTCGTGCAGATTGCGGGGGTATTAGTCGGCCATCCTGGCAACAGTTCTAGGTGTTATAGTTTACATGTACATAAGTATCTGACCCAGTGAAGTATGCCCTTACTTTCATAGTTCAAGCAAAATGAATCATTCTTATTTTCCTTTGCTAGCATTCACCTGCTGGAGGAATGAGCCCAAGTCATCGACAGATGACCCCTGACACTCAGTCCCTCCCAGACATGGACCAGGTCCGCGACCCCGAGGAGAGGGTAGATAATTTCATGTTCTTTTTAACATACTCATGTCTTAAATGTGCATCGTTGATAAGGAAATCATTTACATATTTGAGTCATTATAAAATTACTAAAAAAAAATCTGTATTTAAAATCATTTGTAGGATCATTTAAGTAACAGTTGTGATTTAATAATTTAAAATTTTCAATAATAGTATAACGGAAATTAATTATACTCCTAATATGATATGTCACAAATAGAGAGAATACATGGTCAGTGTCTTAAAATATCAGCTGTATTTTGGCGAGGGTAAAGAAAGACAAAAGTGGCGAGCCACTTTTGTCTTTCTGTCCTGAGCCAAAAATGTGGGGTGTTATAGTATTGGGGTAGACAGAGCTGTGGGGTGTTATAGTATTGGGGTAGACAAAGCTGTGGGGTGTTATAGTATTGGAGTAGACAGAGCTGTGGGGTGTTATAGTATTGGGGTAGACAGAGCTGTGGGGTGTTATAGTATTGGGGTAGACAAAGCTGTGGGGTGTTATAGTATTGGGGTAGACAAAGCTGTGGGGTGTTATAGTATTGGGGTAGACAGAGCTGTAGGGTGTTATAGTATTGGAGTAGACAGAGCTGTAGGGTGTTATAGTATTGGGGTAGACAAAGCTGTGGGGTGTTATAGTATTGGGGTAGACAGAGCTGTGGGGTGTTATAGTATTGGGGTAGACAAAGCTGTGGGGTGTTATAGTATTGGGGTAGACAGAGCTGTGAGGTGTTATAGTATTGGGGTAGACAGAGCTGTGAGGTGTTATAGTATTGGGGTAGACAGAGCTGTGGGGTGTTATAGTATTGGGGTAGACAAAGCTGTGGGGTGTTATAGTATTGGGGTAGACAGAGCTGTGGGGTGTTATAGTATTGGGGTAGACAGAGCTGTGGGGTGTTATAGTATTGGGGTAGACAAAGCTGTAGGGTGTTATAGTATTGGAGTAGACAGAGCTGTAGGGTGTTATAGTATTGGGGTAGACAGAGCTGTAGGGTGTTATAGTATTGGGGTAGACAGAGCTGTGGGGTGTTATAGTATTGGGGTAGACAAAGCTGTGGGGTGTTATAGTATTGGGGTAGACAAAGCTGTGAGGTGTTATAGTATTGGGGTAGACAGAGCTGTGGAGTGTTATAGTATTGGGGTAGACAAAGCTGTGGAGTGTTATAGTATTGGGGTAGACAAAGCTGTGAGGTGTTATAGTATTGGGGTAGACAGAGCTGTGAGGTGTTATAGTATTGGGGTAGACAAAGCTGTGGAGTGTTATAGTATTGGGGTAGACAGAGCTGTGGAGTGTTATAGTTTTGGGGTAGACAAAGCTGTGAGGTGTTATAGTATTGGGGTAGACAAAGCTGTGGGGTGTTATAGTATTGGGGTAGACAGAGCTGTGGGGTGTTATAGTATTGGGGTAGACAAAGCTGTGGGGTGTTATAGTATTGGGGTAGACAAAGCTGTGGGGTGTTATAGTATTGGGGTAGACAGAACTGTGGGGTGTTATAGTATTGGGGTAGACAAAGCTGTAGGGTGTTATAGTATTGGAGTAGACAGAGCTGTAGGGTGTTATAGTATTGGGGTAGACAGAGCTGTGGGGTGTTATAGTATTGGGGTAGACAGAGCTGTGGGGTGTTATAGTATTGGGGTAGACAGAGCTGTGGGGTGTTATAGTATTGGGGTAGACAAAGCTGTGGGGTGTTATAGTATTGGAGTAGACAGAGCTGTGGGGTGTTATAGTATTGGGGTAGACAGAGCTGTGGGGTGTTATAGTATTGGGGTAGACAGAGCTGTGAGGTGTTATAGTATTGGGGTAGACAGAGCTGTGAGGTGTTATAGTATTGGGGTAGACAGAGCTGTGGGGTGTTATAGTATTGGGGTAGACAGAGCTGTGGGGTGTTATAGTATTGGGGTAGACAAAGCTGTGAGGTGTTATAGTATTGGGGTAGACAGAGCTGTGGGGTGTTATAGTATTAGGGTAGACAAAGCTGTAGGGTGTTATAGTATTGGGGTAGACAAAGCTGTGGGGTGTTATAGTATCGGGGTAGACAGAGCTGTGGGGTGTTATAGTATTGGGGTAGACAGAGCTGTGGGGTGTTATAGTATTGGAGTAGACAGAGCTGTGAGGTGTTATAGTATCGGGGTAGACAAAGCTGTGGGGTGTTATAGTATTGGGGTAGACAGAGCTGTGAGGTGTTATAGTATTGGGGTAGACAGAGCTGTGAGGTGTTATAGTATTGGGGTAGACAGAGCTGTGGGGTGTTATAGTATTGGAGTAGACAGAGCTGTGAGGTGTTATAGTATCGGGGTAGACAAAGCTGTGGGGTGTTATAGTATTGGGGTAGACAGAGCTGTGAGGTGTTATAGTATTGGGGTAGACAGAGCTGTGAGGTGTTATAGTATTGGGGTAGACAAAGCTGTGGGGTGTTATAGTATTGGGATAGACAAAGCCATAGTTTGTTGTACTATTGATGGTTGATTGATAAAAACTACTACCAGACAAATATTGGTATTTCAGATTAAAGAGCTTTTACATTACTTAAGGACAGAAAAATCCTCGCGTAAAGATCTAGAAATGTTCGTTGCTGTCCTGACTACGCAGAAAAATGTGTTTGCTGAAGATGCGGACAAACTTCGTGAGGAACTTGAAGATGGTAAGTGAATTACAAAGTGTACAAACTTCATGAGGAGGTTGAAGATGGTAAGTGAATTACAAAGTGTACAAACTTTATTGATTGAAATGCCCTCCCTTTATGCCATAATTGTTCACAACTGCTATTTACATTTCAAAATAAAATAAAATGTGTTTACGTACATAAAGTCAAAACCGATCAAACAAATGCTCCTACCCTGTGCTATAGATACTTGTGAGTTTAACAGCTTGGCTATTTTTCAAGTTGGATTATTTGTGTGACTTAGAATTATTCCATGTTGCATGTTACCACAAAGTAACTCTAAAGAAGAAACTGTTAGCATCTTCAGCAAATTTCTGGTGATTTTAAGAAGCTACCTGTCCAAACAAACATTTAAGTACAGTCAAACCTCGATGATTCGAACTTCGTTGATTCGAATTTCTCGCTGTATCGAACTTTTTGCTTGGTCCCGAATTTCCTTACTATATAACGCTACTAACGAACCTATGCACGATTCGAATTTTTACAAATCGAAGTTTTCGATGTATCGAACTTTTTCATGGCCCTTTAGCTATTATGTCATAGGTAATTGACATCTCATGATTCGAACAAAAGTTTACCTGTACTGACCACTGGACAGGTGTTGGTCGTGACACCCGCGGCAAGATTTCACACTTCTCCCCTAGATGCCCTGACTGACAATAGGGATAACGATAGCGTGTGTTGTCACTCCCGATCATAGGGTTAATTAATAATCAGACCAAATTGATAGATAAAAGGTGTATTTAGAAGCCATGACATTTAATCACTCCGGTAAAACATTTCGGTAGTCGTCTCTGATAATCTTCGCCGCCATTGAAATCAGCGGTCGGTGAGTAAATTTTACGGAACTATAAAAGAAGCGGACCAATTTTAACCACAAACAATTAGCGATGTCTTCACTCATAAGTGTCACATTGCAAACTTATACATAAATATCCAAGTAAATCGATTATTTGTCATTCAATCATGCATTCTCCAACCGATCGGCATTCCGTATTTTATATGCACATAACGTAACTGCACGTGTCTTTAGCAGAAAAGCCTAACGACTTAAGTGTGCATTGTACTTCTTTTGCTTTATCTGTTAAACGCGATATAAGTGTTTTGTAACCGATACATAGTTTGTTTAATTAATTAAATGCTTAGGTATAATTAATGAAAAGTATTTTTATTTTGTTGTGTTTGAGGTATAAATTAACTTTTGAGCCTGACAGGCGACGATCATCACGAAGACACCGAGGACATGTAACGTTAACATATATGGTCATTATCAAGAAAACATCGATCTATTGTCAACCATGAATAATTCGAAGTCCCGCTGTTTCGAAGTTTTTCTGTTAGTCCCTTGAACTTCGAAACATCGAAGTTTGACTGTATATAACTATTTTTGTGTAAATTTTGTTATATTTATCCGTGTTTACTCTCCCAGTGTAGATGACCCCTTCATGTAAATTTTGTTATATTTATCCGTGTTTACTCTCCTTCGTAGATGACCCCTTCGTGTAAATTTTGTTATATTTATCCGTGTTTATTCTCCATTGTAGATGACCCCTTCATGTAAACAATAACAAATAGTCGTTAGCTACTCACATAAAAATATTTTCTCAGTTTGTTTGCAAAAAAAAAATAAATAAATAAATAAATAAAAATAAGTTGACTGGCAAAGTTAAGGTTCAAGGTATTTCATTTCTGAAAGATTTCTGTATTTGACCGTCAGTTTGTGCCATTCTGGACGAGGAGAAGAAAGCTCATGAAGAATTAAAACAGACGTGGCAGATGGCAAACGACCAATTCCTGGAATCTCAGCGACTTATGATGATGGATCTACGCAGGATGGAGAGTGTTCTGTCCGCAGAACAGCAGCGACAGATCGCTGGTATAAATATCCGGTTATATGTTAACCCATAGATATCCTGTTATGTGTTAACCCAGGGTACCATAAATATCCCGTTATATGTCAACCCAGGGTACCATAAATATCCCGTTATATGTCAACCCAGGGTACCATAGATATCCGGTTATATGTTAACCCAGGGTACCATAGATATCCCGTGGTGGGGAGGGTACCATACTTATCCTGTTATAACCCGTGGTGGGGTGGGTACCATACTTATCCTGTTATAATCCGTGGTGGGTACCATACTTATCCTGTTATAACCCGTGGTGGGTACCATACTTATCCTGTTATAATCCGTGGTGGGTACCATACTTATCCTGTTATAACCTGTGGTGGGTACCATACTTATCCTGTTATAACCCGTGATGGGTACCATACTTATCCTGTTATAACCCGTGATGGGTACCATACTTATCCTGTTATAACCCGTGGTGGGTACCATACTTATCCTGTTATAACCCGTGGTGGGTACCATACTTATCCTGTTATAACCCGTGGTGGGTACCATACTTATACTGTTATAACCCGTGGTGGGTACCATACTTATCCTGTTATAACCCGTGGTGGGGTGGGTACCATACTTATCCTGTTATAACCCGTGGTGGGGAGGGTACCATACTTATCCTGTTATAACCCGTGGTGGGTACCATACTTATCCTGTTATAACCCGTGGTGGGTACCATACTTATCCTGTTATAACCCATGGTGGGGTGGGTACCATACTTATCCTGTTATAACCCGTGGTGGGTACCATACTTATCCTGTTATAACCCGTGGTGGGTACCATACTTATCCTGTTATAACCCGTGATGGGGAGGGTACCATACTTATCCTGTTATAACCTGTGGTGGGTACCATACTTATCCTGTTATAACCCGTGGTGGGTACCATACTTATCCTGTTATAACCCGTGGTGGGGAGGGTACCATACTTATCCTGTTATAACCTGTGGTGGGTACCATACTTATCCTGTTATAACCCGTGGTGGGTACCATACTTATCCTGTTATAACCCGTGGTGGGGTGGGTACCATACTTATCCTGTTATAACCCGTGGTGGGTACCATACTTATCCTGTTATAACTCGTGGTGGGTACCATACTTATCCTGTTATAACCCGTGGTGGGGTGGGTACCATACTTATCCTGTTATAACCCGTGGTGGGGTGGGTACCATACTTATCCTGTTATAACCCGTGGTGGGGTGGGTACCATACTTATCCTGTTATAACCCGTGGTGGGTACCATACTTATCCTGTTATAACCCGTGGTGGGGTGGGTACCATACTTATCCTGTTATAACCCGTGGTGGGGTGGGTACCATACTTATCCTGTTATAACCCGTGGTGGGGTGGGTACCATACTTATCCTGTTATAACCCGTGGTGGGTACCATACTTATCCTGTTATAACCCGTGGTGGAGCTGATATGATTTACTGATAAAGTGACACACAGTTGACGTTAAATTGCCGTTTGTTATTTAACCAGAGCTACAACAGAAAGACCTTGAACGTGAGGCTCAAGAAAAGAAGGTCAAAGGCCTCAAAGAACTTCAGCTGAAACAGCAGCGGGAACAGGAGGAGCGACGCCGAGCAGGTACAGCTCATTATAATTGAATTATTAGTTGGTTTCTCGATTTTAAGAATGATTTAAGGTATGTGTATTGTAGAATATTAATTTTTTTTCCGAAGTTTTGCTTTGATATTATACATATAGCAATGTTTGAGTAAGTTAGGGTTGATTTTGATGTATGTAATTTCTACAAAAGTTAAGAAGCTTAAATTATTTGGTGCCGCATACATATAACAAAACATCAGTAGACATAATTTTAATTTGTTGTTACACACAAGATATTATTAAATAGTACAAAACAATGACAGTGTAAATGCAAGTTTAACAAAAATTTCAGTTCAGTATTTAAGCGTTAATCTGTGTTGATACGGTATACCCTATGGTCCATTTAAATGCCAGAGCTTCGAGGGAGTTATCATTTAGTGTTAATATTGTCAATGTAACTAGTTAGTTAACCCTTTAAGCGCTATATACTCTTACTATACAAGGGGCCTCACTGTTGAATTAATTTGAAGAAATACAGAAATTATGAATACCTTTCTTTATGTTCAATAACATGTTTTCCTTGCCATTTTCAATAATAGACATATATACAAATTTTGTTCAGTATATGTTAAGGTTTACATAGATGGTAAATTTGTCTCTAACAATTGGTCAGGTAAGGATGTACAGGTGAAAATTACAGGTATGGAAAGCCTTGAAGAATATTTTTATATTTTATATTTTGGAAACGATCTTTAGACATTTTGTCTCCGAAAAATGGAGTAAAAATAACGACCTCAGCTGCCCAGTAAGTATCTGTATCAGCTTTATGAACCAATCCCATGGCTATAACAAGACCAAAAAATACTTTCATCTCCTCAAGTGACACCGGTCGGGCGCACCGGTCTCCACTTGGGGATACGCGAGTGATTTCCTTGACCACCTTAATTTTTTTTTGCGGTCGGCATTTAAATTTGTTTGTTCGATAACAGTATTTAAAAAGTCGTCATTCAGAAATAACTGAAAAAAATCTATAGGCTCTTGATTTCCCATATAGACATTTAGTTTTGATTCGCCTGTAAACGGGCACACAAAGGTGCCGTGGATGATTTCTGTCTTCCTCGTCATTCTCGGACGAGAAGTCGTCCAAATCAATGTGAGCAATTACCGCTACCTGCCTAACAATATCCTCGTGTCCAAAACCTTCAAAATCAGGTTCACTGTCATTATTTTTATTGAAGATATTTTCAATATTATCGTCGTTGTCCTAGTCGGAGTCAAAAGCGGCCGCCATGATTGAATTTTACGATTTGTTTACGATCGCTCTCGGGGCCTGTTCAACAGAGCATATCGTAGTACTCCTGCAACGTGTATAAGTATACACACCATATTATGCTAGTTTGGGGCCTACACAACCAATCAGAATCGTTTATATTTATAAACACGTGGATGGGAAAACACTACGAGCCGTGTGAAAAAAGTTGTCAACAGAACGACATTTGCGGTGACCAACATTACGAGACCGATACTAGCGGAACGACATTTGCGGTGACAAGCGCTCAAAGGGTTAATATCATATGTTTGTCTCTGAAGCTCAGACATTTATTTAACCATCGACATCATATCAAGGCAGTTTTATGTTTACATTTGTTTCAGTCTCATTTTAAAAAATGTGTGAAATGAAATTCAAGTTATGTTTGAAAACCCCTGCCCTACTGACAGCTCCAACATTTGGGTTCAACAACTGGAACAACCTGTAGTGGCAGGCAGATTCATAAATAAAAAAATACAAGGAAACCTTCCATTGCTGATCAAGATCCCCAACCCCAGGGGCAACCCCAGGGGACTAAGGGGCAGGGCAAACAGGGTCAAATTGACTGAAATTTCAAAATCTTTATTCTCGAGACCTAAGTACCAGGTATGATAGAATCAAATACTCTTCATCAATAGATGGGTCTTAAGGTGCTTTATGAACATTGTGAGTTTCACGACCCTGGGGTATCATGTTTGCCCCTTAGGAGGGGGTAAACTTCACTATAGTTTATTTCGGGAAATCACATTTCAGACTACTACCTGTTGAATTTGTTGAATTTATCATGGTTAGAATTATCAGTATGGGATGGTGGTTTGGTAGTGTAAACATGTTGGCCCGGGGGAGGGGGGAGGGGACCGGTGGCCGAGTGGTTAAGGTGTCCGACATTTTATCACTAGCCCTCCACGTCTGGGTTGCGAGTTCGAAACCTACGTGGAGCAGTTGCCAGGTACTGACCGTAGGCCGGTGGTTTTTCTCCGGGTACTCCGGCTTTCCTCCACCTCCAAAACCTGGCACGTCCTTAAATGACCCTGGCTGTTAAAACGTAAAACGTAAAACAAACCAACAACCCCCCACGGGCTGATTATATTGGTGGGGCCAAAGGTCAAATTGACTGAAAAATTTCAGAACTCAGTTGACTGTTAAGGATCGACCTCTTGTTTAAAGATATTTTAAACTACTCGCATCATTGAGTATAACAGTTTAGCAGTATACATTATTATACCAGAGTCCATAGGATCAGAGGACGTTTGTTGTCTAACAAACCAGGAACCCAACAGTAGACAATAAAGATTTGTCATTTGAAAATTCAGTGGTGGTAATATTTGCCCTTGTTTCATTTCAGAGGCAACGAAGAAAGCTGAAGAGGCATCTGAGGTAAAAAGCATATTGTACAAAATGAGCGACTTTGATAAAGCATATTGTAGCAAATGAGCGACTTTAATAAAGTGTTTTTGTTGCTTATAATATGCATTGATTAGGCATATTTGAATAATGTAACATTTCTCATTAATATTTTACAAACATAAAAATCACTAAAATCATTTAATATCTATGATTTTAATCAGGAAGTCAAGAAATAACTTATCAGTTATGTTGTTTTTCGTGATATAGAAACTCAAAGCAAAGGAGTCAGACTCAAGTGTAAGACTTCAGAAATCTCACAGCGACGCTGTTCATTCTCGGACACAGTCAGGTGACAGTGACCTACTTTTCACAAAGTCCCTATCTGACCCAGATCTAGCGGACGTCAGCCAAGAAGGTGACAGTTTCCTCGATGCCAAAGTTGCTGAAGCTGACCGGTCAGAGATAGATGGAATACGAGTCCAGATCAGTCCGGAAAAAACTTTGAATCTGCCATCATTATCCGAAGCTCAGAAACGTGCTATTACAGGTATATTAAAAAGGATTGATAAAGTCTTACCCTACCTGGAGGATTTGAAAGAGAAATTTCTAAGTAGTTGGAGTAATTGAAAATAAATATTATCATTTAGGTATCGTAATTTCCTGTGTATATTGCCCACATGCTATACGATTTAAAACATTTAAAAATGTCTTCTGCGGACTACTGTAAATTTTTATTTTGATGTACTGAAATTTGAGCGCAAAACTGAATTTAAACAGATTAGTGCAATAATATATTGGCGCACTTTAGATAAATACTGTGGGAAACAAATTAAGAAACGTCAACTAGCGCGATCATAATTTAGCAGAATGCTTACAACGCCAAAATCGCGAAGATAAGATCAACGCTCAAATATGTACGTTTACAGTATCTGTTAGAAGCAGGATTTCTGACAAGATATTTTCCAAAAACAAAAATCTAAATAGGAATGGTACATTTACTTGATTGTTTAGAGGAACAAGGACGTATCTCCAACATGGATTGCTTAGATTGAAGAAAAGGGCCGCGTCTCAAATTTAGATTTCTCAGATGAGTGGTTCATTTGGGGAATGCTTGGTAATACACTGAACCTCAGTTTTACATCTCTGCTGCTTTTTACACAAGAATAAATAGCTATTTCTAACTGGCCAGGGGAGGTAACTCTGCCATTTCTTCACAACTTAAAATGATGGTTGACTTTTACAGATCCAACACCTGATTTTGAAGCAAGACAAACACTACTGGCAAGTGCTAAACATAAAAACGAGCGGTCAGCGCTGACTGACGGCCGGAGGTTGGTCAGTCAGAAGGAGTGGGATCTTCTACAACAACAGGTAGATTTAGCCCTCAGTTTCTGTCAAATGTCGTACTCGTCTACAACAACAGGTAGATTTAGCCCTCAGTTTCTGTCAAATGTCGTACTCGTCTACAACAACAGGTAGATTTAACCCTCAGTTTCTGTCAAATGTCGTACTCGTCTACAACAGCAGGTAGATTTAACCCTCAGTTTCTGTCAAATGTCGTACTCGTCTACAACAACAGGTAGATTTAGCCCTCAGTTTCTGTCAAATGTCGTACTCGTCTACAACAACAGGTAGATTTAACCCTCAGTTTCTGTCAAATGTCGTACTCGTCTACAACAACAGGTAGATTTAGCCCTCAGTTTCTGTCAAATGTCGTACTCGTCTACAACAACAGGTAGATTTAACCCTCAGTTTCTGTCAAATGTCGTACTCGTCTACAACAACAGGTAGATTTAACCTTCAGTTTCTGTAGTCCATCAAAGGAAATACTCTTCTACTTCTTCATGGAGACTTTCTTCATTGAAATTCAAGGACATGAGAAGAACGCGGAACACAAGAGATGCTTGTATGACTGTGTGGAGTGTAGTTACGAGGAACACAAGAGACGCTTGTATGACTGTGGAGTGTAGTTACGAGGAACACAAGAGAAGCTTGTATGACTGTGTGGAGTGTAGTTACGAGGAACACAAGAGATGCTTGTATAACTGTGTGGAGTGTAGTTATGAGGAACACAAGAGATGCTTGTATGACTGTGTGGAGTGTAGTTACGAGGAACACAAGAGACACTTGTATGACTGTGTGGAGTGTAGTTACTAGGAACACAAGAGAAGCTTGTATGACTGTGTGTCGAGTGTAGTTATGAGCAACACAAGAGAAGCTTGTATGACTGTGTGGCGTGTAGTTACGAGGAACACAAGAGAAGCTTGTATGACTGTGTGGAGTGTAGTTATGAGGAACACAAGAGAAGCTTGTATGACTGTGTGTCGAGTGTAGTTACGAGGAACACAAGAGAAGCTTGTATGACTGTCGAGTGTAGTTACGAGGAACACAAGAGAAGCTTGTATGACTGTGTGGAGTGTAGTTATGAGGAACACATGAGAAGCTTGTATGACTGTGTGGAGTGTAGTTATGAGGAACACAAGAGAAGCTTGTATGACTGTGTGTCGAGTGTAGTTACAAGGAGGAACACAAGAGAAGCTTGTATGACTGTGTGCCGAGTCTAGTTATGTGGAACACAAGAGAAGCTTGTATGACTGTGTGGAGTGTAGTTACGAGGAACACAATTTAGAGAAGCTTGTATGGCTGTGTGGAGTGTAGTTACGGGGAACACAAGAGAAGCTTGTATGACTGTGTGGAGTGTAGTTACGAGGAACACAATTTAGAGAAGCTTGTATGGCTGTGTGGAGTGTAGTTACGAGGAACACAAGAGAAGCTTGTATGACTGTGTCGAGTGTAGTTACGAGGAACACAATTTAGAGAAGCTTGTATGACTGTGTGGAGTGTAGTTACGAGGAACACAAGAGAAGCTAGTATGACTACGGAGTGTAGTTACGGGAGACACAGCATAATTGTGTGACAAGTGCTTTGCAATTCATTGCAGGATTTTGAAACCAAATTCATCTTATCTGACCGTGTGAAGAGTTAACATTTCACATTTTTATTGTTTCAGCTACGGGAAGCTCGGGAGAAACTAGGCCGACCTTGTGATATGTGCAATAACTATGAAGCCCAGCTGCAGGGCGTTCAGGAAGAGTCCAAAGAGGAACAAGTCAAGGCTAACTCTCTAGATAGACAACTCAAAGCAGAGAAACAGATCATCGAGAATCAGAAAAAATACATTTCAGAACTCGAGGAGAGTTTGAAATCTTCTGCAGAGGAGGCAGAAAAACAGGTGAAATAGTTACTACACAGACTCTAACCATAGTCATCACATTCAAAAAATGGCGTAGAAAATAAAATGTAGATAGAAAGGTCTCTTTATAATCCAAGTGAATACAGGGTTTATATACATAATATTCATGAGGTACTCTCTGCCCAACCATTAGTTTGTTTTCAGCGACCTATATTTTGATGCATACCAGAAGTAGGTCAATGTGACCTATAATTTGATTCTTGACACTAGGTTGATGTAACATTTTATTCTTCATGTTTCATTCATTAAGATATCTACTCATTTAAAAACAAGTATACCGTATGTACATTGTATAGATATTTCAATTGGGCATTGCAGATGTCCCAATAAGTCCATTTAAACAGTGATAAGTGATGTCACTATGTCCGGTTTAGCCCCTCCCACTGGTGGTCTGACTTTGGTGGTTTGTCTGTGTAGCGGGACTGGACTGGGTCGATCATCGGTGACCAGGTAGCTCAATTAGTAGTGCATCAGGCTAGTGATCGGAGGACCCGGATTTGAACCCCGGTCTAGTCGCTTCATTTTCTCCTCCCCTATTACAAAATATAGTGTAGCGGAACTGGACCAGGTCAATCATCTGTGACAGGGTAGCTCAATCGGTAGAGCATCCGGCTAGTGTTCGGAGGTCCCGAGTTGGAACCCCGGTCTTGCTGTTACATTTTCTCCTCTCCTGTTACAAAATTGGCATCCAGCTTAAATACCCACGGTGGTGGTATAAGGGTCTCGTGTGTCTTTGAGGGCGAAGACTTGGAAAAGAGGAGGGAAGTGTGTGGCGGGACTGGACTGGGCCGATCATCGCTGACAAGGTAGCTCAATCGATAGAGCATCTGGCTTGTGTTCGGAGGTCCTGGGTTCGAACCCCGGTCTGGCCGTGCATTTTTCCACTCCTACTACATATGTATCACTGTACAAAAGGCAGCTTCAATAGTCAATATCTTCCTTATTATTCCACCATATGTTAAATATTATGTTCTAAAATGAAGATTGAATTATTCTCTTTCCTGTGGAACCTTTCATTTTTCACTGCTATGACTATGAGGTATGTCAATAGTTATCAGCTCACCTGTATTTTTTTCACTTTATACCTCCCTACTTAACCCAAGCCAATAAGACTACCAGTGGGCGTAGCCTAATCTATTGTTCTGACCAGTGTGACCCTGAATGACCTTATATAGTGATCCTGGTGTCTTTTTCCCTGTCAGCACTTTCATTTCGTTAAGGTTGTGTGTTAGTACACATGTGTGTATGTATGTGAGGTTGTGTTAGTACACATGTGTGTATGTATGTAAGGTGGTGTTAGTACACATGTGTGTATGTATGTGAGGTTGTGTTAGTACACATGTGTGTATGTATGTGAGGTTGTGTTAGTACACATGTGTGTATGTATGTAAGGTTGTGTGTTAGTACACATGTGTGTATGTATGTGAGGTTGTGTTAGTACACATGTGTGTATGTATGTAAGGTTGTGTGTTAGTACTAGAGCTGAAACGAATGCTGGAATGTTCGCGAATGAATACCAATTCCCCGAATATTCGAATAGTGGAATCGTATTCGAATATTCGGTACGATATTTACTTCCCTTTAGTCCTTTGACCTGAAACATGTAAAAACGTTTTATTTGAGTTTGTGAGAATTTCCAGCTAAATTCCAATAAATACTAAGCAGAATGTAAGCTATGTTTAGGGGTTTTAACGTACAAAGGTACTATACATCCAACATAGCAAATCATCCCTGGGCCAAACTCATTGAAAACGTGTTAAAACATCAGATTTCCGTTCCAATCCAGGATTCAGTTTATCATAAAAATATATGTAAATACAAATATTTTTACACGAATAGGTTCCAAAACTCGTGAATGAAAAGATATAAACATTTTTCTGACATGACATCGTAAATAAGGTACAGTGCTGCTATCTTTTATATCCGTACTGTGTAGTGTCAACCATGTGGTGCGCCATATGCATTACGTCAGTGACAATAAAGCGCTTTGAAACAATAGCGACATTCCCGGTTACAAGCATCCAACCGACAGAGGAAAATTTACCATGTGGACAGTTCGCGGTCGTTTTATTTCATGTTATTTTGCCAGTATCGGTATATTGAATGTAGAACATTTACATACAGACCTAATGTAGTGGACGTTGATTTTTTTATTGTCTGTTGGTCTTATAATGCAAATATTCCTTCTCTTGACATTGACAATATGACAGACACAAGCTCGTCAATCAGGTAGGCCAGCCATGTTTACGTTGTCGTCGATAGGCCTAGGTGAACTTGGTGATTTTTTACGATTATTAAAGTGAGCTTCCGACTTAGTCCTGGCCATTCTTCAGTTGTATATATCATTGTTACTTATTTAAAGCTTTTCAGTCGTCTATTAAGCTTAGTAAATCAGACATAATTACGTTTTCTTAAGTGTCGACTGTACTCCCGAATATTCGAATACTATTCGAATATACCAAACGAATATTCGAATGCCAAAATCTGCTATTCGTTTCAGCTCTAGTTAGTACACATGTGTGTATGTATGTGAGGTTGTGTTAGTACACATGTGTGTATGTATGTGAGGTTGTGTTAGTACACATGTGTGTATGTATGTAAGGTTGTGTGTAAGTACACATGTGTGTATATATGTAAGGTTGTGTGTTAGTACACATGTGTGTATGTATGTAAGGTTGTGTTAGTACACATGTATGTATGTATGTGAGGTTGTGTTAGTACACATGTGTGTATGTATGTGAGGTTGTGTTAGTACACATATGTGTATGTATGTGAGGTTGTGTTAGTACACATGTGTGTATGTATGTAAGGTTGTGTGTTAGTACACATGTGTGTATGTATGTAAGGTTGTGTGTTAGTACACATGTGTGTATGTATGTAAGGTTGTGTGTTAGTACACATATGTGTATGTATGTGAGGTTGTGTTAGTACACATGTGTGTATGTATGTAAGGTTGTGTAAGTACACGTGTGTATATATGTAAGGTTGTGTGTTAGTACACATGTGTGTATATATGTAAGGTTGTGTTAGTACACATGTATGTATGTATGTGAGGTTGTGTTAGTACACATTTGTGTATGTATGTAAGGTTGTGTTAGTACACATGTGTGTATGTATGTAAGGTTGTGTTAGTACACATGTGTGTATGTATGTAAGGTTGTGTTAGTACACATGTGTGTATATATGTAAGGTTGTGTCAATACACATGTGTGTATGTATGTGAGGTTGTGTTAGTACACATGTGTGTATGTATGTGAGGTTGTGTTAGTACACATGTGTGTATATATGTAAGGTTGTGTCAATACACATGTGTGTATGTATGTAAGGTTGTGTTAGTACACATGTGTGTATGTATGTAAGGTTGTGTTAGTACACATGTGTGTATGTATGTAAGGTTGTGTTAGTACACATGTGTGTATGTATGTGAGGTTGTGTTAGTACACATGTGTGTATATATGTAAGGTTGTGTTAGTACACATTTGTGTATGTATGTGAGGTTGTGTTAGTACACATGTGTGTATGTATGTGAGGTTGTGTTAGTACACATGTGTGTATATATGTAAGGTTGTGTCAATACACATGTGTGTATGTATGTAAGGTTGTGTTAGTACACATGTGTGTATGTATGTAAGGTTGTGTTAGTACACATGTGTGTATATATGTAAGGTTGTGTTAGTACACATTTGTGTATGTATGTGAGGTTGTGTTAGTACACATGTGTGTATGTATGTGAGGTTGTGTTAGTACACATTTGTGTATGTATGTGAGGTTGTGTTAGTACACATTTGTGTATGTATGTGAGGTTGTGTTAGTACACATGTGTGTATGTATGTGAGGTTGTGTTAGTACACATGTGTGTATGTATGTGAGGTTGTGTTAGTACACATGTGTGTATGTATGTAAGGTTGTGTTAGTACACATGTGTGTATATATGTGAGGTTGTGTCAGTACACATGTGTGTATATATGTAAGGTTGTGTCAATACACATGTGTATATGTATGTAAGGTTGTGTGTTAGTACACATGTTTTTGTATTTAAGGTTATGTGTTATATATATTGTTAAGTTGATCTGAATATTGATAAAATAAAAATATATTTATATATCTATATATAAACCAAAGTCTACTGACCTTGACATTTTAACTGTACCTGGATATCATCAGGTTATGTATAACTTTGTTCTGTTACAGATATCTAGTCTTATAAACCAGGTTTTGACATTTAACTGTACTTGGATATCATCAAGTTACGTATAACTTTGTTCTGTTACAGATATCTAGTCTTATAAACCAGGTTTTGACATTTTAACTGTACCTGGATATCATCACGTTACGTATAACTTTGTTCTGTTACAGATATCTAGCCTTATAAACCAGGTTTTGACATTTTAACTGTACCTGGATATCATCACGTTACATATAACTTTGTTCTGTTACAGATATCTAGCCTTATAAACCAGGTTTTGACATTTTAACTGTACTTGGATATCATCAAGTTACGTATAACTTTGTTCTGTTACAGATATCTAGCCTTATAAACCAGGTTTTGACATTTTAACTGTACCTGGATATCATCAAGTTACGTATAACTTCGTTCTGTTACAGATATCTAGTCTTATAAACCAGGTTCAGCAGTGTGAGAAGTTTATCACAGAGAGTCGCCAGCAGTACACTCAATCGCAGCTCGAGTTACAGGATCAGCTGGTACGGGACCAGTCCACCTCTTACGTTTTGTCACATGACCTGTTTATTGAAGTATTATCTAATGAAAATAAAATTAACATACAACAAAGCTATTGTTTACCTGACAAAATATTAATAATCAATACAATGTAAATTCTTCAATTGTGTCTGCATGCAAAGAAGTATTTAAAAAAAGATTGTATATGACTATAATTATAATATGAAATTAAGCGTACACAGTACTTGGAATGTGTTACCAGTCTGGAGTCATGTGCACTGTTTTCGTTTTCATTACAGAAAACATTAACAGAATCAAGGGAGCAGGTTCACAAAGAGGTATGTAGTACGTACCTTAAAGGGACATTAAAGCAGGTAGTGGGATGATTTAAAGCCCCTCTTTGATTCACAGTCTGTTTGTAAACAATTTTAAACGATTATTGACAATTAATTTTTGGTAATCTAGATAAATATTGGGAGAATCTTTCATATATAGGCTTGACTGGTGACTTAGTTGTAGGCGTGACTGGTGATTTAGTTGTAGGCTTGACTGGTGATTTAGTTGTAGGCTTGACTGGTCTCTAAGTTGTAGGTTTGACTGGTGATTTAGTTGTAGGCTTGACTGGTGACTTAGTTGTAGGCTTGACTGGTGATTTAGTTGTAGGCTTGGCTGGTCTCTAAGTTGTAGGTTTGACTGGTGACTTAGTTGAGGCTTGACTGGTCTCTAAGTTGTAGGTTTGACTGGTGATTTAGTTGTAGGTTTGACTGGTGATTTAGTTGTAGGCTTGACTGGTGACTTAGTTGTAGGCTTGACTGGTGATTTAGTTGTAGGCTTGGCTGGTCTCTAAGTTGTAGGTTTGACTGGTGACTTAGTTGAGGCTTGACTGGTCTCTAAGTTGTAGGTTTGACTGGTGATTTAGTTGTAGGCTTGACTGGTGACTTAGTTGTAGGCTTGACTGGTGATTTAGTTGTAGGCTTGACTGGTCTCTAAGTTGTAGGTTTGACTGGTGATTTAGTTGTAGGCTTGACTGGTGACTTAGTTGTAGGCTTGACTGGTGATTTAGTTGTAGGCTTGACTGGTCTCTAAGTTGTAGGCTTGACTGGTGATTTAGTTGTAGGCTTGACTGGTCTCTAAGTTGTAGGTTTGACTGGTGATTTAGTTGTAGGCTTGACTGGTGACTTAGTTGTAGGCTTGACTGGTGATTTAGTTGTAGGCTTGGCTGGTCTCTAAGTTGTAGGTTTGACTGGTGACTTAGTTGAGGCTTGACTGGTCTCTAAGTTGTAGGTTTGACTGGTGATTTAGTTGTAGGCTTGGCTGGTGACTTAGTTGTAGGCTTGACTGGTGATTTAGTTGTAGGCTTGACTGGTCTCTAAGTTGTAGGTTTGACTGGTGACTTAGTTGAGGCTTGACTGGTGACTTAGTTGTAGGCTTGACTGGTGATTTAGTTGTAGGCTTGACTGGTCTCTAAGTTGTAGGCTTGACTGGTGACTTAGTTGTAGGCTTGACTGGTCTCTAAGTTGTAGGTTTGACTCGTGACTTAGTTGTAGGCTTGACTGGTGACTTAGTTATAGGCTTGACTGGTGACTTAGTTGTAGGCAAGATTTACCAGGTGAGATGTTCACTTATAAATTTATTTTTTATTTTTCAGTTAAACAGACTTCAAACAGAAAATGATTCCTTGATCGGTAAACATTCCAAAACAGCTCAACAATTACAGAACGAGGACATCAACCTTCCCCCTGGTCTTGAGGTAGGCTGCTAATTAACAGCTCGGACTGTTTTCATTCAAACTAATCGAAACTTCACTGAACATACAGGTGTTGTCAGCACTGACTAACGATGTAATGTCAGTCCCTGCACTACTTTTTTAATGCATGTTAGACTTCCTGTTTTTTATACCCCCGCAGTGAAGTAAGGGGGGTAAACTGGAATCAGGTTGTCCGTCCGTTTGTCCGTCTGTCTGTAGACGCATTTTGTCCGGATAACTCCTCCGCTGGGCCAATTTCAATGAAACTTCACACAAATATAGAGGACCATGTGTAGATGTGCATGCCACTTTCTTTTATGGTTGCTATGGCAACTGGTCACTATTAACAGGTTTTCTGATAAGCACCATAACTTTAAGTTTGTCCGGACAACTCCTCCTAAACCAAAGGGCCGATTTCAATGAAACTTCACACAAATATAGAGGACCATGTGTAGATGTGAATGCCACTTTCTTTTTCTCAAAATTATGGTATAGCAACTGGTAACTATATTACTGGGTTATCTTAGTTGGCCTCTAATTATCAGTTCCAATTCACCATTGACTCGTGCAGATTGCGGGGGTATTAGTCAGCCGTCCTGGCAACAGTTCTAGTTTCCTTTGTTTGCATACATTATCTGGACAGCTCCTTCAGGTTTTGATCAGGTAAAGAGAAATAGCCAACAGGCAGTTTTCTTGGATTTTGAGAATTTAAGTTTGTTATCGCCATTTCCTGAAAGTAACGGAGAAATATTTCTCAAACTTTTCATGCACGTTCTTCTTGGTTTCTAGTTCTGTCCATCTTATTTTAAGAGTGATGAGGAAAACAAAATGGCAGACAAGCGGCCATCTTAGATTTTGACAGTTGATGAATATTATTGCATTCTCTTGAAAAGTACAGGAGAGATATTCTCAAACTTTACATGTAGGTTTCCCTTGGTCCCTTATATTACGTTTGATCAATTTTGAGTCCGATTGGGAAAACAACGGACGGACATTTTTGATTTTGACAGTTCAGATTTACAAGACCTACATGTTTTGCAGGAGATGCAGCTGCTACTACTGAAATATCGTGAAGAAATTATTCAGGCCAAAGTGGCTAAGGAGCATATAGAGGACACACTGAAAGGGGAGATAATGTTTCTCAAGGATCAGGTGCTCGCAGAACAACAGGAAAAAAACACGATTGAGGAGACACTCACCCAGGACATTCAGTCGCTACAGGAAAGACTTGGTAAGGTGTCCGCTTCATAAAATTGGTTATGGTCAACATTGGAAAAATAGATTTTAGAAAAAAAAAAGACTAAATTTAAAACAAAGGAAATGTACATTTTAGCGATTTAATAAAGCCGGAATAGACGAGGATCTCGATTGGACAGGAACTGCTTTTTAGCTCACCTCTCGAAAAGAAGGGGAGCTTATATTGTCACTCTGACCCCAGGGCCACGTCACTATCGTATCAATTTGTATACACTTAATATGTCTACCCTACGACTCATAACTAGACAAGGGTATACACTTAATATGTCTACCCTACAACTTATAACTAGACAAGGGTATGCACTTAATATGCCTACCCTACGACTTATAACTAGACAAGGGTATACACTTAATATGTCTACCCTACAACTTATAACTAGACAAGGGTATACACTTAATATGTCTACCCTACGACTCATAACTAGACAAGGGTATACACTTAATATGTCTACCCTACGACTTATAACTAGACAAGGGTATACACTTAATACGACTTATAACTAGACAAGGGTATACACTTAATATGTCTACCCTACGACTTATAACTAGACAAGGGTATACACTTAATACGACTTATAACTAGACAAGGGTATACACTTAATATGTCTACCCTACGACTTATAACTAGACAAGGGTATACACTTAATATGTCTACCCTACGACTTATAACTAGACAAGGGTATACACTTAATATGTCTACCCTACGACTTATAACTAGACAAGGGTATACACTTAATACGACTTATAACTAGACAAGGGTATACACTTAATATGTCTACCCTACAACTTATAACTAGACAAGGGTATACAAAACGATACGATAGTGACGTGGCCCTATGCTCTGACGAAGGTTTTGGTTTCTAACCTTTAATCTTGTTGGTGCAAGTGATAAAATGCATCATTAAACTTCTTTGTACAAAGAGTTCTAATGTTAATTATTGGATTTAGGGTTGCTGTGGGGGTTTGATATATATATGTAATAGCTGTCCGGAGTCTGAAAGGACATTGTATGTTCTAATGTTAATTATTGGATTTAAGGTTGCTGTGGGGGTTTGATATATATATGTAATAGCTGTCCGGAGTCTGAAAGGACATTGTATGTTCTAATGTTAAGTATATTTCTGATGTTGAAAGGCATTGATAGACGCCTTTGTATTAGTTGTGATGTAAATAATTAGTTCCCAGAGTCAAATATGTTTCATAAATGATGATAATTTCTGAATCAATGCTTTCTGCAATACAAAATCTATTTTAAGTATACATAATGTTGAATAGCTATGTTGTTAATTTGGTACGAAATTCTGAATTCTGAAACATTAAATCATCATTCTTTCTTTAGAATCAAAACACACTGCATGGATTCATTTAGATGATACCAGTGTTAAAATGCAAAATTTATTCAATGAAAACTATTATATCATCACTTGATCAACAGATTTACTTTGATTGTGGATCAAAGACAGTTATATGCACTCATCCGATCCAAGTGTAATTTTACATGTTGTTACGGAGGAGTATATAAATGCATGTTTATGTTACAGAAAAAAAGAAAAACTAGTTTAACAACTACTGTATGCGTGGTATATGAAAACCTCACAGCATTATATTCATGCTGCATCCTCATATCACCCTGGCTGTTACAAGGTCCTGAAATGCCTAAAAACAATTTAAAACAAAGCATTTCTAGATTCAATAATATACTCTATGCACTCGTCTTTTCAAACAGAAATGGTTAAAATCTCACAAAAAATACCTGGTCCAGGATACGTAATTACAACTGGGAGTTCCTTTATTAATTAGTTACAACTGGGAGTTCCTTTGTTACGTAGTTACAACTGGGAGTTCCTTTATTACGTAGTTATACAACTGGGAGTTCCTTAATACGTAGTTACAACTGGGAGTTCCTTTATTACGTAGTTACAACTGAGAGTTCCTTTATTACGTAGTTATACAACTGGGAGTTCCTTAATACGTAGTTACAACTGGGAGTTCCTTTATTACGTAGTTACAACTGGGAGTTCCTTTGTTACGTAGTTACAACTGGGAGTTCCTTTGTTACGTAGTTACAACTGGGAGTTCCTTTGTTACGTAGTTACAACTGGGAGTTCCTTTGTTACGTAGTTACAACTGGGAGTTCCTTTGTTACGTAGTTACAACTGGGAGTTCCTTTATACGTAGTTACAACTGGGAGTTCCTTTGTTACGTAGTTACAACTGGGAGTTCCTTTGTTACGTAGTTACAACTGGGAGTTCCTTTATTACAATCAAAAGGCTAACACTTCAAAATGTTGTATTATATTAAGATCACGTCAAAACGTTCAGCAATATCATAGTCTCTCAAATTTTCCATTTGTAGAAAACGTATCAGCTGGTAGGAAACCAGTTTTGGAACCATACATATATACATTCAGTAATAAGCCTCCTCCTTGAAAATCCTTTTATTTTCCCTGCTAGGGATGGGTCGGGGGTGGGGGGGGATGGGTCAGGATTGGGTAGGGATGGGTCGGGGGGTGGGGCTTATTCCCTGTCGACAGGGTACAGTTCACATTTTCTCAATCTCATGAAATATATACTGACTATTTGACTCCATGTTAAGTTGAGTTCTGACTGAAGTTTAAGACTGACAACGTTATGTTAGTATAGATTTACACTTTCAGGTTTTTTTTTTTAGGCTGAAATTATTTTATTTCTCACAACCAATCATGGAATAGTTCAGAAATATGGGGCTGCGATGGCTGAGTGGTTAAGGTGTCTCAACACTCTAACACTAGCCCTCCACCTCTGGGTTGCGAGTTCGAAACCTACGTAGGGCAGTTGCCAGGTACTGACCGTAGGCCGGTGGTTTTTCTCTGGGTACTCCGGCTTTCCTTCACAGTTACAAAAACAAACCAAAAGTTCAAAAATACTTTTCGGCAGATTTTTTTAAAATTCATTAGTTACTTTATTCATTACTTTGTAATGAAGCGAGTAGTCACTGTATGGTTACTTTACTCTTTGTAGTTGTACAAGACAGTCTCAAGTCTGAACTGGAGCGAGAGTCAGCCGTCCGAGCGGAGGCGGAGACCAAACTGAGGGACACAGAGGAAAGTCTAAACAATATAGAGGCAGAATCTAAACAGTCGATCCAGGCCCTACAGCAACGAGTCAAACAACAGTCTGAGGCCAGAGTAAGTTAATATAAAATATAGACAGAATCTAAACAGTCGATCTAGGCCCTACAGCAACAAGTCAAACAACAGTCTGAGGCCAGAGTAAGTTAATATAAAATGAAATATAGACAGAATCTAAACAGTCGATCCAGGCCCTACAGCAACGAGTCAAACAACAGTCTGAGGCCAGAGTAAGTTAATATAAATATAGACAGAATCAAAACAGTCGATCCAGGCCATACAGCAACAAGTCAAACAACAGTCTGAGGCCAGAGTAAGTTAATTTAAAATAAAATATAGACAGAATATAAACAGTCGATCCAGGCCCTACAGCAACGAGTCAAACAACAGTCTGAGGCCAGAGTAAGTTAATATAAAATATAGACAGAATCTCAACGGTCGATCCAGGCCCTATAGCAACAAGTCAAACAACAGTCTGAGGCCTGAGTAAGTTAATATAAAATATAGACAGAATCAAAACAGTCGATCCAGGCCCTACAGCAACAAGTTAAACAACAGGTTTGAGGCCAGAGTAAGTTAATATAAAATAAAATATAGACAAAATATAAACAGTTGATCCAGGCCCTACAGCAACGAGTCAAACAACAGGTTTAGGCCAGAGTAAGTTAATATAAAATATAGACAGAATCTAAACAGTCGATCCAGGCCCTACAGCAACAGGATAAGCAGAGGTCGAAAACCAATGATAATAAGTTAATATTGGCTAGTGTAGAGATCTCACTGTGATGAATCATCTAGGTACAGGGTCATGACAGTCCAAGGATCAACATGGAATGGGGACCCTTTATAGATCTGGGTCATGACAGTATAAGGATCAACATGGAATGGGGATCCTTTATAGATCTGGGTCATGACAGTCCAAGGATCAACATTGAATGGGGATCCTTTATAGATCTGGGTCATGACATTCCAAGGATCAACATGAGATGGGAACCCTTAATAGATCTGGGTCATGACAGTCCAAGGATCAACATGAGATGGGAACCCTTTATAGATCTGGGTCATGACAGTCCAAGGATCAACATGAGATGGGGACCCTTTATAGATCTGGGTCATGACAGTCCGAGGATCAACATGAGATTGGGATCCTTTATAGATCTGGGTCTAACAGTCCAAGGATCAACATGGGACGGGGACCCTTTATAGATCTCGGTCATGACAGTCCAAGGATCAACATGAGATGGGGATCCTTTATAGATCTGGGTCATGACAGTCCAAGGATCAACATGAGATGGGGACCCTTTATAGATCTGGGTCATGTCAGTCCAAGGATCAACATGAGATGGGGACCCTTTATAGATCTGGGTCATGACCAACATGAGATGGGGACCCTTTATAGATCTGGGTCATGACAGTCCAAGGATCAACATGAGATTGGGATCCTTTATAGATCTGGGTCATGACAGTCCAAGGATCAACATGGAATGGGGACCCTTTATAGATCTGGGTCATGACCAACATGAGATGGGGACCCTTTATAGATCTGGGTCATGACAGTCCAAGGATCAACATGGAATGGGGATCCTTTATAGATCTGGGTCATGACAGTCCAAGGATCAACATGGAATGGGGATCCTTTATAGATCTGGGTCATGACAGTCCAAGGATCAACATGGAATGGGAACCCTTTATAGATCTGGGTCATGACAGTCCAAGGATCAACATGAGATGGGAACCCTTTATAGATCTGGGTCATGACAGTCCAAGGATCAACATGAGATGGGGATCCTTTATAGATCTGGGTCATGACAGTCCAAGGATCAACATGAGATGGGGACCCTTTATAGATCTGGGTCATGACAGTCCAAGGATCAACATGACATGGGGATCCTTTATAGATCTGGGTCATGACAGTCCAAGGATCAACATGAGATGGGGACCCTTTATAGATCTGGGTCATGACCAACATGAGATGGGAACCCTTTATAGATCTGGGTCATGACAGTCCAAGGATCAACATGGAATGGGGATCCTTTATAGATCTGGGTCATGACAGTCCAAGGATCAACATGGAATGGGGATCCTTTATAGATCTGGGTCATGACAGTCCAAGGATCAACATGGAATGGGGATCCTTTATAGATCTGGGTCATGACAGTCCAAGGATCAACATGAGATGGGGACCCTTTATAGATCTGGGTCATGACAGTCCAAGGATCAACATGAGATGGGAACCCTTTATAGATCTGGGTCATGACAGTCCAAGGATCAACATGAGATGGGGACCCTTTATAGATCTGGGTCATGACAGTCCAAGGATCAACATGAGATGGGAACCCTTTATAGATCTGGGTCATGACAGTCCAAGGATCAACATGAGATGGGGATCCTTTATAGATCTGGGTCATGACAGTCCAAGGATCAACATGAGATGGGGACCCTTTATAGATCTGGGTCATGACAGTCCAAGGATCAACATGGAATGGGAATCCTTTATAGATCTGGGTCATGACAGTCCAAGGATCAACATGAGATGGGAACCCTTTATAGATCTGGGTCATGGCAGTCCAAGGATCAACATGAGATGGGGATCCTTTATAGATCTGGGTCATGACAGTCCAAGGATCAACATGAGATGGGAACCCTTTATAGATCTGGGTCATGGCAGTCCAAGGATCAACATGAGATGGGGATCCTTTATAGATCTGGGTCATGACAGTCCAAGGATCAACATGAGATGGGGACCCTTTATAGATCTGGGTCATGACAGTCCAAGGATCAACATGGAATGGGGATCCTTTATAGATCTGGGTCATGACAGTCCAAGGATCAACATGAGATGGGAACCCTTTATAGATCTGGGTCATGACAGTCCAAGGATCAACATGAGATGAGGATCCTTTATAGATCTGGGTCATGACAGTCCAAGGATCAACATGAGATGGGGACCCTTTATAGATCTGGGTCATGACCAACATAGAATGGGGATCCTTTATAGATCTGGGTCATGACAGTCTAAGGATCAACATGAAATGGGGACCCTTTATAGATCTGGGTCATGACCAACATGAGATGGGAGGCCCTCTGGCCTGTTGTAGTTTTAAAAGTACAGAATGCTTATCAATATAATTTCTCTGCTCTATAACAAAGCCATACCCTGATTTTGTGACAGAAGTTATTTTCCACTTTTTTGGTTTCCTTCAAGGTAATATTACAAAATTGATCTGAAGAAAGTTTTGATTTTTAGCTCACCTGGCCTGAAAGGCTGGCGTCCAGAGTCAGTCTTGTGAACTTTTCTAAAAACTGCTACTACTAGCTAGTCATGAACGACTCGGCAGATTTTTACCAAGCTTGGTCATAAGCGTCCTTGGGCAAAGGGTACCTAATTTGGTATAAATGGTGGCTCGATATATATCTCCCTAGGCCTGGGACGTTACAGATGGGGCCCAAAGGGGGAAATTTAGGCCTGAAGCATCATTAAGTGAAGGGAAACCAATTTTGTAAAAACAATGGGCCTGGCCCCCCAGGGGCCTGAGGAGCCCAATAGTTGAAATGTGGCAAATCCTTTGAAAACCTTTTTCTTTTGTAGGAATATAGAGTCTTTTACCTTCATCACTTCATTATACATGTGATTTAAACAGGCTCTCTGGGCCTTTTGTTTTTTCGTTTCTAGGCAAAGCTGGAGACAGATGTGAATGTATATAGGAACAAAGTGTCATCTTTACAGATTGATCTAGATAACAGTGAAACGGTCCAGAGAGACTTCGTCAAACTCTCACAATCTCTACAGGTCAGTGTATAGCACCACCTGTCTGTAACTGTGTGTAGTACCACCTGTCTATAACTGTGTGTAGTACCACCTGTCTATAACTGTGTGTAGCACCACCTGTCTATAACTGTGTGTAGCACCACCTGTCTATAACTGTGTGTAGCACCACCTGTCTGTAACTGTGTGTAGTACCACCTGTATATAACTGTGTGTAGCACCACCTGTCTATAACTGTGTATAGCACCACCTGTCTGTAACTGTGTGTAGTACCACCTGTCTATAACTGTGTGTAGTACCACCTGTCTATAACTGTGTGTAGTACCACCTGTCTATAACTGTGTGTAGCACCACCTGTCTATAACTGTGTGTAGCACCACCTGTCTGTAACTGTGTGTAGTACCACCTGTCTATAACTGTATATATATATATATGTCTGTGTGTAGTACCACCTGTCTATAACTGTATATATATATATGTCTGTGTGTAGTACCACCTGTCTATAACTGTGTGTAGTACCACCTGTCTATAACTGTGTGTAGCACCACCTGTCTGTAACTGTGTGTAGTACCACCTGTCTATAACTGTGTGTAGCACCACCTGTCTATAACTGTGTGTAGTACCACCTGTCTGTAACTGTGTGTAGTACCACCTGTCTATAACTGTGTGTAGTACCACCTGTCTATCACTGTGTGTAGCACCACCTGTCTATAACTGTGTGTAGTACCACCTGTCTATAACTGTGTGTAGTACCACCTGTCTATAACTGTGTGTATCACTACCTGTCTGTAACTGTGTGTAGTACCATCTGTCTATAACTGTGTGTAGTACAACCTGTCTATAACTGTGTGTAGCACCACCTGTCTATAACTGTGTGTAGTACCACCTGTCTATAACTGTGTGTAGCACCACCTGTCTATAATTGTGTGTAGTACTACATGTCTATAACTGTGTGTAGTACCACCTGTCTATAACTGTGTGTAGCACCACCTGTCTATAACTGTGTGTAGTATGACCTGTCTATAACTGTGTGTAGTACCACCTGTCTATAACTGTGTGTAGTACCACCTGTCTATAACTGTGTGTAGTACCACCTGTCTATAACTGTGTGTAGCACCACCTGTCTATAACTGTGTGTAGTACCACCTGTCTATAACTGTGTGTAGTACCACCTGTCTATAACTGTGTGTAGTACCACCTGTCTATAACTGTGTGTAGTACCACCTGTCTATAACTGTGTGTAGCACCACCTGTCTATAACTGTGTGTAGTACCACCTGTCTATAACTGTGTGTAGTACCACCTGTTTATAACTGTGTGTAGTACCACCTGTCTATAACTGTGTGTAGTACCACCTGTCTATAACTGTGTGTAGTACCACCTGTCTATAACTGTGTGTAGTACCACCTGTCTATAACTGTGTGTAGCACCACCTGTCTATAACTGTGTGTAGTACCACCTTTCTATAACTGTGTGTAGTACCACCTGTCTATAACTGTGTGTAGCACCACCTGTCTATGACTGTGTGTAGTACCACCTGTCTATGACTGTGTGTAGCACCACCTGTCTATAACTGTGTGTAGTACCACCTGTCTATCACTGTGTGTAGCACCACCTGTCTGTAACTGTGTGTAGTACCACCTGTCTATAACTGTGTGTAGTACCACCTGTCTATAACTGTGTGTAGTACCACCTGTCTGTAACTGTGTGTAGCACCACCAGTCTATAACTGTGTGTAGTACAACCTGTCTATCACTGTGTGTAGCACCACCTGTCTATAACTGTGTGTAGTACCACCTGTCTATAACTGTGTGTAGCACCACATGTCTATAACTGTGTGTATCACTACCTGTCTGTAACTGTGTGTAGTACCATCTGTCTATAACTGTGTGTAGTACAACCTGTCTATAACTGTGTGTAGCACCACCTGTCTATAACTGTGTGTAGTACCACCTGTCTATAACTGTGTGTAGTACCACCTGTCTATAACTGTGTGTAGCACCACCTGTCTATAACTGTGTGTAGTACCACCTGTCTGTAACTGTGTGTAGCACCACCTGTCTATAACTGTGTGTAGTACCACCTGTCTGTAACTGTGTGTAGCACCACCTGTCTATAACTGTGTGTAGTACTACCTGTCTATTACTGTGTGTAGCACCACCTGTCTATAACTGTGTGTAGTACCACCTGTCTATAACTGTGTGTAGTACCACCTGTCTATAACTGTGTGCAGTACCACCTGCCTATAAATGTGTGTAGAATGACCTGTCTGTAACTGTGTGTAGTACCACCTGTCTATAACTGTGTGTAGTACCACCTGTCTATAACTGTGTTTATCACTACCTGTCTATAACTGTGTGTAGCACCACCTGTCTATAACTGTACGTGTGTAGTACCACCTGTCTATAACTGTGTGTAGTACCACCTGTCTATAACTGTGTGTAGTACCACCTGTCTATAACTGTGTGTAGTACCACCTGTCTATAACTGTGTGTAGCACCACCTGTCTATAACTGTGTGTAGTACCACCTGTCTATAACTGTGTGTAGTACCACCTGTCTGTAACTGTGTGTATATGACTTCTTGTATTCCACTTATCTTGTGCTAATTGATTTTTAGCCCACCATCATCAGATGGTGGGCTATTCAAATCGCCCTGCGTCCGTGGTCCGTGGTCCGTGGTCCGTCCTTCCATCCCTCCGTCCGTCCGTAAACAATTCTTGTTATCGCTAATCCTCAGAAAGTACTGAAGGGATCTTTCTCAAATTGCATATGTAGGTTCCCTTTGGTGCCTAGTTATGCATATTGCATTTTGAGACCAATAAGCCATCTTAGATTTTGACAATTGAAGTTTGTTATCACTATTTCTGAGAAAGTACTGAAGGAATCTTTCTCAAATTTCATATTTAGGTTTCCCTTGATGCCTAGTTACGCATATTGCGTTTTTAGACCAATCTGAAAACAGCATGGCCGACAGACAGCCATCTTGGATTTTGACAATTGAAGTTTGTTATCGCTATTTCTGAGAAAGTACTGAATGGATCTTTCTGAAATTTCATATTTAGGTTTCCCTTGGTGCTTAGTTATGCATATTGCGTTTTGAGAACAATCAGAAAACAACATGGCCGACAGGCAGCCATCTTGGATTTTGACAATTGGAGTTGGTTATCACTATTTCTGAGAAAGTACTGAATGGATCTTTCTGAAATTTCATATGTAAGTTTCCCTTGGTGCCTAGTTATGCATATTGCGTTTTGAGATCAATCTGAAAACAACATGGCCGACAGGCAGCCATCTTGGATTTTGACAATTGAAGTTTGTTATCACTATTTCTCAGAGAGTAATGAAGGGATCTTTCTGAAATTTTATACGCAGGTTCCCCTCGGTACTTTATTATGCGTTTTGCGATTTGAGACCAATGGGAAAACAACAAGGCCGACAGGCAGCCATCTTGGATTTTGACAATTGAAGTTTGTTATCACTATTTCTGAGAAAGTACTGAATGGATCTTTCTGAAATTTCATATGTAAGTTTCCCTTGGTGCGTAGTTATGCATATTGCGTTTTGAGACCAATCTGAAAACAACATGGCCTGCAGGCTGCCATCTTGGATTTTGACAATTGAAGTTTGTTATCTCTATTTCTCAACGTACTGAATGGATCTTTCTCAAATTTCATAAGTAGGTTCCCCTTGGTCCCTAGTATTACATTTTTGGACCAGTCTGTCCTGAAAACAACTTGGCAAACAAACAGCCATTATCGTTAAATCTCAAATTTCTTATATAGCTAGGATTCCCTTGTTTGAAAAGTACTGGAGGGATGTCTCAATTTGCACAGATTAGTAAAATGAAGGGAAAAGTAGAGAAAAGATTAATCTGACATGGAACCTATGAAGATCATTCAATGGTGGGCGCCAAGATCCCTCTGGGATCTCTTGTAAACCTTGTCAGATCTCTGTACATTATTCATTGATCTTTCACTGACCAAACTTACTATATACTGTGTAATATTCTTGTTCCACAGATTCAGTTAGAAAAAATTCGTCAGGCAGAGACTGAAGTTCGTTGGCAACATGAGGATGATGTAGATGAATGTACAAATTGTAAACAGGCTTTCAGTGTTACGAAACGCAAGGTAAGGGTACGAAACACATGGTAAGGGTACAAAGTGTAAGGTAAGGGTTCGAAACGCAAGGAAAGGGTACGAAGTGTAAGGTGAGGGTACGAAACGTAAGGTAAGGGTACGAAACACATGGTAAGGGTACGAAATACAAGGTAAGGGTACGAAATGTAAGGTAAGTGTGCGAAATACAAGGTAAGGGTACGAAACACATGGTAAGGGTACGAAATGTAAGGTGAGGGTACGAAGTGTAAGGTAAGGGTACGAAACACAAGGTGAGGGTACGAAGTGTAAGGTAAGGGTTCGAAACGCAAGTTAAGGGTACGAAACGCAAGGTAAGGGTGCGAAACGCAAGGTAAGGGTACGCCATGCAAGGTTAGGGTACGAAACACAAGGTAAGGGTGTGAAACGCAAGGTAAGGGTACGAAATGCAAGGTAAGGGTACGAAATGCAAGGTAAGGGTACGAAACACAAGGTAAGGGTACAAACGCAAAGTTAGGGTACGAAACGCAAGGTAAGGGTGCGCCATGCAAGGTAAGGGTACGAAACACAAGGTAAGGGTGTGAAACGCAATGTAAGGGTACGAAATGCAAGGTAAGGGTACGAAATGCAAGGTAAGGGTACGCCATGCAAGGTAAGGGTGCGAAACACAAGGTAAGGGTACGAAACACAAGGTAAGGGTATGAAACACAAGGTAAGGGTACGCCATGCAAGGTAAGGGTACGCCATGCAAGGTAAGGGTGCGAAACGCAAGGTAAGGGTACGAAACACAAGGTAAGGGTACAAACGCAAGGTAAGGGTACGAAATGCAAGGTAAGGGTACGAAACGCAAGGTAAGGGTACGAAACGCAAGGTAAGGGTACGAAACACAAGGTAAGGTTGCGAAACATAAGGTAAGGTTGCGAAACGTAAGGTAAGGGTACGAAACGCAAGGTAAGGTGCGAAACGCAAGGTAAGGGTACATGGCTTTTATTCCATTGGTTCCACTGTGACCAGTAAGGTGTGAGTGTTAGGGGCTTGTGTTACATTGCTGATGATGTTGGAATATTCTCTATTGCTGTAATAGTAATGATGATGATATTTGATCGTGCTATAAGAAAATATCCCTTTTTGCCTTTTAGTTCACCTGAGATGAAGTCTCAAGTGACGTTTTCTAATCCCCTTTTGTCAGTCATGTGTCATCTGTTCATAAACAATTTACATCTTTGACTTCATCTCAGTAACTAAGAGACCTAGAGACCTGATATTGGGCCTATAGCATGCTGTTGTAAAGCGCTATCAATATTTGAGATCTGATATTGGTCCTATAGTATGCTGTTGTGAAGGGCTATCAAGATTAGAGATCTGATATTGGTCCTATAGCAAACTTGTGAAGGGCTATCAAGATTAGAGATCTGATATTGGGCCTATAGCATGCTGTTGTGAAGGGCTATCAAGATTAGAGATCTGATATTGGTCCTATAGCAAACTGTTGTGAAGGGCTATCAAGATTAGAGATCTGATATTGGGCCTATAGCATGCTGTTGTGAAGGGCTATGAAGATTAGAGATCTGATATTGGGCCTATAGCATGCTGTTGTGAAGGGCTATCAAGATTTGAGATCTGATATTGGGCCTATAGCATGCTGTTGTGAAGGGCTATCAAGATTAGAGATCTGATATTGGGCCTATAGCATGCTGTTGTGAAAGGCTATCAAGATTAGAGATCTGATATTGGGCCTATAGCATACTGTTGTGAAGCGCTATCAAGATTTTTCAAATGAATGGCCTCTACCTTCATTCAATGTCACAGGAGTCAAATATGCTAAAAATTTAAATTACTTCTTCTCCTTAAGCAAGGCATCCAGAGACTTCGATATTGGGCCTTTAGCATGCTGAGGTGAATGACATTGACCTCAAATACAAGGTCACGGGAATCAAATCTGACAAAATATATCAGAACTCAGTGGATATCGTTAAGGCCCATGGGCCTCTTGTTTGTATTATCCATCATGCAGCGTTATTTTTATCATATTGTATATTTAAAGCAAATTTGCAAACTTCAGTGAAAGTCGGATGACCGTTAAGAACCTTGGCCTCTTGTTACAATAATTAGCTGTATTTTACTGTAATAAATACCAAATATCTCAAACAGTTGATGATATGATCACAAATCACCTCACCTTGCGTGTGTTTATAATTGATACTGAAGTTAGAAACAGTTTTCTTCGTTTATTATGTGTATCTGAAATTCTAACACCGTTACATTTATCATTTCAGCATCACTGTCGACACTGCGGTCGTATATTCTGTGCGGACTGTACGGTGAAGACTGTAACGAATGCCAGTAATCGTGTTTCGAAGGTCTGTGACATCTGCCACACGATCCTTGTGAAGGACGCCATGCCGTACTTTAGTACTGAGCCACCTAATGTCAACGGATAACATGTTTAATGTGATCATTTATTGTTTGTTTCAACTCTCTTCACTTTTAAATCTCCATTTGACACCCAGATCTAGTAATGTGTGGCGATCATTTATGTTGGTATATTTCCATAAAGACTTGAAGAATATTTTGTTTCTTTCTAGTTTGAAAGAAAACATTCAAAACTCTCAATGATAGAATACTAAAATTTAGACATTTGAATACAGCTTCTCAGGAGATGTATTTCATATAATTTATTTTTTGTAGTTGTTGTAGCACAAATGTATTTTATTAAAATCTGTTGCTCCTAAAAAGACAGAAAATGTCCAGGATTAAAAATATAGCTGGACATAGATTCATTGATGCCTCCAAAATGTTTATAACAAAAAGCTTACATTTCCAAAATAAACCAGCAACAAACATACTATAAGTGAGTACAACTGGACAAGGCTGTAGAACCATTTAATACATGTCATGTTAATTTGTTTACAAAATTCCATCATTTGTTTATCTTTTTTCTAAATGTACTGCTAATAATGTTATTTAATATAAAATGTCAGAAAACTTGACTATTTATTTCATTGTTTTGCTGTCTGAGTTTTAAAAATTGTAATCCACTTTTTAAGATGATTCATTACAAAGTGAAATTTATGTTAAATACGACGTAAAACATTCACAGAGTGACAATGTTGAGATGAATGGTGTGATGTCTGCCGTCCACCCATCTGTATGTCCGGTGTCACCATTTCAATAACCAACAAGCCCAGTGTCATGATATTGGGCCAGTAGCTTCCTGCGGGATGAAGGGCTACATGTACCAGTTTCATCCAAACTCATGACCTTTGCCTTCTATCTGAACCAGAGAGTTCAACTTTGTCAAAATATTGAAACAACCACTTCTCGATAACCAAGATGCCCAGGGTCATAATATTTGGCCAGTACACTTGGATGAAGGACTAATTGGTTTGTTCAAAGGAATTACCTTGATCTACTTTCAATTTCAAATGAGTCATATGACGTCAAAGACTTAATTCTGAATACCCAAATGTCTTAGGGTTATATTTTGCCAAAAGAAAAGATGAAGGCCTTTGATGAATGTTTAAATGAATGTCCTTGATGCTTATATCAAAGGTCAAGTGTCATAACGTTCTGGAATCTTCTGATTATATCCAACAAAGTTAAGGGGGTATACTAGAATCAGACTGGTGTCTCTGTGTAACATCACGTATGTGTGTCTCAATTTTTAGGTCACCTGAGACAGTCTCAGTTGACCTATTGTGATCGCCTTTTGTCCGATGTCGTGCGTCATTAACAATTTACATTTTCAACTTCTTCTCAATTACAAACTGACCTAGACACCTGATATTGGGTCTGTAGCATGCTGGGATAAAGGGCTACTAAGTTTGTTCAAATGGATGACCTTGCCCTACATTCAAGGTCACAGGGGTCAAATATGCTAAAATCTTTAAATGACTTCTTCTTGATAACCAAAAAGGCCCAGAGGCCAAATATTGGGTCTGTATCATGCATGGATGAAGGGCTACCACGTTTGTTCAAATGGATGACCTTGACCTTCATTCAAGGTCACAGGGGGCCAAATGTGCTAAAATATATAAAAAAGCTCAGGTGACCGTTAAGGCCCATGGGGCTCTTGTTTATCTTATTTTTATTTCAGTTACGGGTGGATGTTGGAGTAAGGTTATTTATTAGTCAGCCATTTTTGCGACATTTTTAGTTGTTTCTGAACACCATAACCCCAAGTTAATGATGAGTAACAATTAGTGATAAGTAAAGATGGTCATTTGAATGCTACATCAATTAATTAAATCAGCTTTTGAAGTCACATGAATTTAATCTTTCAAAATTTTGGTAATGAACTGCAAAGTGGTTGGTGATGCAAGCCTATTGGGCCTCTTGTTTATGCCTTTTTAGGATATGGTATTGAGGGCATTGTTACATGCTGTGTACATATTGGGGATTTCTAGGTGTCATATATGTCAGAATTAACAATCATGTTGGTGAATATTTTGCCTTGCACATCCAAGTAGCAACCAAAGCAGCTGTGGTGATTGATAGTATAAAGTATGCTAGATTATATTTGTGTCATTTTCATTAAAATCATGTCAATTGTAGTTTGTATAGGATCATATTTGGATGTCCTAAATGGTTCTTTAGGATCCTGACTCCCCTATATATAGGATATATTGGGGTGTCTAAATGGTTCTTTAGGATCCTGACTACCCCTATATATAGGATATATTGGGATGTCCTAAATGGTTCTTCAGCATCCTGACTACCCCTATATATAAGATATATTGGGATGTCCTAAATGGTTCTTTAGGATCCTGACTACCCCTATATATAGGATATATTGGGATGTCCTTAATGGTTCTTCAGCATCCTGACTACCCCTATATATAGGATATATTGGGATGTCCTAAATGGTTCTTCAGCATCCTGACTACCCCTATATATAGGATATATTGGGATGTCCTAAATGGTTCTTTAGGATCCTGACTACCCCTATATATAGGATATATTGGGATGTCCTAAATGGTTCTTTAGGATCCTGACTACCCCTATATATAGGATATATTGGGATGTCCTAAATGGTTCTTTAGAATCCTGACTACCCTTATATAGGATCATATTTGGATGTCCTAAATGGTTCTTTAGAATCCTGACTACCCCTATATATAGGAACATGTTGAAAAGTCTGACACACTAATAAAAGCTGAATGTAAAAGGGAAATGTCAATGAGAATTTTTGTTTTATTAATATTATGATTCTAAAATATTGGGGGGGTGATCTGAATTATGATAATAATAAAAAAAAAACAGGAGACATTTTAAATCCACAACATATTTAACTGTTACCAGAGAACACAGAAAAAAACATCGGAAGACGTTTTAAATCCACGATATATTTAAGGGTTTAATACTAGAGCACACTGAAAGAAAACAAATTAACAAATAAAAATCTATATAACCTTCATCAAGTGAACTGGGGAGGTCTCAAAGCTGTGAGTTGTTAGGGATGTAAGCTGACATCACCTACTGTAAACAAAACTCTACAAACGTCCTTGTAAGCTGGATTTTATTTCAGATAACTTTTAAATGTATACTATAACTGTACATTTTTCTTGAATCGCTGTCTGTGAAATTGATACTGTGGCTGTTATACAATTTTTTATCCAGTGTATTTATAAAATTGATTTTAGAACTGATTTGAGTACACATAGAGACTGATGAATGTATTTGTTTAAAGTATGCTAGTAATTATAATTAACGAAGTTCAGTTTAATAAGTTAGCAATGTGTATTAAAATAATTCTCTAAGTGAATGAAAGCTTCTTATTCAATTCAGTGGGCAATCGTTGAAACACAATGACGATGTATTTTACTGGGTATTTAGAATGCACGTTCAGTCGACTTGAAATTTAGTCGGTATTTTTAATTACCAGTTTTTAATTTCTTTGTGGAAAAGTCTTGCTCAACTTAGTGACATATTTTCTTTATGAACAATGGGTCTCTATACATCAGGTTTATTGACAGATTCCTACCGATAATTAAAATCATGTTTCTTTAGAATTTAATTTTTTTTTCAAATGATACCCGATGAATACCAACCATGTAGGTATTTTACGCTAGACAGTTTATTTAATTGTATAGTCACGGTAAACACTAGCCGCAATGTACCGCTTGCCTAAAGAAAACATCTTTAGCTTGATCTTTTATGTGCAAGGCTATTATATTATCCAGAGGCCTCATCAGGTTCGATCCCTAATGGAGGCATTGAATTTAATTTATCATGCTCGCTGTTACTCTTGCGGTAAGAACGGACTCACTCTTTTGAAAAAACAGGTTTTAAATTTAGAGAATTTGTAGGTGTTTAAATGTTTGAGTAGAGAGATATGTGGTCTTCGTACACTATTACAATGGTATAATAAACAGTACATACATTTACTTTGGTTTGGGGTTTTCTTTGTGTACAACCAACCTTACATTTCAAAATATTTTATTTAATCAAATGATGTAATACTTTGCCTATACAAACCTGACGACAGTAAGTCGGTGATCAGCGGAAGCTTGTGTTGATTGTCGAGTGAGCAAAATCTGTGAAAATTGCGTTATTACTGTTGGTTTTACCGCATGATGAACAATATCAAATTGGAATTTTATTCATTTTCCTGTGACACATTTAATGCATTACACATAATATTTAACTTTAACTTTATATTTAAATTTAACTCGTTTTTAGTATGGATGAAACGGCACACTTTCTGCACAGTTCAGTAGGTACAATGTATTGCGGTTTAGTGTTGACAGTTGGGTTTTTTCTGTTCAGTTTATTTTAAGATATACATTTGTATAAACCAAAATACAAATAGATGAAGAGCTGATATCTGTATTTGACAAGTAGCTGCCGTTGAATCCTTTATCAGAAACTAAAATGTTTCTATACTGAAGATCGATAGGAAGCCGAGGAATCTCTTGGCACAAGCGTCATTTTCCGGTCAAAACATCACTTTAATGTAAGGCCTCTTCCGACTGGAACTCTTCAAATTCGCTTGAACAATCATAAACCAGCTTTTATTAGCCCACCATCATCAGAAGTTTGTTATCGCTATTTTTCTGACACTACCAAAGAGATCTTTCTCAAATTTTTTATATGTAGGCTGCCCTTGGTCCCTAGTTATGCAAATTGCATTTTGACACTGATCGGAAAACGAAATGGCCGACAGGCAGCCATCTTGGATTTTGACAAGTGAAGTTTGTTATCGCTATTTCTAAGAAAGCACTGAAGGGATCTTTCTGAAATTTCATATGCAAGTTCCCCTTGGTCTGTAGTTATGCATATTGCATTTTGGAACCAATCTGAAAACAACATGGCTGACAGGCAGCCATCTTGGATTTTGACACATTTACACAGATTAATAAGAGGAAGGGAAAAATAGAGAGAAGATCAATCTGACATTGAACCTATAAAGATCATACAATGGTGGGCACAAAGATCCCTCTGAGATCTCTCATATATCATCGGTCTACCTTCCACCTGCACATAGTATAAAAGACACCAATATAAAAATTTACTGCTCGCAGTGCATGTACCATAATTTGCAGTTGCTATACTGTGTACAACCGAAAGAAAAACTTTTCCAACTTTTCCATTTAAACAACTTCTTCTCAATAACAAAGAGGTACAGAGACAGAATATTGGGCCTGTAGCATGATGGGGTAAAGGGCTTCCAAGTTTGTTCAAATGAATGACCTTGACTTACATTCAAGATCACAGGAGTCAAATGGGCTAAAATCTGTAAAATTTCTTCTCAATAACCAAGAAGCCCAGGGAGTTGATATTGATTCTGTAGCATGCTGGCGTGAAGTGCTACAAAGTTTATTTAAATGAATGACCTTGACTTACATTAAGGTGACAGGGGTCAGATAGACTTAAATATTTCCATTACTTCTTTTCAATAACCAAAAGGTCCATGCAGAGACCTGATATTTGGCTTGTATGGCTATAGCATGTTAATGCTTTGGTGAACACTAAGAAGTTTGTTTAATTGAATGACTTTGACTTGTTTAATTGAATGACTTTAACTTGTTTAATTGAATGACTTTGACCTGTTTAATTGAATGACTAACTTGTTTAATTGGATGACTTTGACTTGTTTAATTGAATGCCTTTGACTTGTTTAATTGAATGACTTTGACTTGTTTAATTGAATGACTTTAACTTTAAGTTTGAAAGAGTTAAATTGGCCTAAATATTAAAGACACTGTTTCAAATAGCTGCAAGGCCCCCGATACATTTGTTCTTAATTATGTTTATGTATAAGAAGAACTGCTGGATAGCCGATAGCAGGTGAGTGATTTTCGGCCCATTGGGCCTTTGTTGACATGAACGGCCTTTCACATGAGGGGGTCGGTGATTGAGTACCTCCGGGGACTGTATCCCCCTCAGGTGGGACTAGTCCTATCCATTCGGTACGTCCACAGGGCAGGACAGCTCCCTGGGACGAACATAGGCGCAGCTAGATGGTCTTTCTCGGTCTGAAGTCGAACTCTACACTGTCATCTGTCAGAGCAGCTTTTATGCTCTCAGATTATGAGTCTGAGTCTTTCAAACGTTTTACATGTAAGGAATATTACATAAGAAAGCATTCGTTTGATTTCACGAGAATAACTGATGACCCGGATGAACACAAGTAGGCCTGGTAAACAATACACAACAATGCCTGATAGGTTATGTGCTATCTATTTTAATGACACTACCCACGCCTTCGAGGCTGGAGATTCCATGCTTCTTAATCATGCTAGAACTGGATCACAAGAATAAAATAAACTATTTACACAACCATCAACGTTTTATTCTACCATTAAAAACAAAACCCAACACTAGTGTATGTTTGTCTTTGTTGAATCTATACTGTCGAAAATGTTTTTGATTGATTTAGAAATTTTTAACAGTTTCGTCTGCATTCATCATTGTTTTAAGCTACATATTGATGTACATCCAGGTCGGCGAAACGTTTGTTCTAAACGGAGAGATACGTTCAGAGCGCTTAAATGTGCGAGATAACACAGGTTTCTAAAAATAACAGTGCACCTGTAAAGGTGATCATGTGACTGGTTTCTTACCAATTAGAACTGGCCAAAATTTAAGGAAAATGACAATCCTATATAATTATGTACGAGTATGTGGTTAGTTTGATTGGTGGAGGATTGAGGCAGCGAAACTAACTCTTTTTAATTTTTTAATTTTTACCTTTTGGGACTCAATTTAAAAAGATTATAATTTTGAAATACATTATATGAAACTCGTTCCATTTTAACATGTGGCTTTTGGCGAATATATGTTAACGCGGGCATTGGCGCTGAATTTTTGGTTTGTTTTTGTTTAACGTCCTATTAACAGCCAGGGTCATTTAAGGACGTGCCAGGTTTTGGAGGTGGAGGAAAGCCGGAGTACCCGGAGAAAAACCACCGGTCTACGGTCAGTACCTGGCAATTCAACTGCCCCACGTAGGTTTCGAACTCGCAACCCAGTGGTGGAGGGCTAGTGTTAAAGTGTCGGGACACCTTAACCACTCGGCCACCGCGGCCCCAACCGGCGCTGAAACCGGAAGTTGTTGCTTAATATAAAGTCAACTTTTGGGTAGTTGATTTTTACCTATTCATTGTTTATGGTAACGTTTAAGTCAGTGGTAAAGATTACTTTAGAGGTTTTTGTTATTTCTTTGTTATAGTTGTAAATAGTTACATTATGTTTCAACCACTGTCTATGCATTCTTTATAATAACTAAGACTTAAGACCAAACGGTTAGTTTAATAGATTACGAATATATAAACAAGATCTATCAATAATCGGTTATTGTAATTTGGTACGTAAAAACACCTCTATCATAGTATATGGTTGTTATATAGCCTTTGTAAAACGACCGAATTTTAAGAACTAACTCAAGGCTCAAACCCGGTCCAAATGTTGCAACGATTATGTTACTCAAATCTTATTTCCTAAAAACCTCGAACATAATTATTATATTTAAAAAAAATGGTCATAATAAAACTGTTATTATTAGTATTTGAGAAACTTGACATCTAATTCCGTACCGACACACATGATAATTATATGATAATATATGTTTTGATGTAACGAAACTACAGTTCGTAAAATAGTATTGACATAAAAAAATAAACATTTTTCGAGTGATTCATCAGTTAATTTTTTTGAAACATTTTAAATAATTAGCACACGATACATTTTCTGGTTATTCCACAAATTTACATAGGGAAACGTTTATTTTTTTCTTTATTAGTGAACACTGTTGAGAGTACATTTTCAGAGAATTTCGTCTATTTCCGGACCGATTGGAAACATCTTTCCTGAACTTCAAAAAAACGGTTACATCGCGGTCGTATTTTCAATGGATTACTTTATATACCAGGAATGCTTGAAATGTTGGCCTCGTATTGAAGGAGCTACTCAAGGATGTTCTTTCTAAGTCCTACTATTCTCCGACTATATTGGGCCATGTACCCAAGGACTGGTCTTATTTGGAAAATTTATCGACGAGGTAGCACTCTGAAGTAAACAAGACAAGCGGCATTTGAAAAATGGACAAAATCGGTGAAAGAGCAGCGATCCAATATTTGCATCAAAAGGTTAAACACCTAAGGATATCCATAATGATATGGTAGCAACACCAGGGAAAGATGCCCCTTCATATGCAACACATACTTCGGTTTACAGGATGTTTGTGTCCAAAACCCAAATATTTTACAGCTGCAACCCCACAAATGGTCAACAAAGTTCATGATATTCTTATGATTAACAGACGAGTCACAGAAAGATATATAACCATCAGAGTTGGCATTTCAAAGGAAAGAGTACATTCCATTCTGACAAAGGATCTTGCAATGAGAAAGCTTTCGGCCCAATGGCTACCAAGTCTTCTGACAGTTGATCAGAAGCACACCAGGCGCACATTAATTATCACGTGCTAATCTTAACCTTTTTGAGAAAGATTATGCCAACTTTCTTTAGATATTTGTCACTATGGGTCTATCATATTACCCCAGAGGCCAAACAACAATCGAAACAATGGAAGTACACTGGCTCTCCCCTGCCAAAGAAGACAAAGACTTCCATCAACCGAGAAGGTTATGACCACGGTTTTCTTGGATTCAGATGGTATCTGGTCACAGATTATCTTCAAAAGGGACACACAATCAATGGCATATATCATGCTTCACTTCTGAGGCAGTAACCGGAAAATGTTACACTTAAGCGTCGCGGAAAGCTCACTAAAAGTGTGTTTTTCCATCAGGACAATGTTCTTGTTCACAAGTCTGTCATTGCCATGGCTGCCATTCACGATTGTGGGTTTCCACCTGATCTCGCTCCATCAGTCTTTCATTATTTCCAAAACAGAAAACAGCTATTTCAGGCACCCATTTTCAGTCCGATGATGACGTCATACATATACATTAGATATTCAAGGTAAATGTTAAAAGTTATTATCATTAAAAGTTTGAATGTTTTTAATGTTTTAATTTGAAAACGAAACATGGCTATGTTTTCTTGTAACGAAATAATATTAACACTATCAGACAGTGATGCAATAAGTTTGCCGTTTCACAAACAGGAAATGCCGCGGCCAGTACGACTCCTTGCTGCACGGACGGAGAAATGACTGTCCACTTGGATGAAGACGAGCCAGAGTTCCTTCCGTCAATCACCGGCGTGGAGATTATTCACTTTAGTAAGGCACCATTAAGGCCTTTGTCCAGGTGTAATCGTGGAGTCATTGTCAAGGCGACGTTTGAAAAAAGTTCCTGCAGTGGATGTAGCAGTCCTCCAGAATGTGGACGGAAGATGTTACAGGTGGACTTTGACCTAGATCAGAAGCGAGGCGAATATATCTTTAATGTTGGCGATAGCATATCCAACAACGGATGGGGTAATTTATATTTATTCTTGCTAAATATATGAGCTGTTTTAGGTTTAATTTACTTAGATAATAATGCAGATATTCATCGAGGATAACAATAGAATGAGATAATATCAAATTCATTTACACTATGTGTATAAGGACTCATTAATAATGATTTTGTTCCAGTTATCAAAGGATTTCTGTAAAAATAAGAAGAAAAAGAAGAAAAATTAATAAATGAACAAATAAAAATAAACTAAAAACATCTGATTGAAGCATAGGACATCGAAATTCATTACGTTCATAACCTAGTTTGTAAACGATGGTCTGTATTTTAATAGGATTGGAAGAGATATGACGTGTTATTAATTATTTTAAAAAGATATTTTAAAACATATTTCTTTTTTAGCTGGCGACGCTAGCCATCAACAAAATGACGCAGAAGTCCAGGGATGGAACAACTTCATACGACTGTTCAAAAGCGACATATGTTTGGGTAGTCAGAACTACGTTCACTCCTTCACGGGTCAGCTGACCGATTCTGTTAGTCACGTGACATTGCTCGTGAGTAACGAGTTCATCCGAATCATCACGGACCAGGGTATGGACGAACAGGTTTGTCATGAATGTCTGTTTGCCCTCAATGGTCAAACGGATAGCCAATCAGGAGGGGTCAATGAAGATGTGTATGTGTCTCTAAATAGAGTCGTCCAGTGGTACTCGTGGAGAGACGGGTATGGCGTTTGTAGCGCCACCTTTCGCTGGGTCTGTCCGGATAGCTTCCCTTTTTGAGAAGTGGCTGATGTCATATAAAATCAATTAAGTTGACGCTTTATTAGTTTAGCATGTCCTTGTATCGTCTCTCATTGGTGTTCATATAATCCGTCGTTTTCCTTCTGACCAGAATATGACGTTATAGATATTCATGTGTAAATAAGTCCTTCTGAAAGACATTTTCAATTCCTTGCTTAATCATTTGACATTTTTAATTGTATTTTCACGCAAGTTCATGATCGATATTTTACCAGCTTTCGCTATTAGTGCTTAGCGGTAAAACATATTCATCTTGTTTGTCCGTCTGTTCGTCTGTCCGCCTTTGTATCCAATGTGATGTACTGTCATAGAATTGACAAGATTTGCGTGTAAACACGTATTCCAATAAATATATGAAATCACCAATGTCTTTGTGTTTATTTTTTAATAATATTCTGTATATCTTTAACACACATATTCTTTCTCAGTTTTCTTTAACACTAGTTCAAAGGCTGATCTTGTTCATTTCCTACTGAGTCTGTCCGAACAAACATTTAGGTCATCCGCCATTAAACATTTTACACAGAAATGAATTGTAAATACATTATATAAATAGCTATTTAATAGGGTGTTTAATCTGTATATCAAGTCGTAATGGCTAAAATGTGTGTATGTAGGTACCGCTGACAAAATGCACTAAAATTTGATAACTTGGCTCTGGTTCTTTTGTGTAATATTATGCAATAAATTGATTCAAATTCAAATACAATTTAATTTGAGATTTTTGATTGAGTATATGTTCCCATGATGCGGGTAATCAATTCCGATGGCGACTGTAGATGTCCTGCTTTGTCAACACAGCTTAACAGCCACTTAATACAATCATGTAAGGCTAACTTTCGGTTGTTTGATGGTTGTGCATTTTCTTACGGAACTATTTTTTAATGAAATCTGTAGTTTTGTAAGATAATATGAGGTTGAGAAATATATCTAGCGGTTGAAAATTAAGGTGTTGTGCCTAGTAAGATTTGAGAAATAACCAAACGGCATATAATCAATCATTAACAACAGATATTTAAATATCAATTTACTTTAATTAGATTAAATGACCCAGTTTTTAAATGGTATATAATCAGAAACTATAGAATTCAGAAAGCTCATCTAAAATATTTATTTTATGAAACAGTAACAATAATATCATTGTTTCTGCATTCATCTATGTCATTCAAGGCTGTTTTTTGTTCGAATGATCAAAATAGAGCTGTGTTGATAACTTTCATGATTAAAACGGCTATTGATATTCATTTAAGATCATGTAAACTGTCAATTTGAGTTTTTTCTCGTTGTTTTTTACAAAACAAATCCTGGTACGACATAGATAAACACTATTAGCTTATTGCAACCAGAAGTCACAATGGCAACAAGTCATATACATCGTCCTGCGACAAAGACATCAGTTAATATTTCGGTATATAACTATTGATGCATGGTACAAATATTGTAATATGTTAGATAACTGTATAGGTTTTGTAATTTGAAAATTTCTGTAATCGCCCAGAAATCCGGATGTAAAATTGCATTTAGTTTCTCAAAATGTGGCTTGTTTGTAAGATTTCATATTGTTTCATCGCACTGAATTTCACGATATTAGCACAACTGATGTCCTTCTTCTTTTTAAATTAGTTATATTTCGGTTCCGATAAAAGTGAAAATACCTGAAACTTTTTAAAGAAACCGGAACTTCTGGATTTGAAAGAAAAAAGCAAAACTTAATTAAGTTTAACTTGATTAGTTGGCACAATTGATACATTGTTAGTAAACAGTATTTTACAAAATTTACAACATACCCAAGCGTTGTTTTACATGAATGCTTGTTTTGTTGATACCGCGGCGGCCATCTAGGATTTTACCGAAAGTAGGGCTTTTTGGTGACAGGTCCATATCGGAAATGTTTTGTTAAGTCATAAACTCTAACTTTAATGTTTTTACCACAAAATTCAGTATTTTTCTCTTATATGCTTTACTACATCGCCGTGTTACATCTTTTAACCGTGCTACACCAGACTGTAAAAATGGAACTGATAATACAGAAATCAGGAAAACAAGGACATTTCATTGTTCTGTATAGAGGTCACTATTCCAAGATGATATCAGCAAAATTTGATATATCTTATTGCAACTGAAAACATTAACATCCTTCAACAAACCTTTCATGACGTGCTTAGAAAAGCACGCTACTTGAGTCTAGCACATGTTGTCCATGTGTGGTATTGAGCAAAAAGGTGAAAGGTGGTCTACAAACTCCTTGGAGGAAAGGTAATGTGCTTAATGTATGAACAAAACATACGAGCCAATTGTTGGATGGAACAGCGAAGGTAGTATCCCTCAATCCATTGCAGTCTCCAATTTTTCTGTGCTAGATGTATCCTTAGACAGAATATTTTCAGAGGATGAACACCTGCCAGCATTTGTGAGACTAGGGATAATAGAAAATGCCACAGATTTTGCCAAGAAAACTAACAGTTTCTATGTCTTATCGATGTATGGGAAGAAAGTGGCTGCCGGACTGAAAGATGATGTAGGAGACATCACACTTTGGGGTTATGAAAACCAACCTTTACCTGACACAAACTAAAGAATGTCCCCTGAAACAGACTTCATTAACACAACAATAAATTGCTGTCAATAAGACCAACTGCCAGATCTAGCTGGAAGGCTTCAGTGAGTGGTGAAGATGTTAAGTCACATGATAAAGGATTTGCGTGAAATGGTGGTTAATCAGCCTTGGGAAAATTTGCGCAGATGTCCTTAAAACGAAAGGAGAGAAAACAAAAGTATTTAACTTTCAATGAAAGTACTAAGGCAACCTAGCACCAACACAAACATTCTCATTTCCTTACAGAAAAACTAGCGATATGCCGAGCAAACCTTACAATGGTATTGTTGAAGGAATAATGATGTTTTGTTTATATTGTTTAATGTCCTATTAACAGCCAGGGTAGATTTGGGCGTGCCAACTCTTCATGATTATGGAAAATTGTGCATTGGACATGCTGAAAAGGCTATTAACCGGTTATGAAATTTCATCCAAATGATTCTGTACAGAGTATAACATTTATGGCAAATGTTTAAAATAGCATACTATATAGACAATGTTAAATACATGTTAGATTTTGTGAAGATTTCGTATGGGTTTTTTTTTCTTACTAAATATATCACTTCGCTTACTCGTGTATGTCAATATGACATATTTGGTATCAAAATAACAGTAAATAATTGATACACTGTAAAGCATTATAATTGATTTTCAAATGCACATTAGCATGTTAAAATCATTACCCATTCTGTTAGGATACCCTCTTCACCCAACCTGGTGTTATGTAAGGAGGTCCAGTAAGAGATCGGTTGATATAATGACTAATCATTTATGTGATTTTGGTTCATTTTGACATATCTACATGTGGGTGTGTGCATGACCAGTATCCATGGAGAAAGCAGACTAACTCAGATCTCTGACAGTTATCAGAACCTCTTACTGACATCTGCATATTTCGCATACCGTCAGAACTTGATGTTTATGCTTCTAAGCATTGTTGAATATTGACTCAGTTTGGAAATCAGCGTTTGACATTAGTCTTTTCATTCGTATGGCTGATTTTTCCCCCTTTCTAATATTGGTCTGAAGTACGCAATGGCCAGTTGGTATACGTTTCACTTTCCCTATTATTGCAGGCTAATGTGATACTTTTCTTTCTTTTTTTTCCCTGATTTCCCCTGATCCAAAACGTCCGTTTCAGTATGAATGACCTGGTCAAACTAACCAGTCTAAGGTATGTCGATCAACGATTTTCACCTCGGCGAGATCGAGACGGACAGTATATACCGAACCGTGTCAGTATCCCGTTTTATAAACCATCTAATTCAAAGTCTTGCCATTCCTGTTGCAGAAACTGTTGTGGAAGTCCTACACAATGTCTTTGATGACAAAATTTCAAAACTTACAGATGAAAAAATGTGTCAGAAAATCTAAAGAACATAATAGCTGATTCCTTGGAAACTAACATTAAAAAACAATTAAACATCTAACTTACAGAAAACTATAGAATCGAAGAACTCGAGCACACCGCTCTCCGACAAAAAATAAAACATTTAGAAGCAATTCATCAAAAGCACGACGACTTATCAGACAAACATCAGCAGTATTCCAGACGGACGTGTTTGAGGTTATAAATGTGCTCGCTGGTGACAAGTTTTAACTCTTTGAAAACATTGCTCGATATCATAACATGAATAGAACCGAAATACACTCTGGGAGAGATTAAAAAAGGAAACCCAGATATCTCGCTGTCGTGTTCTCGCAAGTACGAACTTCGATAGCGCAGACAGTTGACACCCGCGTGACAATCAACGTATACCCCGTATCACTCTCACGTCGACACTCAGACTCAAAGATAGACTGTCTTATAAGAGGACACATCGGTCACAACAAACGTAGTACCAGAGGAGTCTAATGACCTTAACATTGGCTTCTGGGATATTTGTAATATAACGTCTAAATTACTTGATCAGGCATTTCAAAACCTAATAACAAATTACGACGTTCTTATATGTGCAGAAACAAAAAGTTGACGAATATGATAAATTGGACCAACAAATGGTTATGTATCCTTCTCAAAATAAAAAAAAATAGCATTAAAGAAAGTCTAGTAGCATAACTGTAATTTTTAAGAATTACTTGTGTAAGTATGTAAGTTTCCATGGTAAACATGTATTGAATTGGTTTAGACACTACCTCACAGAAAGAAAATCTTCTGAAAGAGTCCTTAAAGCTGGGCTCACCAGGGTTCAGTTTTAGGACCACTGTTATTTCTCATACAGGACCTTATGAACCTGCATTGCTTGTCTAAGTACGTAAATTTCCATCATATAATGTGTAAATATATTCCATGGCTTGAAATATCTAAAAATATGTCTGAATTAAATGAAAGTATTCACACAGGTTGCATAAACATTTATTTCATTGTTTTCTGATGTGGATAATCGAACAAAATTTGTATTTGCTTTTCCGGAAAATAGGTTATCCGGAATGAAGAAAGTTGTGTTAATAAAGATTATGTCAGATGGGGTCTCCTCATATCGACAGATTTTAAAAGAGAAGTGAAACACAACTTGAATAGTATTAGTATGTTTAACTTCGTGACACTATCACACGTGATCACGTGAATGGTCTAGTGACGGACAGATATACTGTATGAACAAACAGTACTACTAACACGATAGGGGTGACGCATCGTCATCAAATCAAAGATATAAATATAAATAAACCATGGTATAACAAAGATTTTAAACTTGCTAAAAACGTTTTCAATAAATATAAAATAAGAAACAAATTTAACAAATCAACAGAAACTAAGCCCAAGGGGAATAAAACAGGGTGATGATATAGAAATGGATAAAAAAATCTACAAAAAATATCAAACGAAATGCGCAAAAAAAAACCCGACCCGAAGCATTCTGGAAAGCGCTTAATAAATAGATTATTATAAAATAAGAAAAAAAGGATACACGCATTAGACGTCTTACATGATTATTTTAGATAAATTGATACGTTTGAGGAAAACGTCTATAGTGTTGAGGATGAAAATGACAATTTTGAGGATAACGATGACAACGTCAACGATACATTGAACCAATAAGTGAGTTAGAAATACAAAATATTGTTAAGATCATTAAAAAATTAACATAGCGTCTGGCCTAGACCGCATTTTAAATGGATTTTTGAAAAACTTCCCACCGGAAATGTTCCCTGTTTATTGCAAATTGTGATAAATATAATTTTAGACACGGAAAACCAACTATGTTGCATATTACTTGAATTAGCTGCACATTTGCAAAATGATGCTGCTTTTTCGTTTAAATTGATTAACTGTTTAAAAAGTATTTTTAACGAACTGGATTTCATTTATATTCGAACAGGCGATTGCTTCAGGTTTATCTTAACAGAAAAATACTCCTACTATATCAACAAGATGTAACACCTGTTCCTGTATGTGATTGTGTCCCGTGAACCTTGTTATAACGGCCGACACCGACCGTAAGTTACAGGTTCAATACCTGTATTACCTTGTGTTCCGTGATACTAGATATAACGGCCGACAGCGACCATGAATCTGAATATTTTCGAATTAGAATGTTTGTTAGAAAAAATATTAGCAGCTGAGTATTTGTTTTTTTTTAACTTAAATTAAGTAAAATAGAGTAAATATACAAACATCCCCTTAAGGTTTGGCGTGTTGTAGAATATATACGTGTACCTAAAAAAGTTTGCTATTTAATTCTACAAATTCTGAGTACCAGGTAAATTACAAACGTACGATTTGTTAATATATCTTTCTGTAAGATTATTTATGAACGGCCATAAGCACGTATGCAACAATATATATAAAGCAATATGATGTTGATCTACTTAGAAATTAAACTAAAGTCAATGTTTGCTAACGTCTCAAAACCATTATGTTCATTTTACTGTTACAAAAGGGGAAAAAATGAAAAAAAGAAAAAAGATTTCTAATAAAGATATTGTGCACAAAGTAATGTCATGTGTGTGCGGAGGACTACCTGGTCAATCATATAATTTAACATGAGTCTATATATAATACACATTGTTAACGTAACCGAAAGTTCTTGCTTGCAATTATGAAATAATAAATAAGTTACAGCTGATTACAAATATATACATTTATTTATTTATATACAGCTGATTAATCCTAACACACGCAAATATCCCAAGCATACACTGTATACACAATCCTCTCACACCTGTACATTGACACTATGCACCATTAGCCAATATAATAGATACATATTTATTCTATATACACTACACTCTCCTATGAACAACACCTAAAATTAGTCTAGCTTTCCACATGTCACAGTTCATCATCCAACATTTGTCTCTTTATCCAACACAAGGTTGTCCATGATCCTGAACAATGAGTCCATCTGTTGATCTGTAGTTCAGCTTCCGTATGTCCTCATATCCACGAAACATCACACAGATGTACCAAAACCACAGCCTGTCACAGGTCAAATCACCTTAATATAAACTCTGAAATGGGTCGATACCACAAAGGTTTCCATAAATTACACCTCAATATGGGTGTACCATACAGGTGCCCACCAGTTACACATCAATATGTGTGTACCAGACAGGTTTCCATAAATAACACATCAATATGGGTGTACCATACAGGTGCCCACCAGTTACACATCAATATGTGTTACCATACAGGTTTCCATCAGTAGGTAGACAACAGTAACGAAGCTCAGTATATATAGGCTTCCATAGTTTCTGACGTCGTCAGCATTCACCATATCGTAGATATGACAGCGGGAAAAGCTACAACATAATAATAACATCCTATGACTAATTGTTATTTAACAATATCTAAAATAAAACTTATTAAAATATAACATTCTAAACTGTTTTCTTCTACATTCCATAGCGTACAAACACGTAATACCTTACCGTGTAAACATACGCGAACACTCACAGTTATCGCTACATACATGTTCACTACATAAATATTTAAGAATAACTTTTACTAATTGTACACTTTAATATATCTAATTACTGACTTTCCCCATAAGATATTCGTAAATAACGCACGCACACTCGATATAATACTCGTACTCGCTCATACCCGTGCACGCAATCCTTAGCTGTAAACCACTCGCTACCGAACACCTGACCTAAATCATATAATAGCGTTAATTACGTTGCAATACACCAATATATCGCTTATTGTATAATAAATACAGTACAGACATATCAATAACTAATCTAAAATAAAGTAGACTTATTAATGAACTTACCGTGATCTGTATGCTGGTAAACCCACACACCTGTATCACAGCTGTATTTGAAATCTGTTTCCCACCTGTATAGGTGGTAGAGAATTTGTGTATCCCGAGCCGAGCCCGAGCTTTAGACCCGAGCCCGAGCGTTGGATATTTTCGTTTTTCTCCTTCATTACTGAATGGATTAAGGTGATTTTTTTTCTACCAAGATTTGATTTCAGGTTTTAAATCAATCCGTGTAAGTGGATTTTCTTAAAATGTATGAAACGTCCTAAATCGACGATTTTCATTTTTTAGGGGGAGAATTTGTGTAGCCCGCAATCAAGCGTGACTATTCATGTTTTTTGCTAATTATTTCCGATACATGCTATTATTGAGAAATATTACTAGATACAAACAACAAGTAAATATAGCTGATTCTAAAAATATAAATTTCAACATATATCTAATGTGACTTGGTGTCAAATTTTGACATTTTTGTAACCGCGCCGACGATCAATGAACTCGCCGTGTTTACCGAGCTTTCACCGAGCCCGTGCTAAGGGCAGATAACTCTACCGATCCCGAGCTTTGTAGAACTTTTAGCCATTCTGGTATAAGAATGTTTCCGGGCTCTGCGACGAGGACGCAGTTTACAAAGAGCCCATATCATTTTATTTTAATGATTTTATATATATTTACCCATCTTTTCATTATTGTTTATCACATTAAAATATTTTTATCATCATATGTACTTTTGTATTTTTTTACGTAGAAAATAAAGTTTTCATTTGTGGTATAAACCAATTCACTCGTTTACTTTTTATCTGTTACTAAAGCTATTTCTTTCAGTAAAAAAATATTTTCATCAATGCATGATTTTAATACAACTACAGTACTATTTTCTTATTGTATTCTAGTTTGAATTTTCGAACATTTAGTACAATGCCAAACGAAACTGTCTCTTGAAAAATGAAAATCTGACTGATCACAAACACATCTATTGTGAAACCACCTATCGCAACCAGCGTCACAACTTACCATATCATCAAAAACATTAGAAATATGACATCCATCTGACTCACAATCGATAAAAATATCATAAGTTAAGGCTTGAGAAACTTTCTTTTTTCTGTATTTACTAAGTTTTTTCTTTGGAAATTTAGAAAACCTACCATTTGAAATACAATTTACTAGATGCTGTCTCATATAATCTATGTCGAATTCTATTTCTTCACTACCTTTAAACCCATTAAAACAAAACTCTACTAAATTAGCGATGGAAAAAACCCCACAGTCAACCCCATTGGTTTGCTGTTGTATGCTAGGTAAAATTGTTTTTAAGATTTTCCTATTTTCCCCGTATGATGAACTTACCTGCATTTCTAAGGACGCTGACAAATGATCTTTCTGCTTAGTTATACCTATCAAACTATCAAGAATATAAACTTCGTTACCACTTACCTCCTGTACTGATACTACCCAATGGTCCTCACCTGTATGATGGATTTGTGCTGCTGATGCTGTCGTCGGTTTCATTCGTAAAGCATAATCCCACTTACCGTTTCTCAAAACTGGAGCGTAGCCTGTATCTTGCATACCGTTTATATTAGGAAATTGTTTCTTTAAAATGTCCTGAACATAACACATAGTATTTCCGCATAATTTTCTATCCTTTAAAATATCATCTTTTTCTTTAAAACTTATTGTACTCTTACCGTTATCCATCCAAATACGTTTTGTTTCTACTGGCTTACAAATTGACGGTCTATCATCTGAAAGATCTTCTTATATATCACTTACCTTTGGTTTGTGTCTTTTTGGCAACGAAAGTCGTTTTCTATTAGGTTTTACCTTAGGACTAGTGATAACAATAGGCTCGTTTATAGTTACAACATCATCAGTCGGGGCTCGGCTCGGGATACACAAATTCTCTACCACCCCTGTATACATGCGCAGTCGTCTACTTCCGTACTTACCTGAGTTAACTATCGTGCATACACGCGCGTAATTCAAACTACATGTATAATATACTTACCAACAAATGTCGGTGTATGACACACATTCCTGTACGCATTATATAAACATGGGATTATTTAGAATGCACATCCGCAAGCCGGAAGAATACAAATGGAATGAAATTGTATTATTATTAGAATACGTCACTACAAATTACAAAGAGGTAGCAACGCTACATAAACTGTCTCTGAATCAGCTGTTATCTACTGGGATAAAGTTTTAGAAATAGAATTGGTATTGACAATAAATTTGAAAAGTATACTGATGAAATTTTATCAGTATTTGAAAAAACAACATTTACCGTCTGAACATGCAATTGTGAGACAAAATGACACATGCTGGATGAATTGTGATAAACGAAAACATCTGAAAATAAAAAACACATTGCGTAGAGAATTTAGCAGTAAAAGAACGGAATTTCCCTTGCAAATCCTAAAAGAGCCAGACAGAAGATTCGCAATATGATTAAGAATCGAGGAAGCATGTTTATAAATCTCTTGATAAAATGATCATTGTCCAAAAAATTATTGGAAGATAATACGAATGTTAATACAAGAAAATTTAATACAGACATTCGCCATTTTTTTTTTTTTTTTATTATATATCTAATAAAGAGGAAAACGATGATAATTGTAAATGTGAAATGTTTAACAGACATTTCAGTCTGTTTCCGACCTTGATGACTCTAGTGAGTCCTTGCTTTATTTCAACATGCGAACAAACTCTTGTAGTGGTTAGTTCCACGTCACTCCCCACAATATAATAGATATTATTCAAATTTACGTAGTAAACGAAGCTCCAGGCCCAGACAAAAATAAACCACGAAATGTTAAAGCGTACAGTAAATGAGATTGATGTACCCCTGTCGCGTTAACGAGTTTCTTAATTTATGTCAATTTCCTGCGTCTTGAAGACTTTCTCATGTTATGCTACTTTACAGGAAAGGAAACATTGAGCTTCCTGACAACTACAGACCAATTTCGTTGTTGAGCTGTATCGGAAAGGTTTTTGAACGTGTTGTATTAGGACATGTGTCTAATTACTTTGTTAAACATAACTTGTATAAATTCCAGTCTGGATTTCTCCCGAACCCCTCAACTACTCATCAGTTACTAAATTTGTCCAAGTTATGACCTGGCGAATTCGGAAAAAGATGCAGAAATGGCTAGGTCAAAATCTCCCTGTCCGGTTGATTAGTCGTCTCGTCTCTAATGGGTACCTCATTAACTACTCCGAAATCGAAAAATCGACGCCGCGGTATACAGTAACCATAACTATGTCAGTATAGGATGTCGTTTGGTGATTGTATCGCGCTGATTGGTTGAATATTTATTCGGAACGCTTCTGGGCTGTACCGACCATCGTAACTCAAAACGAAACATAAACAAAGTTACGAAAGGTACAATAGAAAGACGAGGCATGGTTAAGTAGGTAGGTCTGAAAATGTTGACATTTTCTCAAAAAGAAGTACTGGACAATGTCATCGCTGGTCATAACCTGTTTATCGGAGGTTCAGCGGGCACAGGCAAATCTTACGTTGTTGAAGCTATTGTCAGGAGTCTACGAAGCATCGGAAAAAAGGTTAGTTTGACATGCACAACAGGGATTGCGTGCACAATTTTTCCTAGTGAACTAAAACCATGCACAATCCACAGGTGGAGTGGTATTGAAGATGGGCGTTATTCCACATCAGAGATAATTTCAATTATCAAATCAAATCCTAAATATACAGACACATTGGAGAGAATTAAAGGAACTTACGTACTGATAATAGATGAAATTTCCATCTTGAGCAAGAAACTGTTTGAACAAGTTGCTGAAATATGTTCATTAAAAGATGACAGAAGGGTTTTCGGAGGTATCCAAATAGTTCTATGTGGAGACTTTTTTCAGTTACCCCCAGTCCCAAATCCACTCTATGATGACGAAGGAGAGTTTTGTTTTAAGAGTGATATATCTTCACCAATGATATACCACGTGCACATAGACATCTTCTTACTGAAGTTATCCGGTAGAGAAATGAGACCTTCATCAACGTGATACATGATGTATCTCGTGGGATTCAATCAGACGAAAGTGTTGCTTTCATCAAAGCACTGGTGAGGCCACTACCCGAAGAGAATTCTGGAATAACACCTGTAAAATTGTTTTCATCAAATTACCTAGTTGATAATTTCAACAGAAAAGAACTGTTAGATATGAACGGAGACATTTTTGAATATACATCAGTAGACTCTGGCGAAGAAAAGTATCTTGCGTCTATATTGGCCTCAAAGAAACACTATGGCTGAAAAACAGTTCAACTTTGATGCTCTGGGGGAACCTTTCAGACACACTGTGCAATGGACTTGTGGAGAAGGTGATAGCCATGGACCATGATGGCCCGACTGTTTATTTCCTAAGCATTGAAAAGACGATGAAGATGCTGAGAATAAAGTTTACAGGTAAAGAAATTATACCAGTATAAAATATATTTCATGATATACTACCTGAACTAGCCGTGTTTTTATGCAATGTATGCAGGTATTAACAGAGAACTCACATAATTTACTATATATACATGTACAGGTATAGAGTAAAGTTTTGTGAAATCTCTGTATATACATGAACATGTATTTAAAGTGGTTATGATGTTATAAAGGGTTGTAATATAAGAATTGCGACCCATCAAGTTATCTGAATGTAGGTACATATATATACATATCACAGGCACTTGTTTCAATAGCTAGTCCAACTTGTAGTCATATATATATATATGTCAGTATCGTCTTAGACTAAGTATGACATTAACAACAGTGAGTTAATAAATTATAACCCCTCCATGGTCATGCCGAGGGGAAAATATGTATATTACAGTTGGCCTTTGGTACATAGTTGGCCCTCAGCATGACCGAGGAGGGAATATATTGATTGAAACAAAGTTTTCGCAAATCTTCTTTTCAATTCATTATCAATCCATATGCATATGTAATTACTGGTTATCAACACTGACACTTACGGTCTAAATGTCCCCTGTTAGTTATTGGGTTTTTTTTTATTATAGGCAGTAAGATAGTTTATCATCACTAACAACTGTATGACCAAATGATAAACAATATTACCGAGTGATTTCCTTCCTCAGTCTATAAAATTACTTGTTACTACATGAACTAAATGTGTGGTGTCTATTATTATTTACAATGTACAGGTCAAAAGACCATTTCTTTTCCCCCTTTAGTCCATATTACATCAACTAACATTTGATAAAGCGAGTATGTCGGTTAGTGTACAGAGTACCCTCGACCTATCGCCACCCGAATCTACCGCCACCCTCGCATACCGCCACCTATACCCCTAGAACGGATTTCCCTTCTATATAATTCCCTCTTTAAGTTCGCCACCCTCGCATACCGCCATCCGCCATGTTCATAACAATACAAACGTCCCGAATCCTTGGACTGAGACCACAATTAAGTACTTCCGGGTTCAGGCCCCACGAATGAAGTCCCCTCAAAAATGTATGTATTTCAGGAAAACCAATCAAATGCCTCTTTGAACTTGATTTCTGTTGATGAATTTAATGTGGATTTATAGCAGAGATGTCAATCTAGGTTTTGTGATGTAAAATAATAATATTGATCATTTATTATGTGCTCCAGGACCCTGTGTGATGAGTCCTGATTTGACCTCTACCCCTGACCCGGATGTATATATATAATCCACGTTGGCGACACATTTTGACAGCTATCTCCAGAAAATGCCGAACATGCTGGGTTGAAACTTTTATATTTTGCTTCTCAGATGTTGGTCTTGGCCAGGTGAGATGGAAAGTTACATATGAGATGTTAGGAATTTATTATGAATTTTAATGTTACAATGAAACATATAGCGAAGCTAATTGTGGTCTCGGTCCTAATATATTACCCTCTTGGTCCGTTTTTCTGCGATCGAGGAACTCTTAAGTGTTCTATTTATAGAATTAAGGTATTTCATTTTTCACAGGTAACTTAGTTATACGCTTGAATGAGTTTCTATCGCTCAAGTAGGTATATGTATCGATGTTTATATGTGACATCTACACACAGGTATGGTTTGATTTGTAATAAAGCATGACTGATTTCTGCTCAATTATCTTTTACTGTTGTAATTTTCATGATTCGATAACGCCACACTCGTTATACCGCCATAATTGACACGGGCGAAATGTGGCGATATAACGAGGGTAGACTTTATGTTTATTTATGTTTATTTTTATCCCAAATAGAAATGATATCGACGAGTTAACTTAATTATAATTTAAACGGACAGATTCTCATAACGGCGTTTCTTTCAGTTCCATTGCCAAATGTTACATCATGTATCATGTGGAACCAATACATTCTTCAGTTATGAAAAATACATTTCTTGAGAAAGTAGGTTTTATCAAAAGAATATGCTCTTTTATGAATATGCCGAACTTTAATTTTACCTATACTAGAATAAACATTGAAATCTGGGACTGTTACTCTAGTTTCGAATCTGAAAAATTAGTAAAAGCGCAACATGAAGCTGCAAGAATCATACCGGACCTCCCATCTTATGCACGGTACAAATTGTATACATATTGAAACGAGGTTAAAACATTATCTGCAAGAAGAGAATGGAAAGAAAAGGGCTACAACCCTTTTATAGAATGTATACTCTTCAAACACCCGACTTTCTTCCTTCCTTCCTTCCTTCCACAGTACAAGATCACATTGATTGTTGAATTATGGTGCATTGTTTTGATAACCATATTGTATTACATGATGGACTCAATTTTTCTTCAACATCGAACGTGTTTCGATTCTTTAAATGGAAATTTCGATATACGACAGGCCTAGCCTGATATGTGCCACTCGATAAATTAGTATACATGTGACAGGTAAACTATTTTATAAAATGAAACGTGTTGTGTTCAGTAAGACTTCACTGTACGATCTCATAATTTACAAGAAATATATTTGGAGTACACCATTTTGACCACCTCAAAGAATTAAACTTCAAACAAAGGACGTATCTTGAGAAACTATGGATTATGAATGTTGTATGCCAACTTCACTATTGTTAACAACGGGTCTCTGGGTTAAAATTAGTTTCTACATTTCTACATTGTGGTAACACGGTATACTTTAGTTATATTATCAGTATATATATTATGACATTTTGACTCGCCTCGGTTAGGTTGTTATTTTATATTAATAAATTTGTTGTCGTTTTATACATCAATAAATTCCGACGCTAGATGGGGTAGGAGTAAACCTACAAAGGGTCGCAATTGAGTTTGACGCATAGGCTAACAAGTAAGAGGCAGAAATAGAAGAGTCTGGTTAAGGTCGATTGAACAGAAAGGTGATGACATCAGGCGACAGAAGAGGTCTTTGCCTAAACAGAATGACGTGTGATGGGACTTTGAAAAGATCCACCGGGTTTGGATGTTCAATACTTAAATTGTATAAATGCTACTGTGGTATAACCGTTGAAAGTCATAACCAGTGTTTTGTTTATTAACACAAAAATAACTGACCGTGTCAAAATCAATCACTAGAGGTATTACAAAGACACAGGCGTCTCTCCCTCTGTCTCCCTCCCCTAGGCCTGTGCCCCACGGGCTCTCCCCTGGATCCGCGCCGGAGCCCAAAACCTCTGTCACCCCTATTCCTCTCCTCAAAGACCGCCACCCCTCCAGGGATCCTTGCCTTTATGAATCATAATATTATGTTATTACTATATCAATTACAAGACTTCTCTTCAATAACCAAGAGGCTCAGGGAGTTAATAGTCTGCCTTTGGCATGCTTGGGTGAACTACTACAAAGTGTATTGAAATAAATGACCTTTACATTCTTTCAAAGTCCCAGAGGTCATATACACTAAAGATCTTTTAAAGATCTTTAACCACTGATTTCTCGATAGCCACGAGACTCCTCAGACCTGCTATAGGGCAAATAGTATGCTGGAATGAAGGTTAACACAATTTACTTACATGGTGTAACATAAATAGCATTTTCTGATAATTTTATAAAGTGGTTATCAGCTTAATATATGCATGTGCATGACCTAGATCATTTTCAAAGTCGCTCTAGATGCAGGTGAGCGATTCAGGCCCATTAGACCTCTTGTTCATTATTGGATGTCATCAAAAGGCCAATTTAAATCCTTTGTCGATTGAATTACACTGTGCGTGTGTATCTAGAAATCCCATTGTTTACCCCTGAATGGCAATAGAATTTGCATGTAAAGAAATATATCGTATTTGTTGATCGCATGATCGGGCTGACGTGATGGTAGTGTTGTGTAACATTCCATCGCGGTGTTGGCCAAAACACAAGGCATATATATATATATACCATTGTATGGCACTGCCACTATATAACCCTACCAATTCAGTTGCGAGTTCACCAGCCTATGAACTGCCAACAGGAAGTGATCTCTGCTACTGGTAAGCGCGGGAAATTTGAATTTGAAAATTTCAAAACAAAAATCGCATGACAAATAAAAAATCCCAGATGGTAAATATAAGAATTGAACGGCTTTCAGTTGGCATTCATAGTCAATATGAATGCCAACTGAAAGCCGTTCAATGCTTAAATATCAAACATGTAACTTGAAAAAAAAAAACAATGATGACCTGAAAGACTGATTGGATTATTGGCGAAACATTATATATCAATACAGTGGTGTAAATGGAGGGTGTGGCTCAAGAGGACGTACATCATTTGTATTGCTACTAGTCCTGAACGCCTCAATAGATTTTGATCAAATTTGGTATGGAAAATTAATCGTTGAAGAAGATCTAATGATGTATACATGGATGGTATGACACATCTGTAGTCTGATTTGTGGGGTCCAATGTGGAAAACAGATAAAATTTCAAACCGCTACTAGTACTAAACAGCTTAATCGATTTTGTTCACATTTAGTCTGTGACATTGTGTGCTAAGAGATGCAACTTTGTATAAATGAAGGGTATAGGGTTAACGTAGGTGTATGGGTGGGGCTAGATATTGGAAATAAATGGGCTTTATCTAATTCCCTAGTGGTACCATTAAATAGATAATTATTTAATTTTGTGTGCAGCATTCTTCGGTGATGTAAACCAAATATTATCATTATAATTAGATAAGGACGGGGCAGCATACAGGAATTACAAAAATCATTTATTATTGTTGAGAGTTGAACAGAAGAAATGTTTTAACTTCCTTCCATGTTACTGATCACGCAGTTCAAAAAACGGAAAATATTGAAATATGTCCGAAATATTTGTTTTCCCATATAATCATTTAAATATACAGGTAAGGGATGCCTACCTCTCGTGTCTCTTGTGTCTATAACAATATCTAGCCATACCAACTGTACTGTTGTATAGTAAAGCAATTTTCATATTGCTTTTGTAGTACATGAATTCTACATGTATTTTATTAGCTCATCTGTTCCAAATGACCAAGGTGAGCTAGCTTATTGCCATACTATGATGCATATGTATGTCCACAATTCAAACAAATTCTTCCTCTCAGCAGATGATTGGATTTGAATTTAATTCGACTGGAAACATCCACTGTCGGTGGGATTTTAAATTGTTGAAATGGTGGGAGTTGATGGGCATGGCCAAAAGGGCTCAATTTGGCTATGAACAACCTCTTCTCTAAAACTAAGCAATGAATACTACCACATTTCAGTGGTGACATCCCTAGGTGGTACAAATTCAAAACAGTTTGACTTGAAGCTGCCCCCGGAGTCTGAGAGGTGGTGCCCAATAGGGGACATGTAACAAATTCTTCAAAATACTTCTTCTGTTGACAATGACACTGGTTATTAGTGAGGGAGGTATTTAAGGTCAATGCCAACATATGAGTTATATATTTGTTGTTACACCAGGTCCCTCCCTTACCTCAATAGCCCCTCCCCTCCAGGCCTATCTACATCCATAACCCATTCCCCTCCAGGTCTCACTACCTCGCTAGCATTTCCCCCTCTGGACCTATCCACCTCCATATCCCTACCCTTCAGACGTCCCTACCTCAATAAATCTGCAGGACCCAAATATCCATAGCCTCACACCCCCCCCCCCACCCCCCCCCCCCCCCCCCCCCCCCCCCCCCCCCAAGCCACTTCCCTTCCATGCCACCCTCCCCGTACATGTCCATCTACCTCCATAGCACTTATACCTCCAGGTCCCCTACCTCAATAGCCCCCACCCCTACAGGCCCCCTACCTTCATTCCCCTTACTTCACAAGGCCCGCTACCTCCATAGTTCCTTCCCCCAGGCCTTCTCTCTAAAGCCTCTACCCCTCCAGCCCAATACCTCCAAAGCCCCTAACCTTCCATGCAACCCTGTCCCCACCACTGCAGGCCCCTACCTCCATAGCCCTTGTCTCTCCAGACCCCTTGCCTCCATAGCCTTTACCCCTCCAGGTCATTTACTTCAAGAGCCCCACCTCTGCAGGCCTCCCCCCTCCACATACCTTACTATTCCAGACCCCCTACGGGCATTGCTCCTACTCCTCCAGGCCTCCTACCTCCATAGTCCTTACCCCTCCAACCCCCAAACCCGCATCAACATAGCCCCGAACTCTCAATATTCCTTACTACTCCATAGCCAATGCTTTGTCCTCTGTCATTAAAATGTTACTAGGTGAAATGTTCTGCTGAATGTTTTCAGCAGTATGCTTCAGTGAGAGTACTATAAAGTCAGCACCTGTTCTGCACTTTAACAAGAAGAAAAAATGAACATAATGCAGCCTGACGAAAATACAGATACATCTCACACTCAGGGTACCCTTTCCCTCCATATCTCATACCCCTTTGTCACCACTCCACCCATAACCCCTACCCCTTTATCATACTCTTTCCCTCCATATCTCATACCCCTTTGTCACCACTCCACCCATAACCCCTACCCCTTTATCATACCCTTTCCCTCCATATCTCATACCCCTTTGTCACCACTCCACCCTTAACCCCTACCCCTTTATCATACCCTTTCCCTCCATATCTCATACCCCTCTGTCACCACTCCACCCATAACCCCTACCCCTTTATCATACCCTTTCCCTCCATATCTCATACCCCTCTGTCACCACTCCACCCATAACCCTACCCCTTTATCATACCCTTCCCTTCAATATCCTGTCTTATCAGGGATGTCTGTCCCCATATGTTTGTTTCATTTGAATTGTGTATATCCTGCTATCCCATTGTCTAACTCTGAATGACAATACAACTGGTATAAAGAAAACTCTATCAATAGTTAGCTGTCAGTCGAGCTTGTGTAATTATAGTAATGTTGTTCATGTTATGTTGGTTTGGGTTCTAAAGATAGACAACATTTATAACTTGAAAATCTCCAGTGTATGTTTAAGTGACGTGTCAGAAAAAACAATTAAACTAGGAATAATTATTGGTTGTTTTAGGATCGTACGTCACTGGAAATTCCCCATGTCTCCAAAACACCAGTGTTTACAGCACTAACTCAAGGACGTGCTGGATATGATACCTATGCCAATCTGTGTATAAAGAGATCGCCATAGGAACTGTCTTCAGTAGAAGTTTTTTTTTATTAATTTAACTACCTGTGTGTGTATATTGACATTTTAGAGTTCTGCCTTAAAGCGTCAGCATCTAGACTTCAACTGCCTGTATGGAAAGGGTTTATCTGCAAAGCTGACATGACTTAGGTAGGTATTAGTTTAACAATTGGAATGAAGAAAATGCTATGACCAGAAACTTTATTCCAAACTCCGACGGGTAACACTAATGTAATGTAATGTACTGCATGCTGTCTCAAAGGAAAACAAGTTTCCTGTCTTGTATATATCATATTCATCACAGTAAAATTACGACAGGAAATTCAAATCTTTACATTCGGATCCCTAATACTTAGTGGATAATATAACTGCAACTGACGAAGGACATTTTTATGACTCGTGCCTTGACCAAGCCTCGAACTCACGATCTACGGTACCGCTAATCGCCTCTACCCGCAGCTCATACTTTTGCTTCAATATATATCTTGCGGGGCACATTGTAATCCTTCCATAACCTCGAATCTTCTTTAAACCACCTTTTCTTCAATAGACTCTACCCCATTCTCAAACACTCCGCTACATAGTCCCTACCCTTCTCTCAATCCATCCCCCTGCATAGCTATTCATCTCTCAACTCCTCCCCTTCCACGGCCCCTGACCCTCTCTATTCCTCCTCTCCCTATCTTCTACCTCCTTTCAAACCCCTCCTTCTGCGTAACCCCTATATATTTCTATCTCAATCCCTCCTTATCTCACATTTCACAACTCCTCCCCCTTCGTAGCTATTCCTATCGCAAGCCCTCCCCTCTATACCTCCTACCTCTCAACCCTTTCTACAGCTGTGGCCCCTTACCCTGTCAACCCCTTACCCTGCATAGCCTTAGTCTCCCCCGACATCTTTTATCCACACACCTATTCCTCGGTCACCCACGCAATCTGTATCCCCGAGATATCCCTCTCTCAGCCACTCCTTTTCTGTAAACCGAGCTATTCCTCTCTCAATTCTCTCCATAGCCCCTACCCTTCTCTCACTGCCCACTCTCTCAACCCCTCTCGATCCGTTGTCCCTAGCTATTCGTATCTAATCTCCTTTTTCTCCATAGCCCCTATCCTTCACTCAACTCCTCTCAATTTCCCTCAATAGTCCTAACCTATTCATCTCTCAACCCGTCCTTTTCCAACACAATGAGCCTCTCCATCCCTCCCCTCCTTAGCTCCTATTCCTCTCTCAACTTCTCCCTTCTGTATCCCCAAGCTGTTAATCGCTCAACCCCTCTCTGTTTACAGTCCCTGCCCCTCTCAACTCCTCCCATTCCATATCCCCATACCCTCCATTCAGCTCCTCCCCTCCATAGCCCTTAGCTATTCATCGCTCAACTCTCCCCCTCCATATCCCCTGACCCTCTCAGCTCATCCCCTCCAAATCTTCTACCCGTCTCTTACACCCCCCCCCCCCCCCCCCCCCCCCCCCCCATCTTCGTAATCTTCTTAACCCCTCCATCATCGTAATCTCTAACTATTAATATCTCAACCCCTCCTTATCTCCTACCCCATTTCATAACCTCTTCATACCCCTACCCATCATAGACCTCTCTACCTCCATAACCCTATATCCACAGCGCCTGCCCGTCCAGGTCCCTACTCTGAGTCTCTACCCACCAGGCCCCTCTTTATCCATAGCTCTATCCCTCCAGCCCCCATATCTCCAAAGTCCCTACCACTCCAGGCCATACTACCATGATAGACCCTACCCCCGAGCCTCCTAACTCTATATCCTCTACCCCTGCATGCCCCTACCTGCATAGCCCTTGATCATCCAGGCCCTCTACCTCCGTAGCTCCTCTAAACCCCGTCCATTATTGTCTCTACTCATCTAGCACCCTACCTCCATAACCCTTACCATCAAGGCCCCCCTACATATCATAGCCCTTATCCATCCAGGCCCCTACCTCTGAAGCCCCTAACTATCCAGGCCCCCTACCTCTATAGCCCTAACTCTCAAGGCCCCCTACATTCATAGTCCTTAACCCTGCAACACTCCATAGCCTTTACTACTCTAGTCCCCATAACTGCATTGCCACCACTCTTCCAGGCCTCCTACCTCCATAGTCCTTACAAATCTTCCCAAACCCCACCACCAATATAACCCCTAACCCTTCTTGCCGCTACTACACCAGACCCCCTACCTGTATTGTCCCCTACCTCTACAGACCCTCTACTACACCAGACCCCCTACCTGTATTGTCCCCTACCTCTACAGACCCTCTACTACACCAGATCCCCTACCTGTATTGCCCCTACCTCTACAGACCCTCTACTACACCAGACCCCTACCTGTATTGTCCCCTACCTCTACAGACCCTCTACTACACCAGACCCCCTACCTGTATTGTCCCCTACCTCTACAGACCCTCTACTACACCAGACCCCCTACCTGTATTGTCCCCTACCTCTACAGACCCTCTACTACTCCGGACCCTACCTGTATTGCCCCCTACCTCTACAGACCCTCTACTACTCCGGACTTCCTACCTGTATTGTCCCCTACCTCTACAGACCCTCTACTACTCCGGACCCCCTACCTGTATTGTCCCCTACCTCTACATACCCTCTACTACACCAGACCCCCTACCTGTATTGTCCCCTACCTCTACAGACCCTCTACTACACCAGACCCCCTACCTGTATTGTCCCCTACCTCTACAGACCCTCTACTACTCCGGACTTCCTACCTGTATTGTCCCCTACCTCTACAGACCCTCTACTACACCAGACTCCCTACCTGTATTGCCCCCTACCTCTACAGACCCTCTACTACTCCGGACCCCTACCTGTATTGTCCCCTACCTCTACAGACCCTCTACTACACCAGATCCCCTACCTGTATTGTCCCCTACCTCTACAGACCCTCTACTACACCAGACCCCCTACCTGTATTACCCCCTAACTCTACAGACCCTCTACTACACCAGACCCCTACCTGTATTGTCCCCTACCTCTACAGACCCTCTACTACACCAGACCCCTACCTGTATTGTCCCCTACCTCTACAGACCCTCTACTACACCAGACCCCCTACCTGTATTGTCCCCTACCTCTACAGACCCTCTACTACGGACCCCCTACCTGTATTGCCCCCTACCTCTACAGACCCTCTACTAAACCAGACTCCCTACCTGTATTGCCCCCTACCTCTACAGACCCTCTACTACACCAGACCCCCTACCTGTATTGTCCCCTACCTCTACAGACCCTCTACTACGGACCCCCTACCTGTATTGTCCCCTACCTCTACAGACCCTCTACTACACCAGACTCCCTACCTGTATTGTCCCCACCTCTACAGACCCTCTACTACTCCGGACCCCTATCTGTATTGCCCCCTACCTCTACAGACCCTCTACTACTCCGGACCCCTACCTGTATTGTCCCCTACCTCTACAGACCTCTCTACTACACCAGACCCCTACCTGTATTGTCCCCTACCTCTACAGACCCTCTACTACTCCGAACCCCCTACCTGTATTGTCCCCTACCTCTACAGACCCTCTACTACTCCGGACCCCCTACCTGTATTGTCCCCTACCTCTACAGACCCTCTACTACTCCGGACCCCCTACCTGTATTGTCCCCTACCTCTACAGACCCTCTACTACTCCGGACCCCCTACCTGTATTGTCCCCTACCTCTACAGACCCTCTACTACTCCGGACCCCTACCTGTATTGTCCCCTACCTCTACAGACCCTCTACTACTCCGGACACCTACCTGTATTATCCATACACTTCTTTTAACCCTGCCTTTCTTTACCCTACCCCTTGACAGTCCCTTTACTTCAGTCGCCCCTTCCCCCCTGCATATATACTACCCATCAGTCCTACCCCTCGATAGCCCAACCTTTCAGTCAACCCTTCAACTAGATAGCCCATACCCTTCAGTCAATATTCCCCTTGATAGCCCATTCCCTTCAGTCACCCCCGCCCATGATACTCCTACCTTTTAGCCAACCCTCCCCTCAATAGCCCCTTCTCTTTAGTCAACCTGTCCTCTCGGTAGTCACTATACTTCCGTCACCCATTCCCCTCAATAGCCGTACCCTTTTGTTACGTCTTCCTCTGAATAACACCTACTCTTCTATCTTCTCTCCGTCTCGATAGTCCCTATGTACCATTCTGTCAACCCTTCCCTCAATAGCCTCTAACATTCTGTTACCCTCCCCTTCGATCGCCACTACTTTTCTGACATCCCTCCCACTGAATAGCCTGACATCCTACCTAAACAGCCCTCAAACCCTTGTTGTCCCCTCCCCATAGCCAGTCTTTCGTCCTCATCCTGATAGCCCTATCCCTAAGTCACCACTCCTTTCAATAACCCCTCTGTAACTCCTCCACTTCACAACCCCTCCCCTCTGTCACCCTCCACTTCACAACCTCTTCCTTCCGTCACTTTTCAAACTCCATAATCTCTACCTCTCTGTCACCCCTTCCCTCCATAACCCCTACCCCTCTGTCACCCCTTCCCTCCATAACCCCTACCCCTCTGTCACCCCTTCCCTCCATAACCCCTACCCCTCTGTCAATCCTCCACTCCATAGCACCTACCCTTTGTCATGTCCTTCCCTTCAATGGCCTCTTTTCATCCTTGGCTGCATTCCCCAATATGTTTTTAATCAAAGGTACTCAGTGGATTTCATCAAAAGACCAATATCAATGCTGTGTCATTGGAATTATGTGTATCCGGCTATCCAATTACATGTACATGTATATTGCTCTGAATGACAATTCAACTTGTATACAGAAAATTATATCAGAAACTGTCAGTTGAGCTTGTGTAATTGTAGTATTGTGTTGCATGTTATGGTGGTTTGGGTTCTGAAATACAGATAGACAGTACTGATAACATAAAAAACAGTGTATGTTTAAGTGACGTTGGTGGTATACATGTGTGAGGCCATTTGTAAAAGGGTTGGTGGTATATGTGTGTAAGGTCATTTGTGAAGGGGTTGGTGGTATACATGTGAGCCCATTGGCAAAGCCTTAAGAGGTGGGTGGTATATCTGTGTGAGCACATTTGCAAAAGGATTCGTGGTATATATGTACGTGTGTGAACACATTAGTAAAGGGGATGGTTGTATAAGAGTGAAAACAAAGTACAAATTATATCCAAGCTATTATTGGAGTCGGAATATTTTTTTTGTAATATTCAAGTTGAATCTTCTGATAACATCACAATCTTCAATGTAAATTGTTAAACTGACCACTCACAACAGTCATAATAAATTGTTAAACTGACCACTCACAACAGTCATAATAAATTGTTAAACTGACCACTCACAACAGTCATAATAAATTGCAAACAGATTCACATTTCTAGCTAGACAGAAACACAAACTGATCTGAATAAATAAAACTTTAAAAAAACTGCCAGAGAAAAATGAGAATTGACACAACATGAAAATTGAAATCAATTTAGATTAAACATTAATGATAAAACACCACAAAAATTATTAACAGGTGAATCGGTTTAGGAACCTTTCTGTAAAACTATTTTAGAATATCCACTTTACATAGGTATTTTTTTCTATTAAGTAATATATATATAGGTTTTAGATTCCAGGTAACTACCCTGGTACCTGTGAAATTATACAGAATTGATAAATAATATTTTTTTTTAATAAACAAATATTTTTTTTTATCGCTAACTCAATGATGCAATATGCAATGTGTAAGAGTATGACAACTGAGTAACATAATATAAACATATTAATATACTTACAGACATCATACTCCCTAATACATGACACTTATAAAATCTGCCAGTATTAAATCAGTCTTTTATTTTATCTGTTTGAGTCGAATTTGATGTCTAATATACATTTAACAATTCTACGATGAGCCGACTAACTTGACATTTGGTAGACAATGTGACTTTTTGGGGATCTTTTCGTTGATATAATGAATACATCGCTGTGGATAAAAAATGAATCTAATAAAAACAATAACCTTTTACCTACAATTATACTAGTACTTTAGACATTACATGTATCGGTACACGCATAGTAATTATGGTAATCTTTACAAAATTAATACTGTTGGATAATAAACATAATACAACACTAAATTGAAAAATATGTCAATAATATTTATATAACGCTTCTCTTCATAATTACACCGAAACACATAAAAAAACGCATTGAATGGACTGTGCGCAGCCATATTGTTTAGCCTATCAACAGCTATAGTTCTTGTTAGTTTGGTCATCGTTCGGAAAATCACTTCGAACCATCATTTTCATGTGTATTCATACACTTCCTTTTCAAGCTTACGTAGACAGTTGAAGGCCTGTTATTCTCATTAATAAGAATACGGTCATAATTGAATAAGAAATCAGATTTTTACTACAATTGAAGTTGACTGTTCCGTAAAGTTTGATACCTAATGCAAAATAGGAAAATAATAATTTTCATCAAATTTACATTTCACTCCTTCACTGGTAGGTAAGTGTTGTTTGTGGTAGTATTTGATGTAATGTTTTATAATGTAAGTATAATGTACCTTACTGGTAGGTAAGTGTTGTTTGTGGTAGTATTTCCTGTACTGTTTTATAATGTAAGTATAATGTACCTTACTGGTAGGTAAGTGTTGTTTGTGGTAGTATTTCCTGTACTGTTTTATAATGTAAGTATAATGTACCTTACTGGTAGGTAAATGTTGTTTGTGGTAGTATTTCCTGTACATGTGCTAGTTTTGATATGCTATGATCATATGCCCGACTGTTTTATCGACATATAAATACACCCATAACAGCCGTCTGTAAATACACAAATTATACATTCCATACAACAGCGACATACTCGATTGACTCTTTTTTAATTCTTGTCACGTGATTATGTAACCCTATACACGACCGAGGTAGCTTTACTAAGGACAGATAGCCATTTTGTTTGTTGTATTTCAACAAAACATAAGCGAGAAAAAATACCACGATTCAGAAATGTTGGCCTCCTTACAGTTGTTTATCCTAAATCCTCTATAAAGGTAGGTACTTATACAACATTACACTTACAGTGACTTATGTCACCTCGTGTATCCAGTATAGGAAGATTAGGGACTTGCTATCATACGCGTTTGGTTGTTGATTTGCATCTGTATACTGATATGTGTATATTGGTATACTGATATGTGTATATTGGTATACTGATATGTGTATATTGGTATACTGATATGTGTGTATGGGTATACTGATATGTGTGTATGGGTGTACTGATATATGTGTATTGGTATACTGATATATGTGTATGGGTATACTGATATGTGTGTATTGGTATACTGATATGTGTGTATAAGTTTAATGATCTGTGTGTATGGGTATAACTGATATATGTGTATGGGTATGTCCGATATATGTATGGGTTACTGAATGTGGTATGGTAAACTGACGTTGTGTATGGGTATACTGATATGTGTGTATGGGTATTTTGATATATGTGTATTGTTATACTGATATGTGTGTATGGGTATTTTGATATATGTGTATGGGTTACTGATATGTGTGTATGGATATTTTGATATGTGTATGGGTATACTGAAATGTGTGTATGGGTATACTGATATGTGTGTATTGGTATACTGATATGTGTGTATGGGTACACTGATATGTGTGTATGGGTATACTGTTATGTGTGTATGGGTATTCTGATATGTGTGTATTGGTATACTGATATGTGTGTATGGGTACACTGATATGTGTGTATGGGTATACTGTTATGTGTGTATGGGTATACTGATATCTGTGTATGGGTAAACTGATATGTGTGTATTGGTATACTGATATGTGTGTATGGGTATACTGATATGTGTGTATGGGTATACTGATATGTGTGTATGGGTATACTTATATGTGTGTATGGGTATACTGATATGTGTGTATTGGTATACTGATATAATTTTGTGTATTGGTATACTGATATGTGAGTATGGGTACACTGATATAATTTTGTGTATGGGTATACTGATATGTGTGTATTGGTATACTGATATGTGTGTGTTGGTATACTGATATGTGTGTATGGGTACACTGATATGTGTGTATGGGTATACTGATATGTGTGTATTGGTACACTGATAAGTGTGTATTGGTATACTGATATGTGAGTATGGGTACACTGATATAATTTTGTGTATGGGTATACTGATATGTGTGTATTGGTATACTGATATGTGTGTATGGGTACACTGATATGTGTGTATGGGTATACTGATATGTGTGTATTGGTATACTGATATGTGTGTTTGGGTATTCCGATATATGTGTATTGGTATACTGATATATGTGTATTGGCATACTGATATGTGTATGGGTATACTGATATTTCTGTATGGGTATACTGATATGTGTGTATGGGTATACTGATATTTGTGTATTGGTATACTGATATATGTGTGTATTGGTATACTTATATGTGTGTATGAGTTTAATGATCTGTGTGTATTGGTATACTGATATTTGTGTATGGGTGTACTGATATGTGTATCTTGGTATACTGATACATATGTAGTGCTTCCTGTACCGTTTAATTATTTAAGTATAATGTACCTTACTGGTAGGTAAATGTCTGTTGTAGTATTTCCTGTACTGTTTTATAATGTAAGTATTATGTACCTTACTGGTAGGTAAGTGTTGTTTGTGGAAGTATTTCCTGTACTATTCTATAATGTTAGTTTAATGTACCTTACTGGTAGGTAAATGTTGTTTATGGTAGTATTTCCTGTACTGTTTTATAATGTAAGTATAATGTACCTTACTGTCGTAGGTAAATGTTGTTTGTGGCAGTATTTGATGTAAGGTTTTATAATGTTAGTATAATGTACCTTACTGGTAGGTAAATGTTGTTTGTGGTAGTATTTCCTGTACTGTTCTATAATGTTTGTATAATGTACCTTATTGGTAGCTAAATGTTGTTTGTGGTAGTATTTCCTGTACTGTTTTATAATGTTAGTATAATGTACCTGACTGGTAGGTAAGTGTTGTTTGTGGTAGTATTTCCTGTACTGTTCTATTATGTTAGTTTAATATACCTTACTGGTAGGTAAGTGTTGTTTGTGGTAGTATTACCTGTACCGTTTTATAATGTAAGTATAATGTACCTTACTGGTAGGTAAATGTTGTTTGTGGTAGTATTTCCTGTACATGTGCTAGTTTTGATATGCTATAATCATATGCCCGACTGTTTTATCGACATATCAATACACCCATAACAACCGTCGGTAAATAAACAAATTATACATTCCATACAACAGCGACATACTCGATTGACTTTTTTAATTCTTGTCACGTGATTATGTAACCCTATACACGACTGAGGTAGCTTTACTAAGGACAGATAGCCATTTTGTTTGTTGTATTTCAACAAAACATAATCGAGAAAAAATACCACGATTGATATCGGGTGATATGTTTGTATTGGTATACTGATATGTGTGTATGGGTATACTGATATGTGTGTATGGGTATACTGATATACGTGTATGGGTATTCCGATATATGTGTGTATTGGTATACTGATATGTGTGTATAAGTTTAATGATCTGTGTGTATGGGTATACTGATATATGTGTATGGGTATACTGATATGTGTGTATTGGTATACTGATATGTGTGTATGGGTACACTGATATGTGTGTATGGGTATACTGTTATGTGTGTATGGGTATACTGATATGTGTGTATTGGTATACTGATATGTGTGTATTGATATACTGATATGTGCGTATGGGTATACTGATATGTGTGTATGGGTATACTGATATGTGTGTATGGGTATACTGATATGTGTGTATGGGTATACTGATATATGGGTGTATTGGTACACTGATATGTGTGTATTGGTATACTGATATGTGAGTATGGGTATTCTGATATAATTTTGTGTAAGGGTATACTGATATGTGTGTATGGGTATACTGATGTGTGTATGGGTATACTGATATGTGTGTATGGGTATACTGATATGTGTGTATGGGTATACTGATATGGGTGTATGGGTATACTAATATACGTGTATGGGGTTATACGAAGGGGATTCCAAGTGTATCCTAAGTGGGTTCCAAGTGGTTATACTAAGGGGATTCAAAGTGTATCCTACGTGGGTTCCAAGTGGTTATACTAAGGGGATTCCAAGTGTATCCTAAGTGGGTTCCATGTTGTTATACTAAGGGGATTCCAAGTTTATCCTACGTGGGTTCCAAGTTGTTATACTAAGGGGATTCCAAGTGTATCATAAGTGGGTTCAAAGTGGTTATACTAAGGGGATTCCAAGTGGATCCTAAGTGGGTTCAAAGTGGTTATACTAAGGGGATTCCAAGTGGATCCTAAGTGGGTTCCAAGTGGTTATACTAAGGGGATTCCAAGTGTATCCTAAGTGGGTTCCAAGTGGTTATACTAAGGGGATTCCAAGTGGAACTCGAGCACCTAGCTTAACTGTAACAGCTTTTCCAGTGAATATATATCCAACAGGAAGCTACCTGAAAATGCAGCTTTCATGGTGCTGTTTGAATTGAAATCTCTAAAAAAGTGGTTTGTGTTTGACAAACCTAGTCCTCCAGTTGGTTATAGATATTTTAGTGGAAAATCCCTGACAGTGAGTCTGTATCTTTGAACCAATTTATAGTCTTTCAGCTAAAAAAAATTACTTAAACACTAAAATATAGTTCAAGGTATAGTATTTAATTATTCTTAGTTTCTTACAACAAAAGCTGTCCTTTTTTTTCCGGCATTTACTCTCATTGATGACAGCTGGTTTGCCAGCAAAAATAAAGAAAATGAAAATGCTAAAACATTTGTAATAAACCTGAGTTATACTAAGTTAATCTGGATTAGTGAAGACAATTCTAGACTAATCCAGACTGGTCAAAATACAATAAGTTCTGATTTCTTATAGAATTCATTCTGTTTCTGCTATAAAGTACTCATAAACCAATTGGAGAAACTTTTAAATGTGCATATGTCTATCAATTTTTCAAAATCTAATCTAAATCCAAAAATACAGCAGAAATTAATGTTCATGTAATCTCTATAGGGTGTGTCAAGATATATGCATACCACAATGCCAAGTTTGGTTGAAAACACATTGATACTTTTTGACAAACTATATCAAGTTACATATATACAAAACTAAAAAGTCCACATTTCCAGTATGTCCATATAGCTTAATTACAATAACTGGACCATAAAATCTTGAAGATGTTCCATAAATTAAAACCTTTGATGAGATGTCTACTATATTGTCACAAGTTTTGCCAAAGTTTATTATCGACATATAAATACACCCATAACAACCGTCGGTAAATAAACAAATTATACATTCCATACAACAGCGACATACTCGATTGACTCTTTTTTAATTCTTGTCACGTGATTATGTAACCCTATACACGACTGAGGTAGCTTTACTAAGGACAGATCGCCATTTTGTTTGTTGTATTTCAACAAAACATAATCGAGAAAAAATACCACGATTCAGAAACGTTGGCCTCCTTACAGTTGTTTATCCTAAATCCTCTATAAAGGTAGGTACTTATACAACATTACACTTACAATGACTTATGTCACCTCGTGTATCCAGTATAGGAAGATTAGGGACTTGCTATCATACGCGTTTGGTTGTTGATTTGCATCTGTATACTGATATGTGTATATTGGTATACTGATATGTTTGTATTAGTATACTGACCTGTGTGTATGGGTATACTGATATGTGTGTATGGGTATACTGATATACGTGTATGGGTATTCCGATATGTGTGTATGGGTATTCTGATATGTGTGTATTGGTATACTGATATGTGTATGGGTATACTGATATGTGTGTATGGGTATTTTGATATATGTGTATTGTTATACTGATATGTGTGTATGGGTATACTAATATACGTGTATGGGGTTATACGAAGGGGATTCCAAGTGTATCCTAAATGGGTTCCAAGTGGTTATACTAAGGGGATTCCAAGTGTATCATAAGTGGGTTCAAAGTGGTTATACTAAGGGGATTCCAAGTCTATCCTAAGTGGGTTCAAAGTGGTTATACTAAGGGGATTTCAAGTGGAACTCCAGCACCTAGCTTAACTGTAACAGCTTTACCAGTGAATATATATCCAACAGGAAGCTACCTGAAAATGCAGCTTTCATGGTGCCGTTTGAATTGAAATCTCTAAAAAAAAAAGTGATTTGTGTTTGACAAACCTAGTCCTCCAGTTGGTTATAGATATTTTAGTGGAAAATCCCTGACAGTGAGTCTGTATCTTTGAACCAATTTATAGTCTTTCAGCTAAAAAAAATTACTTAAACACTAAAATATAGTTCAAGGTATAGTATTTAATTATTCTTAGTTTCACTTTTTTCATACAACAAAAGCTGTCCTTGTTTTTCCGGCATTTGCTCTCATTGATGACAGCTGGTTTGCCAGCAAAAATAAAGAAAATGAAAATGCTAAAACATTTGTAATAAACCTGAGTTATACTAAGTTAATCTGGATTAGTGAAGACAATTCTAGACTAATCCAGACTGGTCAAAACACAATAAGTTCTGATTTCTTATAGAATTCATTCTGTTTCTGCTATAAACTACTCATAAACCAATTGGAGAAACTTTTAAATGTGCATATGTCTATCAATTTTTCAAAATCTAATCTAAATCCAAAAATACAGCAGAAATTAATGTTCATGTAATCTCTATAGGGTGTGTCAAGATATATGCATACCACAATGCCAAGTTTGGTTGAAAACACATTGATACTTTTTGACAAACTATATCAAGTTACATATATACAAAACTAAAAAGTCCACATTTCCAGTATGTCCATATAGCTTAATTACAATAACTGGACCATAAAATCTTGAAGATGTTCCATAAATTAAAACCTTTGATGAGATGTCTACTATATTGTCACAAGTTTGGCCAAAGTTTATTATCGACATATAAATACACCCATAACAACCGTCGGTAAATACACAAATTATACATTCCATACAACAGCGACATACTCGATTGACTCTTTTTTAATTCTTGTCACGTGATTATGTAACCCTATACACGACTGAGGTAGCTTTACTAAGGACAGATCGCCATTTTGTTTGTTGTATTTCAACAAAACATAATCGAGAAAAAATACCACGATTCAGAAATGTTGGCCTCCTTACAGTTGTTTATCCTAAATCCTCTATAAAGGTAGGTACTTATACAACATTACACTTACAATGACTTATGTCACCTCGTGTATCCAGTATAGGAAGATTAGGGACTTGCTATCATACGCGTTTGGTTGTTGATTTGCATCTGTATACTGATATGTGTATATTGGTATACTGATATGTTTGTATTGGTATACTGATATGTGTGTATGGGTATACTGATATGTGTGTATGGGTATACTGATATACGTGTATGGGTATTCCGATATATGTGTATTGGTATACTGATATGTGTGTATTGGTATACTGATATGTGTGTATTGGTATACTGATATGTGTGTATGGGTACACTGATATGTGTGTATGGGTATACTGATATGTGTGTATTGGTATACTGATATGTGTGTATAAGTTTAATGATCTGTGTGTATGGGTATACTGATATATGTGTATGGGTATTTTGATATATGTGTATTGTTATACTGATATGTGTGTATGGGTATTTTGATATATGTGTATGGGTTACTGATATGTGTGTATGGGTATTTTGATATATGTGTGTGGGTATACTGAAATGTGTGTATGGGTATACTGATATGTGTGTATTGGTATACTGATATGTGTGTATGGGTACACTGATATGTGTGTATGGGTATACTGATATGTGTGTATTGGTATATGTGTGTATGGGTACACTGATATGTGTGTATGGGTATACTGTTATGTGTGTATGGGTATACTGATATGTGTGTATGGGTAAACTGATATGTGTGTATTGGTATACTGATATGAGCGTATGGGTATACTGATATGTGTGTATGGGTATACTGATATGTGTGTATGGGTATACTGATATGTGTGTATGGGTATACTTATATGTGTGTATGGGTATACTGATATATGTGTGTATTGGTACACTGATATGTGTGTATTGGTATACTGATATGTGAGTATGGGTATTCTGATATAATTTTGTGTATGGGTATACTGATATGTTTGTATGGGTATACTGATATGTGTGTATTGTTATACTGATATGTGTGTATGGGTATTTTGGTATATGTGTATGGGTTACTGATATACGTGTATGGGTATTTTGATATATGTGTATGGGTATACTGTTATGTGTGTATGGGTATACTGATATGTGTGTATTGGTATACTGATATGTTTGTATGGGTACACTGATATGTGTGTATGGGTATACTGTTATGTGTGTATGGGTATACTGATATGTGTGTATTGGTATACTGATATGTGTGTATGGGTACACTGATATGTGTGTATGGGTATACTGTTATGTGTGTATGGGTATACTGATATGTGTGTATGGGTAAACTGATATGTGTGTATTGGTATACTGATATGTGCGTATGGGTATACTGATATATGTGTATGGGTATACTGATATATGTGTGTATTGGTACACTGATATGTGTGTATTGGTATACTGATATGTGAGTATGGGTATTCTGATATAATTTTGTGTATGGGTATACTGATATGTGTGTATGGGTATACTGATATGTGTGTATGGGTATACTGATATGTGTGTATGGGTATACTGATATGTGTGTATGGGTATACTGATATATGTGTATTGTTATACTGATATGTGTGTATGGGTATACTAATATACGTGTATGGGGTTATACTAAGGGGATTCCAAGTGTATCCTAAGTGGGTTCCAAGTGGTTATACTAAGGGGATTCCAAGTGTATCATAAGTGGGTTCAAAATGGTTATACTAAGGGGATTCCAAGTGTATCCTAAGTGGGTTCCAAGTTGTTTTACTAAGGGGATTCCAAGTGTATCCTAAGTGGGTTCCAAGTTGTTATACTAAGGGGATTCTAAGTGTATCCTAAGTGGGTTCCAAGTGGTTATACTAAGGGGATTCCAAGTGTATCCTAAGTGGGTTCCAAGTGGTTATACTAAGGGGATTCCAAGTGTATCATAAGTGGATTCCAAGTGGTTATACTAAGGGGATTCCAAGTGTATCCTAAGTGGGTTCCAAGTGGTTATACTAAGGGGATTCCAAGTGTATCATAAGTGGATTCCAAGTGGTTATACTAAGGGGATTCCAAGTGTATCCTAAGTGGGTTCCAAGTGGTTATACTAAGGGGATTCCAAGTGTATCATAAGTGGATTCCAAGTGGTTATACTAAGGGGATTCCAAGTGTATCATAAGTGGGTTCCAAGTGGTTATACTAAGGGGATTCCAAGTGTATCCTAAGTGGGTTCCAAGTGGTTATACTAAGGGGATTCCAAGTGTATCATAAGTGGATTCCAAGTGGTTATACTAAGGGGATTCCAAGTGTATCATAAGTGGGTTCAAAGTGGTTATACTAAGGGGATTCCAAGTGTATCCTAAGTGGGTTCAAAGTGGTTATACTAAGGGGATTCCAAGTGTATCCTAAGTGGGGTCAAAGTGGTTATACTAAGGGGATTTCAAGTGGAACTCTAGCACCTAGCTCAACTGTAACAGCTTTTTCAGTGAATATATATCCAACAGGAAGCTACCTGAAAATGCAGCTTTCATGGTGCTGTTTGAATTGAAATCTCTAAAAAAGTGGTTTGTGTTTGACAAACCTAGTCCTCCAGTTGGTTATAGATATTTTAGTGGAAAATCCCTGACAGTGAGTCTGTATCTTTGAACCAATTTACAGTCTTTCAGCTAAAAAAATTACTTAAACATTAGAATATAGTTCAAGGTATAGTATTTAATTATTCTTAGTTTCATACAACAATAGCTGTCCTTGTTTTTCCGGCATTTGCTCTCATTGATGACAGCTGGTTTGCCAGCAAAAATAAAGAAAATGAAAATGCTAAAACATTTGTAATAAACCTGAGTTATACTAAGTTAATCTGGATTAGTGAAGACAATTCTAGACTAATCCAGACTGGTCAAAACACAATAAGTTCTGATTTCTTATAGAATTCATTCTGTTTCGGCTATAAAGTACTCATAAACCAATTGGAGAAACTTTTAAATGTGCATATGTCTATCAATTTTTCAAAATCTAATCCAAATCCAAAAATACAGCAGAAATTAATGTTCATGTAATCTCTATAGGGTGTGTCAAGATATATGCATACCACAATGCCAAGTTTGGTTGAAAACGCATTGATACTTTTTGACAAACTATATAAAGTTACATATATACAAAACTAAAAAGTCCACATTTCCAGTATGTCCATATAGCTTAATTACAATAACTGGACCATAAAATCTTGAAGATGTTCCATGAATTAAAACCTTTGATGAGATGTCTACTATATGATCACAAGTTTGGCCAAAGTTTATTATCGACATATAAATACACCCATCACAGCCGTCAGTAAATACACAAATTATACATTCCATACAACAGCGACATACTCGATTGACTCTTTTTAATTCTTGTCACGTGATTATGTAACCCTATACACGACTGAGGTAGCCTACTAAGGACAGATAGCCATTTTGTTTGGAGTTTTTGAACAAAACATAATCCAGAAAAAATACCACGATTCAGAAACGTTGGCGTCCTTACAGTTGTTTACCATCAATCTTCTATAAAGGTAGGTACTTATACAACATTACACTTACAATGACTTATGTCTTTCACCTCGTGTATCAAGTATAGAAAAATAAGGGACTTGCTATCATACGCGTTTGGTTGTTGATTTGCATCTGTATACTGATATGTGTATATTGGTATACTGATATGTTTGTATTGGTATACTGATATGTGTGTATGGGTATACTGATATGTGTGTATGGGTATACTGATATGTGTGTATGGGTATACTGATATACGTGTATGGGTATTCCGATATATGTGTATTGGTATACTGATATGTGTGTATTGGTATACTGATATGTGTGTATTGGTATACTGATATGTGTGTATGGGTATACTGATATGTGTGTATTGGTATACTGATATGTGTGTATTGGTATACTGATATGTGTGTATAAGTTTAATGATCTGTGTGTATGGGTATACTGATATATGTGTATGGGTATTTTGATATATGTGTATTGTTATACTGATATGTGTGTATGGGTATTTTGATATATGTGTATGGGTTACTGATATGTGTGTATGGGTATTTTGATATATGTGTGTGGGTATACTGAAATGTGTGTATGGGTATACTGATATGTGTGTATTGGTATACTGATATGTGTGTATTGGTATACTGATATGTGTGTATAAGTTTAATGATCTGTGTGTATGGGTATACTGATATATGTGTATGGGTATTCCGATATATGTGTATTGGTATACTGATATGTGTGTATGGGTATTTTGATATATGTGTATTGTTATACTGATATGTGTGTATGGGTATACTGATATGTGTGTATGGGTATTTTGATATATGTGTATTGTTATACTGATATGTGTGTATGGGTATACTAATATACGTGTATGGGGTTATACGAAGGGGATTCCAAGTGTATCCTAAGTGGGTTCCAAGTGGTTATACTAAGGGGATTCCAAGTGTATCCTAAGTGGGTTCCAAGTTGTTATACTAAGGGGATTCCAAGTGTATCATAAGTGGGTTCAAAGTGGTTATACTAAGGGGATTCCAAGTGTATCCTAAGTGGGTTCAAAGTGGTTATACTAAGGGGATTCCAAGTGTATCCTAAGTGGGGTCAAAGTGGTTATACTAAGGGGATTTCAAGTGGAACTCTAGCACCTAGCTCAACTGTAACAGCTTTTTCAGTGAATATATATCCAACAGGAAGCTACCTGAAAATGCAGCTTTCATGGTGCTGTTTGAATTGAAATCTCTAAAAAAGTGGTTTGTGTTTGACAAACCTAGTCCTCCAGTTGGTTATAGATATTTTAGTGGAAAATCCCTGACAGTGAGTCTGTATCTTTGAACCAATTTACAGTCTTTCAGCTAAAAAAATTACTTAAACATTAGAATATAGTTCAAGGTATAGTATTTAATTATTCTTAGTTTCATACAACAATAGCTGTCCTTGTTTTTCCGGCATTTGCTCTCATTGATGACAGCTGGTTTGCCAGCAAAAATAAAGAAAATGAAAATGCTAAAACATTTGTAATAAACCTGAGTTATACTAAGTTAATCTGGATTAGTGAAGACAATTCTAGACTAATCCAGACTGGTCAAAACACAATAAGTTCTGATTTCTTATAGAATTCATTCTGTTTCGGCTATAAAGTACTCATAAACCAATTGGAGAAACTTTTAAATGTGCATATGTCTATCAATTTTTCAAAATCTAATCCAAATCCAAAAATACAGCAGAAATTAATGTTCATGTAATCTCTATAGGGTGTGTCAAGATATATGCATACCACAATGCCAAGTTTGGTTGAAAACGCATTGATACTTTTTGACAAACTATATAAAGTTACATATATACAAAACTAAAAAGTCCACATTTCCAGTATGTCCATATAGCTTAATTACAATAACTGGACCATAAAATCTTGAAGATGTTCCATGAATTAAAACCTTTGATGAGATGTCTACTATATGATCACAAGTTTGGCCAAAGTTTATTATCGACATATAAATACACCCATAACAACCGTCGGTAAATACACAAATTATACATTCCATACAACAGCGACATACTCGATTGACTCTTTTTTAATTCTTGTCACGTGATTATGTAACCCTATACACGACTGAGGTAGCTTTACTAAGGACAGATAGCCATTTTGTTTGTTGTATTTCAACAAAACATAAGCGAGAAAAAATACCACGATTCAGAAACGTTGGCCTCCTTACAGTTGTTTATCCTAAATCCTCTATAAAGGTAGGTACTTATACAACATTACACTTACAATGACTTATGTCACCTCGTGTATCCAGTATAAAAATATTAGGGACTTGCTATCATACGCGTTTGGTTGTTGATTTGCATCTGTATACTGATATGTGTATATTGGTATACTGATATGTTTGTATTGGTATACTGATATGTGTGTATGGGTATACTGATATGTGTGTATGGGTATACTGATATGTGTGTATGGGTATACTGATATACGTGTATGGGTATTCCGATATATGTGTATTGGTATACTGATATGTGTGTATTGGTATACTGATATGTGTGTATTGGTATACTGATATGTGTGTATGGGTATACTGATATGTGTGTATTGGTAAACTGATATGTGTGTATTGGTATACTGATATGTGTGTATAAGTTTAATGATCTGTGTGTATGGGTATACTGATATATGTGTATGGGTATTTTGATATATGTGTATTGTTATACTGATATGTGTGTATGGGTATTTTGATATATGTGTATGGGTTACTGATATGTTTGTATGGGTATTTTGATATATGTGTGTGGGTATACTGAAATGTGTGTATGGGTATACTGATATGTGTGTATTGGTATACTGATATGTGTGTATTGGTATACTGATATGTGTGTATAAGTTTAATGATCTGTGTGTATGGGTATACTGATATATGTGTATGGGTATTCCGATATATGTGTATTGGTATACTGATATGTGTGTATGGGTATTTTGATATATGTGTATTGTTATACTGATATGTGTGTATGGGTATACTGATATGTGTGTATGGGTATTTTGATATATGTGTATTGTTATACTGATATGTGTGTATGGGTATACTAATATACGTGTATGGGGTTATACGAAGGGGATTCCAAGTGTATCCTAAGTGGGTTCCAAGTGGTTATACTAAGGGGATTCCAAGTGTATCCTAAGTGGGTTCCAAGTTGTTATACTAAGGGGATTCCAAGTGTATCATAAGTAGGTTCAAAGTGGTTATACTAAGGGGATTCCAAGTGTATCATAAGTGGGTTCAAAGTGGTTATACTAAGGGGATTCCAAGTTTATCATAGTGGGTTCAAAGTGGTTATACTAAGGGGATTCCAAGTGTATCCTAAGTGGGTTCAAAGTGGTTATACTAAGGGGATTCCAAGTGTATCCTAAGTGGGGTCAAAGTGGTTATACTAAGGGGATTTCAAGTGGAACTCTAGCACCTAGCTCAACTGTAACAGCTTTTTCAGTGAATATATATCCAACAGGAAGCTACCTGAAAATGCAGCTTTCATGGTGCTGTTTGAATTGAAATCTCTAAAAAAGTGGTTTGTGTTTGACAAACCTAGTCCTCCAGTTGGTTATAGATATTTAGTGGAAAATCCCTGACAGTGAGTCTGTATCTTTGAACCAATTTACAGTCTTTCAGCTAAAAAAATTACTTAAACATTAGAATATAGTTCAAGGTATAGTATTTAATTATTCTTAGTTTCATACAACAATAGCTGTCCTTGTTTTTCCGGCATTTGCTCTCATTGATGACAGCTGGTTTGCCAGCAAAATAAAGAAAATGAAAATGCTAAAACATTTGTAATAAACCTGAGTTATACTAAGTTAATCTGGATTAGTGAAGACAATTCTAGACTAATCCAGACTGGTCAAAACACAATAAGTTCTGATTTCTTATAGAATTCATTCTGTTTCGGCTATAAAGTACTCATAAACCAATTGGAGAAACTTTTAAATGTGCATATGTCTATCAATTTTTCAAAATCTAATCCAAATCCAAAAATACAGCAGAAATTAATGTTCATGTAATCTCTATAGGGTGTGTCAAGATATATGCATACCACAATGCCAAGTTTGGTTGAAAACGCATTGATACTTTTTGACAAACTATATAAAGTTACATATATACAAAACTAAAAAGTCCACATTTCCAGTATGTCCATATAGCTTAATTACAATAACTGGACCATAAAATCTTGAAGATGTTCCATGAATTAAAACCTTTGATGAGATGTCTACTATATGATCACAAGTTTGGCCAAAGTTTATTATCGACATATAAATACACCCATAACAACCGTCGGTAAATACACAAATTATACATTCCATACAACAGCGACATACTCGATTGACTCTTTTTTAATTCTTGTCACGTGATTATGTAACCCTATACACGACTGAGGTAGCTTTACTAAGGACAGATAGCCATTTTGTTTGTTGTATTTCAACAAAACATAAGCGAGAAAAAATACCACGATTCAGAAACGTTGGCCTCCTTACAGTTGTTTATCCTAAATCCTCTATAAAGGTAGGTACTTATACAACATTACACTTACAATGACTTATGTCACCTCGTGTATCCAGTATAAAAATATTAGGGACTTGCTATCATACGCGTTTGGTTGTTGATTTGCATCTGTATACTGATATGTGTATATTGGTATACTGATATGTTTGTATTGGTATACTGATATGTGTGTATGGGTATACTGATATGTGTGTATGGGTATACTGATATGTGTGTATGGGTATACTGATATACGTGTATGGGTATTCCGATATATGTGTATTGGTATACTGATATGTGTGTATTGGTATACTGATATGTGTGTATTGGTATACTGATATGTGTGTATGGGTATACTGATATGTGTGTATTGGTATATTGATATGTGTGTATTGGTATACTGATATGTGTGTATAAGTTTAATGATCTGTGTGTATGGGTATACTGATATATGTGTATGGGTATTTTGATATATGTGTATTGTTATACTGATATGTGTGTATGGGTATTTTGATATATGTGTATGGGTTACTGATATGTGTGTATGGGTATTTTGATATATGTGTGTGGGTATACTGAAATGTGTGTATGGGTATACTGATATGTGTGTATTGGTATACTGATATGTGTGTATTGGTATACTGATATGTGTGTATAAGTTTAATGATCTGTGTGTATGGGTATACTGATATATGTGTATGGGTATTCCGATATATGTGTATTGGTATACTGATATGTGTGTATGGGTATTTTGATATATGTGTATTGTTATACTGATATGTGTGTATGGGTATACTGATATGTGTGTATGGGTATTTTGATATATGTGTATTGTTATACTGATATGTGTGTATGGGTATACTAATATACGTGTATGGGGTTATACGAAGGGGATTCCAAGTGTATCCTAAGTGGGTTCCAAGTGGTTATACTAAGGGATTCCAAGTGTATCCTAAGTGGGTTCCAAGTTGTTATACTAAGGGGATTCCAAGTGTATCATAAGTAGGTTCAAAGTGGTTATACTAAGGGGATTCCAAGTGTATCATAAGTGGGTTCAAAGTGGTTATACTAAGGGATTCCAAGTGTATCATAGTGGGTTCAAAGTGGTTATACTAAGGGGATTCCAAGTGTATCATAAGTGGGGTCAAAGTGGTTATACTAAGGGGATTTCAAGTGGAACTCTAGCACCTAGCTCAACTGTAACAGCTTTTCCAGTGAATATATATCCAACAGGAAGCTACCATGAAAATGCAGCTTTCATGGTGCTGTTTGAATTGAAATCTCTAAAAAAGTGGTTTGTGTTTGACAAACCTAGTCCTCCAGTTGGTTATAGATATTTTAGTGGAAAATCCCTGACAGTGAGTCTGTATCTTTGAATCAATTTACAGTCTTTCAGCTAAAAAAAATTACTTAAACATTAAATATAGTTCAAGGTATAGTATTTAATTATTCTTAGTTTCATACAACAATAGCTGTCCTTGTTTTTCCGGCATTTGCTCTCATTGATGACAGCTGGTTTGCCAGCAAAAATAAAGAAAATGAAAATGCTAAAACATTTGTAATAAACCTGAGTTATACTAAGTTAATCTGGATTAGTGAAGACAATTCTAGACTAATCCAGACTGGTCAAAACACAATAAGTTCTGATTTCTTATAGAATTCATTCTGTTTCGGCTATAAAGTACTCATAAACCAATTGGAGAAACTTTTAAATGTGCATATGTCTATCAATTTTTCAAAATCTAATCCAAATCCAAAAATACAGCAGAAATTAATGTTCATGTAATCTCTATAGGGTGTGTCAAGATATATGCATACCACAATGCCAAGTTTGGTTGAAAACGCATTGATACTTTTTGACAAACTATATAAGTTACATATATACAAAACTAAAAAGTCCACATTTCCAGTATGTCCATATAGCTTAATTACAATAACTGGACCATAAAATCTTGAAGATGTTCCATGAATTAAAACCTTTGATGAGATGTCTACTATATGATCACAAGTTTGGCCAAAGTTTATTATCGACATATAAATACACCCATAACAACCGTCGGTAAATACACAAATTATACATTCCATACAACAGCGACATACTCGATTGACTCTTTTTTAATTCTTGTCACGTGATTATGTAACCCTATACACGACTGAGGTAGCTTTACTAAGGACAGATAGCCATTTTGTTTGTTGTATTTCAACAAAACATAAGCGAGAAAAAATACCACGATTCAGAAACGTTGGCCTCCTTACAGTTGTTTATCCTAAATCCTCTATAAAGGTAGGTACTTATACAACATTACACTTACAATGACTTATGTCACCTCGTGTATCCAGTATAAAAATATTAGGGACTTGCTATCATACGCGTTTGGTTGTTGATTTGCATCTGTATACTGATATGTGTATATTGGTATACTGATATGTTTGTATTGGTATACTGATATGTGTGTATGGGTATACTGATATGTGTGTATGGGTATACTGATATGTGTGTATGGGTATACTGATATATGTGTATGGGTATTCCGATATATGTGTATTGGTATACTGATATGTGTGTATTGGTATACTGATATGTGTGTATTGGTATACTGATATGTGTGTATGGGTATACTGATATGTGTGTATTGGTATATTGATATGTGTGTATTGGTATACTGATATGTGTGTATAAGTTTAATGATCTGTGTGTATGGGTATACTGATATATGTGTATGGGTATTTTGATATATGTGTATTGTTATACTGATATGTGTGTATGGGTATTTTGATATATGTGTATGGGTTACTGATATGTGTGTATGGGTATTTTGATATATGTGTGTGGGTATACTGAAATGTGTGTATGGGTATACTGATATGTGTGTATTGGTATACTGATATGTGTGTATTGGTATACTGATATGTGTGTATAAGTTTAATGATCTGTGTGTATGGGTATACTGATATATGTGTATGGGTATTCCGATATATGTGTATTGGTATACTGATATGTGTGTATGGGTATTTTGATATATGTGTATTGTTATACTGATATGTGTGTATGGGTATACTGATATGTGTGTATGGGTATTTTGATATATGTGTATTGTTATACTGATATGTGTGTATGGGTATACTAATATACGTGTATGGGGTTATACGAAGGGGATTCCAAGTGTATCCTAAGTGGGTTCCAAGTGGTTATACTAAGGGGATTCCAAGTGTATCCTAAGTGGGTTCCAAGTTGTTATACTAAGGGGATTCCAAGTGTATCATAAGTAGGTTCAAAGTGGTTATACTAAGGGGATTCCAAGTGTATCATAAGTGGGTTCAAAGTGGTTATACTAAGGGGATTCCAAGTGTATCATAGTGGGTTCAAAGTGGTTATACTAAGGGGATTCCAAGTGTATCATAAGTGGGTTCAAAGTGGTTATACTAAGGGGATTTCAAGTGGAACTCCAGCACCTAGCTTAACTGTAACAGCTTTTCCAGTGAATATATATCCAACAGGAAGCTACCAGAAAATGCAGCTTTCATGGTGCTGTTTGAATTGAAATCTCTAAAAAAAGTGGTCTGTGTTTGACAAACCTAGTCCTCCAGTTGGTTATAGATATTTTAGTGGAAAATCCCTGACAGTGAGTCTGTATCTTTGAATCAATTTATAGTCTTTCAGCTAAAAAAAATTACTTAAACACTAAAATATAGTTCAAGGTATAGTATTTAATTATTCTTAGTTTCACTTTTTTCATGCAACAAAAGCTGTCCTTGTTTTTCCGGCATTTGCTCTCATTGATGACAGCTGGTTTGCCAGCAAAAATAAAGAAAATGAAAATGCTAAAACATTTGTAATAAACCTGAGTTATACTAAGTTAATCTGGATTAGTGAAGACAATTCTAGACTAATCCAGACTGGTCAAAACACAATAAGTTCTGATTTCTTATAGAATTCATTCTGTTTCGGCTATAAAGTACTCATAAACCAATTGGAGAAACTTTTAAATGTGCATATGTCTATCAATTTTTCAAAATCTAATCCAAATCCAAAAATACAGCAGAAATTAATGTTCATGTAATCTCTATAGGGTGTGTCAAGATATATGCATACCACAATGCCAAGTTTGGTTGAAAACGCATTGATACTTTTTGACAAACTATATCAAGTTACATATATACAAAACTAAAAAGTCCACATTTCCAGTATGTCCATATAGCTTAATTACAATAACTGGACCATAAAATCTTGAAGATGTTCCATGAATTAAAACCTTTGATGAGATGTCTACTATATGATCACAAGTTTGGCCAAAGTTTATTATCGACATATAAATACACCCATAACAACCGTCGGTAAATACACAAATTATACATTCCATACAACAGCGACATACTCGATTGACTCTTTTTTAATTCTTGTCACGTGATTATGTAACCCTATACACGACTGAGGTAGCTTTACTAAGGACAGATAGCCATTTTGTTTGTTGTATTTCAACAAAACATAAGCGAGAAAAAATACCACGATTCAGAAACGTTGGCCTCCTTACAGTTGTTTATCCTAAATCCTCTATAAAGGTAGGTACTTATACAACATTACACTTACAATGACTTATGTCACCTCGTGTATCCAGTATAAAAATATTAGGGACTTGCTATCATACGCGTTTGGTTGTTGATTTGCATCTGTATACTGATATGTGTATATTGGTATACTGATATGTTTGTATTGGTATACTGATATGTTTGTATTGGTATACTGATATGTGTGTATGGGTATACTGATATGTGTGTATGGGTATACTGATATGTGTGTATGGGTATACTGATATACGTGTATGGGTATTCCGATATATGTGTATTGGTATACTGATATGTGTGTATTGGTATACTGATATGTGTGTATTGGTATACTGATATGTGTGTATGGGTATACTGATATGTGTGTATTGGTAAACTGATATGTGTGTATTGGTATACTGATATGTGTGTATAAGTTTAATGATCTGTGTGTATGGGTATACTGATATATGTGTATGGGTATTCCGATATATGTGTATTGGTATACTGATATGTGTGTATGGGTATTTTGATATATGTGTATTGTTATACTGATATGTGTGTATGGGTATACTGATATGTGTGTATGGGTATTTTGATATATGTGTATTGTTATACTGATATGTGTGTATGGGTATACTAATATACGTGTATGGGGTTATACGAAGGGGATTCCAAGTGTATCCTAAGTGGGTTCCAAGTGGTTATACTAAGGGGATTCCAAGTGTATCCTAAGTGGGTTCCAAGTTGTTATACTAAGAGGATTCCAAGTGTATCATAAGTGGGTTCAAAGTGGTTATACTAAGGGGATTCCAAGTGTATCATAAGTGGGTTCAAAGTGGTTATACTAAGGGGATTCCAAGTGTATCCTAAGTGGGTTCAAAGTGGTTATACTAAGGGGATTCCAAGTGTATCATAAGTGGGTTCAAAGTGGTTATACTAAGGGGATTTCAAGTGGAACTCCAGCACCTAGCTTAACTGTAACAGCTTTTCCAGTGAATATATATCCAACAGGAAGCTACCTGAAAATGCAGCTTTCATGGTGCTGTTTGAATTGAAATCTCTAAAAAAGTGGTTTGTGTTTGACAAACCTAGTCCTCCAGTTGGTTATAGATATTTTAGTGGAAAATCCCTGACAGTGAGTCTGTATCTTTGAACCAATTTATAGTCTTTCAGCTAAAACAAATTACTTAAACACTAAAATATAGTTCAAGGTATAGTATTTAATTATTCTTAGTTTCACTTTTTTCATGCAACAAAAGCTGTCCTTGTTTTTCCGGCATTTTCTCTCATTGATGACAGCTGCTTTGACAGCAAAAATAAAGAAAATGAAAATGCTAAAACATTTGTAATAAACCTGAGTTATACTAAGTTAATCTGGATTAGTGAAGACAATTCTAGACTAATCCAGACTGGTCAAAACACAATAAGTTCTGATTTCTTATAGAATTCATTCTGTTTCGGCTATAAAGTACTCATAAACCAATTGGAGAAACTTTTAAATGTGCATTTGTCTATCAATTTTTCAAAATCTAATCCAAATCCAAAAATACAGCAGAAATTAATGTTCATGTAATCTCTATAGGGTGTGTCAAGATATATGCATACCACAATGCCAAGTTTGGTTGAAAACGCATTGATACTTTTTGACAAACTATATCAAGTTACATATATACAAAACTAAAAAGTCCACATTTCCAGTATGTCCATATAGCTTAATTACAATAACTGGACCATAAAATCTTGAAGATGTTCCATGAATTAAAACCTTTGATGAGATGTCTACTATATGATCACAAGTTTGGCCAAAGTTTATTATCGACATATAAATACACCCATAACAACCGTCGGTAAATACACAAATTATACATTCCATACAACAGCGACATACTCGATTGACTCTTTTTTAATTCTTGTCACGTGATTATGTAACCCTATACACGACTGAGGTAGCTTTACTAAGGACAGATAGCCATTTTGTTTGTTGTATTTCAACAAAACATAAGCGAGAAAAAATACCACGATTCAGAAACGTTGTCCTCCTTACAGTTGTTCATCCTAAATCCTCTATAAAGGTAGGTACTTATACAACATTACACTTACAATGACTTATGTCACCTCGTGTATCCAGTATAAAAATATTAGGGACTTGCTATCATACGCGTTTGGTTGTTGATTTGCATCTGTATACTGATATGTGTATATTGGTATACTGATATGTTTGTATTGGTATACTGATATGTGTGTATGGGTATACTGATATGTGTGTATGGGTATACTGATATGTGTGTATGGGTATACTGATATGTGTGTATTGGTATACTGATATGTGTGTATGGGTATACTGTTATGTGTGTATGGGTATACTGATATGTGTGTATGGGTATATTGATATATGTGTATGGGTATACTGATATGTGTGTATGGGTACACTGATATATGTGTATGGGTATACTGATATGTGTGTATTGGTATACTGATATGTATGTATGGGTATACTGATATGTGTGTATTGGTATACTGATATGTGTGTATGGGTACACTGATATATGTGTATGTGTATACTGATATGTGTGTATTTGTATACTGATATATATGTATGGGTATACTGATATGTGTGTATCGGTATACTGATATGTGTGTATTGGTATACTGATATGTGTGTATGGGTACACTAATATATATGTGTATGGGTACACTGATATATGTGTATGGGTACACTGATATGTGTGTATGGGTATACTAATATGTGTGTAAGGGTATACTGATATATATGTTTGGGTATACTGATATATGTGTATGGGTATACTGATATGTGTGTATTGGTATACTGATATATGTGTATGGGTATACTGATATGTGTGTATTGGTACTAATATGTGTGTAAGGGTATACTGATATATATGTTTGGGTATACTGATATATGTGTATGGGTATACTAATATGTGTGTATTGGTATACTGATATGTGTGTATGGGTAAACTGATATATGTGTATGGGTATACTGATATGTGTGTATTGGTATACTGATATGTGTGTATGGGTAAACTGATATATGTGTATGGGTATACTGATATGTGTGTATTGGTATACTGATATGTGTGTATGGGTATACTGATATATGTGTATATGTATACTGATGTGTGTGTATGGGTATACTGATATATGTGTATGGGTATACTGATATGTGTGTATGGGTATACTGATATATGTGTATGGGTATACTGATATATATGTATGGGTATACTGATATGTGTGTATGGGTATACTAATATATATGTTTGGGTATACTGATATGTGTGTATGGGTATACTAATATGTGTGTATTGGTATACTGATATGTGTGTATGGGTAAACTGATATGTGTGTATGGGTGTACTGATATTATTGTATTTGTATACTGATATGTGTGTATTGGTATACCGATATATATCTATGGGTGTACTGATATGTGTTTTGGTACACTGATATATGTGTATGGGTATGCTGATAAGTGTATATCGGTATTCTGATAGAAGTGTATTGGTGTACTGATATGTGTGTATGGGTACACTGATATGTGTGTATTGGTATACTGATATGTGTGTATGGGTACACTGATATGTGTGTATGGGTATACTGATATGTGTGTATTGATATACTGATATATGTGTATGGGTATACTGATATATATGTTTGGGTGTACTGATATATGTGTATGGGTATACTGATATAAGTGTATGGGTATACTGATATGTGTGTATGGATATACTGATATATGTGTATGGGTATACTGATATGTGTGTATAGGTATACTGATATGTGTGTATTGGTATACTGATATGTGTGTATGGGTATACTGTTATGTGTGTATGGGTATACTGATATGTGTGTATGGGTATATTGATATATGTGTATGGGTATACTGATATGTGTGTATGGGTACACTGATATATGTGTATGGGTATACTGATATGTGTGTATTGGTATACTGATATGTGTGTATTGGTATACTGATATGTGTGTATGGGTATACTGATATGTGTGTATGTGTATACTGATATATATTTAGGGTATACTGATATATATGTATTGGTATACTGATATGTGTGTATGGGTATACTGATATGTTTGTATTGGTATACTGATACATGTATATGTGTATGGGTATACTGATATGTGTGTATGGATATACTGATATATGTGTATGGGTATACTGATATGTGTGTATGGGTACACTGATATGTGTGTATTGGTATACTGATATGTGTGTATGGGTACACTGATATATGTGTATGGGTACACTGATATGTGTGTATGGGTATACTGATATGTGTTATGGGTACACTGATATGTGTGTATGGGTATACTGATATGTGTATATGGGTATACTGATATGTGTGTATGGGTACACTGATATATGTTGATGGGTACACTGAAATGTGTGTATGGGTATACTGATATGTGTGTATGGGTATTTTGATATATGTGTATGGGTATACTGATATGTGTTTATTGGTATACTGATATGTGTGTATTGGTATGCTGATATGTGTGTATGGGTACACTGATATGTGTGTATGGGTATACTGATATGTGTGTATGGGTATACTGATATGTGTGTATGGGTACACTGATATGTGTGTATGGGTATACTGATATGTGTGTATGGGTATACTGATATGTGTGTATGGGTATACTGATGTGTGTATGGATATACTGATATGTGTGTATGGGTATACTGATATGTGTGTATGGGTATACTGATATGTGTGTACGGGTACACTGATATGTGTGTATGGGTATACTGATATGTGTGTATGGGTATACTGATATGTGTGTATGGGTATGCTGATATGTGTGTATGGGTATACTGATATGTGTGTATGGGTATACTGATATGTGTGTATGGGTACACTGATATGTGTGTATGGATATACTGATATGTGTGTATTGGTATACTGATATGTGTGTATGGGTACACTGATATGTGTGTATGGGTATACTGATATGTGTGTATTGATATACTGATATATGTGTATGGGTATACTGATATATATGTTTGGGTATACTGATATATGTGTATGGGTATACTGATATATGTGTATGGGTATACTGATATGTGTGTATGGATATACTGATATATGTGTATGGGTATACTGATATGTGTGTATGGGTATACTGATATGTGTGTATTGGTATACTGATTAGTGTGTATAGCTATACTGATATGTGTGTATTGGTATACTGATATGTGTGTATGGGTACACTGATATGTGTGTATTGGTATACTGATATGTGTGTATGGGTACACTGATATATGTGTATGGGTACACTGATATGTGTGTATGGGTATACTGATATGTGTTATGGGTATACTGATATGTGTGTATGTGTATACTGATATGTGTGTATAGCTATACTGATATGTGTGTATGGGTATACTGATATGTGTGTATGGGTATACTGATATGTGTGTATGGGTATACTGATATGTGTGTATGGGTATTTTGATATATGTGTATGGGTATACTGATATGTGTTTATTGGTATACTGATATGTGTGTATTGGTATACTGATATGTGTGTATGGGTACACTGATATGTGTGTATGGGTATACTGATATGTGTGTATGGGTAAACTGATATGTGTGTATTGGTATACTGATATGTGTGTATGGGTACATTGATATGTGTGTATTGGTATACTGATATATATGTATGGGTATACTGATATGTGTGTATTGGTATACTGATATGTATGTATGGGTGTAATCATATGTGTATTGGTATACTGTTATATGTGTATGGGTATACTGATATGTGTGTATGGGTACACTGATATGTGTGCATGGGTATACTGATATGTGTGTATTGATATACTGATATATGTGTATGGGTATACTGATATGTATGTATGGGTGTAATCATATGTGTATTGGTATACTGTTATATGTGTATGGGTATACTGATATGTGTGTATGGGTACACTGATATGTGTGCATGGGTATACTGATATATATGTATGGGTATACTGATATATGTGTATGGGTATACTGATATGTATGTATGGGTGTAATCATATGTGTATTGGTATACTGTTATATGTGTATGGGTATACTGATATGTGTGTATGGGTACACTGATATGTGTGCATGGGTATACTGATATGTGTGTATTGGTATACTGATTAGTGTGTATAGCTATACTGATATGTGTGTATTGGTATACTGATATGTGTGTATGGGTACACTGATATGTGTGTATTGGTATACTGATATGTGTGTATGGGTACACTGATATATGTGTATGGGTACACTGATATGTGTGTATGGGTATACTGATATGTGTTATGGGTATACTGATATGTGTGTATGTGTATACTGATATGTGTGTATAGCTATACTGATATGTGTGTATGGGTATACTGATATGTGTGTATGGGTATACTGATATGTGTGTATGGGTATACTGATATGTGTGTATGGGTATTTTGATATATGTGTATGGGTATACTGATATGTGTTTATTGGTATACTGATATGTGTGTATTGGTATACTGATATGTGTGTATGGGTACACTGATATGTGTGTATGGGTATACTGATATGTGTGTATGGGTAAACTGATATGTGTGTATTGGTATACTGATATGTGTGTATGGGTACATTGATATGTGTGTATTGGTATACTGATATATATGTATGGGTATACTGATATGTGTGTATTGGTATACTGATATGTATGTATGGGTGTAATCATATGTGTATTGGTATACTGTTATATGTGTATGGGTATACTGATATGTGTGTATGGGTACACTGATATGTGTGCATGGGTATACTGATATGTGTGTATTGATATACTGATATATGTGTATGGGTATACTGATATGTATGTATGGGTGTAATCATATGTGTATTGGTATACTGTTATATGTGTATGGGTATACTGATATGTGTGTATGGGTACACTGATATGTGTGCATGGGTATACTGATATATATGTATGGGTATACTGATATATGTGTATGGGTATACTGATATGTATGTATGGGTGTAATCATATGTGTATTGGTATACTGTTATATGTGTATGGGTATACTGATATGTGTGTATGGGTACACTGATATGTGTGCATGGGTATACTGATATGTGTGTATTGATATACTGATATATGTGTATGGGTAAACTGATATGTGTGTATTGGTATACTGATATGTGTGTATGGGTACACTGATATGTGTGTGTATGGGTATACTGATATGTGTGTATTGATATACTGTTATATGTGTATGGGTATACTGATATGTGTGTATTGGTACACTGATATATGTGTATTGGTATACTGATATGTGTGTATGGGTATACTGATATGTGTGTATGGGTATACTGATATGTGTGTATGGGTATACTGATATGTGTGTATGGGTATACTGATATGTGTGTATGGGTATACTGATATGTGTGTATGGGTATACTGATATGTGTGTATGGGTATACTGACATCTATGTAAAGGTATACTGATATGTGTGTATGGGTATACTGACATCTATGTAAAGGTATACTGATATGTGTGTATTGGTACACCGGTGAGTTTGTATGGGTGTTCTGATATATATGTAGTATTATCTGTACTGTTGTATAATGTTAGTATAATGTACCTTACTGGAAGGTAATTTTGTTTTGTTCGTGGTTGAGTTTGCTCTGCTGTTTTGATATGCTATTATCATATACCCGACTGTTCCATCGACATATAAATAGATCCCTAACGGTCCTCGGTATACACACACTGTGACCCTATACATGACTGATGTATCTTTACCGAGGTAGCCATTTTCTCTGTTTCTTTAAAGAATTGTGTAATCACGAACATATTTACTATTCAGAAACTTAGTCGTCATTGTATAAAGTTACCGTACATCTTCTATATATACTTTCACCTTGTATACAGTAAGAATCTCGAATTATGCGCTTGCGCTATTTTCTATCTATTTTATTGGTCAAAACGCAAATGTAAGTAAAATCACAAAACCCATATAGAAGCTTTCGAAGATATTGTAAAAATTCTGCATACGGAGTTTGTCAAAAAAATAATTACTTAACTTTTTAGAAACAAAAGTTTGTGTCAGCATTTCAGTTAGGAAAAAATCCAATTTCTTTGTCGAAGTTCCAGGATTTTATCTTAAGGGGACATGGGACAGAAAGGAATAGGGCGAGGGGTCTGGGGCTGCCTTTTTTTCACCTTGACGTGCCCCTAGAAGCTCTCGAATAAATGGTGCAAAATCCTGCTTTCTTAGACTGACTTTATGCGTGACTACAATTCTGATCGCATGTGACTAATGGAGAAAACAATAGGAAGCTGTTCTATTATTATTTTTTTTTTGTATTGCAGCGGTATCCTTACAGAAGTTATCAAATTGAGTTTTCAATATATAACAAAGAGAAATATTTGAATTTGTGAAAAGACAGGACAGGGTTTGAAATTTAATGGTACTAACAGGCATCATTATTTGATTCCCGAGGGGCGCGGCATTTGAGTCAAAAACATGTTTTTTTTCATTCTATTTTTCATGTATTAAGCGGAACAAAAAGAAAATATAAAGAAAATATTTTTTCGTTTGTTTTTTCATTTAATTTTATTTTTGTATTTACCGGACCGCCGTTTTTAATTCCGAGTTGTTAGCAGAAGAAGGCCAGAAAATGTCAATAGTGATGATTTTGTGTCTTTGATTGCTATAAATGTGGATTTAATAATAGATTTATGAAAAGAAAATATAGCATTGTACCGTAAAAGCTGTTTATATGTAATTTTGCTGTTTGATATGATCAAATTCTAAACTTTGACAGTCTTGGCAGTGTGAATCCGCCTTAAGAAATAATACAGGTTGCACGACGCACAATATAAGTTTCCCGTTGTCTCACTCTCTTACATTGTTGGAGTAGGAATGTAATTAATACACTTTTTTTTTATTATTGCAGATGCACGACAAGAGCAAACAATTCCTTCTCAACCTTGAGTACATGTAGTTGACCTTATTTAAGGATTCCATACCATTCCAGTTTGAATTCAATAAGAGATTCCATGATGAATCACTCCCGGAAACCTGATGGGTAGCCATAATAGAACATGGCTATATGTCATGTAATTGCCAGGAGGTGACAGAAGTGACCAGTTCTGTGAGGCTTTGGTGGAGGATATACAAGTATTCCTGTCACTTCTATATCTCATCCTCGGGTAAGGTAAGATACATGTTTATGGATATGCGTGTTATCTATGGATGTAACTTGCTGTATAGGAAAGAGAACAACAGAATCAAACAGATTAACAATACTTACATCATGATAAACATTTGATAAATAAAATACCAACTAAAATACAATACCAGGTAATAACAACTAAAAGTGACATTTTGTTTGTTTTCAGATTATAAGCCACCTACACCATGGCTACTAACCTACCCACAACGGTTATTGACATCCATAACACCATGGTTGATAAATTGTCGCAAAATACAACACCAGAGGATTTACAGAGATTAAAAGATCTTTATAACAATATTCCACTTACCCGAGTTGATATGATAACAATAAACACAGTGCCTGTTCTGATTACTCGCCTCATGGACGAAAAAATAATTTCTTATGGAGACTACAAAATCTTAGTACCAAAACTGGAGTCAGTGAAGCCTATACTGTGTGATATCGTAAATCAGTGCACTGAGGATATCAGGAGAATACTCAAATCGGAACCAGAAACCGAAAAGACAGGTAAGTGGTAATAAGGTTAATTGGTTTGATCATGCATGTTTTAAATTTGTGTTTTTGGATATGTAATTTTCAACTGTACTAAAGTTAGCATGATGTAGACAAAGCGAATTAGAGCTTAAACTGTACATCATCTTACTTTTGTATGTACTTCCCTAAACTTGTTAACACACACTAGTATTGTATATATATATGTAACTAAGTCTTTTTCATAACGAAACCATGAGCATAATGTGGAATCGTCAAAGTATTGCACAAAACGCACAAGCTTGTCAGTACCTTTAAAAACAAATTGAAAGTTAAATGCAGTCGAAATAAACAACACTCCATCATACTGCTGTTCCGTATATCCAGGACTCGTCAGTGATGTTAAGGCCCTAAAGTGGTAGTAACTAAAAGGCGACCAAAAAACTAAAATAAGGTTGGCAAAATATGAAAATCTGGATTGGGAGAAGCAAACAACCTATGATTCAATCATTCAGTTCATTATTTTCAGTATATGATCTCAACAGAATGATAAGTACACATACATGTATGTTATTGATTGGTTTCCAGTTGAATGTAACACATATATACATGTATGACAGATTATCGGTAAAAAATATCTGTGTATTCTGTTACCTGGTAAGATTTCTTTACAATTACATGGTTTTTTTTATCAAGGGCTACCGAGTTATTCAAATTAATGACATTATTTCAAGGTCACAGATGCCATGTAGGCTGAATTCTTTAAACAACTTCTCAATAAACAAGAGGCACAGAGATTTGATATTAAACCTGTAGTATGTGGGGGCTAAGAGCTACAAAGTTGGTTCAAATGCATAAAATATAAGATAAAAGACTCCAAATCTTCATATAAATAAGTTCATTAAAAAAATAGATGTTACACAACTAGTAGTCGTTGTAGATAGTTTTTAAACGAACATTAATGTTCGGTTATTGCAATCAAGAACTGGACTGAGAAATATGACCATATTTGGTAACCACATTCACCAATACGCCATCTACTGTCTGTTTCAATGTAATATGGCTGCCCCCATTGCCTTACGCTTCAAATAATTTACTTGCAAAACATCTTCGTTTTATATACAAATGTAGTAGTTTTACCAAACATGTTGAAATATATTCAGTAGATGTTTTCAAGATGCATACGATTTGAGAAATGCATAACGCTAGCGAAATGTTAAGACTAAATGAACCTGAACTTTGCGAATAACTCCAGGTCAATCTATATTTATGTAAACAACTATTGCGCAGGCGCATTCGTCTCCGGATGTTTAGAAAGTTTTGCTCTTCCGTGTTCATTCCAAAACGGCTGACATTATAGCATAGGTCTGAAAATATGTCCGCGATTTACTTAAATGTGTAATATGAATATTCTAGAATGTTACATCATTATCAACTAGGTATGTATTTCTATAATTTAGAGAAAGAAATATATCAATAACGGCATACGAGACGATACATTGTATCATACTATAGGTTACTGTACGTGTTAACGGTGTTTGCGAGAAAGAACTGTACATATGTATAGCCTTACAATTAGGTGGCATTTGTGGTCAAGGGTGACTGGTCATAGCGTTAACGTTGTCATCGATTTCCATATACCAATTTCCTTTGACGAAAATGACCAAAAAATCAAATGCAAATGATAATATCTTGTTATGTGCACGGGATTGCTTATGTAGGCGATACTTGGAGCGTAATTACTGTTGTAAGGGAGGTAACTGCAAGATTACGGAAATCAAAAGTTAAACCAATGTTGATTGGTCGATTCTTCCTTGACTTTGGCAGGGGGTTTACAATCGAAGTGACAGATAACTACGGCAATATTCAGATGATATCAACAATAACATTTTTGGATACGTGTGGTTGGCAGTTGTCATGCTTAAAATGAACAATTATATAGCTTGTTTTTATTTCGGCAAAGACGAGAATATTTACTGAAACAGACAACACGTGAAGCGGACTTGGAAATACCGAAACGAAGAAAAATGGGGCTTTATTATAATATAAATTGGCATTATTTTTAGAAGGTTGACCAAAATATATGTTCTTCAATGCCTAATTGTATCATGTATAAAATATTAGAGGTTTATTTGACCGAATTTTAAATTAATTATTCATTTGCGAATCGCGGCCCGATGGTCGTTAGAGTTGAATTACCGAAATGGCCGATAGTGGACCCAAAATCGATATTTTTACGAGAATTTTTTTTTCATTTACCTGGAAGTATTTTGAAATAATTTGTAAAATACCGAATTCATGACCAAATTTTCGATAGTGACGAACTACTGAGACGGTGTTAAGTTCATGTTAAGTCAATCTGATTAAAATCAGCTGTTACATGGCTACGTTTACTACGTCTACGAGGTAACTTTTTTTAAAGACGGAGATCCGGATTACCTAAAAACAAATGCAAAAATACTTGTGATATTCACTTAATTTGATATTCAGCCGTTAATTGTTATCTGTAACTTCCTATATATTGTGATTGATACTCTATATAATATTGCTGTGGAACTTGTGTTATTTTTCAAACAAATTCATTTTAATAATTTGTTAATTTAGAGTTTTCATCAAGTCATGATCAAGACTTGAAATTCTCACTAAACCATACTTCAAACACGGAGTAATCAATGAATTGATAAACTGAAAATTGAAGTCAAGCAAATGAGTTAATATTTACCTTAAATATTTTTTCAATATACAACAAATCTTCAGATGACTATTTGTGCCATGCTGTTACAAGATTTCAGTTACAATTCTAAAATTGAATTAGTATGTAAATATATGTTATCATGTCAATATCCACAAAGCGAGTGTAGTCTACTGTACTCAAAGTCGTGCCAGTAGATAGCGGTACATATACTTACTGCTTACATCTAGTGCTTACTTGTGTGAACTATAAATCAATAACAAAATGGTTCATATATTTCTATATATAACTTCACAAATTATGTGGTGTCTGAAGATCTGAATGAAGTTAATAAGCAATGTATTAAATTAATTTTATGAAATATTCAAGTCACAGATCATTCTCTTTTAAAATATTGATTTCAGGTCCATTTTGGTAATTCAACTATGACGGCAATCAGGCCTCGAATGACGAATGATTACACAAAATTTAAATACGTCTCGGTCAAATAAACCCCTGATATTTTACATATGATTAATTCTGACATTGGAGAACATATAATTGTGTCCATTCTCTAATATAAGCACTGGTAGAAAGTACAGAATAGAGCTTCATAAATATATTATCAAAATTACTAATTACCCCGGTAAATATAACATTTTACATAAACCTCCCATGACTGATGGTGAACTTAAACTAGCAAATCTCCTGTGTCATTCCAATTTTGATGTGTAAATATATACACGTATGGTATATATATAGATATAGATATGGAATGATTCACAAATTTGCATATACAGTTATGGAATCTTATAACACCCCGAAAAATGTTCTCTCCACATAAAGGATGCGATTTGTGCAATTACATTGCTGAACTGTGTCTTTTCCTGTTTGCTGAATTATTTGATGAAGATAGTCTTTATATGGTTGTTATTCTTTATCACATTGTGTACAATACTGTAATTATACCAGAAGTATATCTTCTCATATAAAGACTTATTAACATCAAATGATTCCTGAACAAAAGGAGTCAAGTTTTTTGTTTTGAAGTACCATACATCCTTGAGTACAGTTTCAATAGGATACATTCCTAATCACTATGATTGGATGATCAACATAGGAAAGGGACAATAAATAGGGAATGCGTCATCCCATCGAATAGACTGTAACCTTTATCAGCTTTGAAGTTGAAAATGAAGCTTGAAGTTTTCTTTTCCTGTTTGCTGAATTATTTGATGAAGATAGTCTTTATATGGTTGTTATTCTTTATCACATTGTGTACAATACTGTAATTATACCAGAAGTATATCTTCTCATATAAAGACTTATTAACATCAAATGATTCCTGAACAAAAGGAGTCAAGTTTTTTGTTTTGAAGTACCATACATCCTTGAGTACAGTTTCAATAGGATACATTCCTAATCCGGGCCTTGATTAGCAGCTCTGGTTTTGGTTTTCAGTAGTTCTTTATGTGTGTTTCATCATATTAAGTTGAAATATGCTTAACTAACGATGGAACTAGCCTAAATTTAGTGCATATTAGAAGTTGGCATCAATAAGGTCACAGAGTCCTGGCTGTATTATAACTGATAATGCCTTCCCGAAAGAAAGAAGACATATTTTATTTTCATCCATCCAAGATAGATCAACAAACTTCCAATTTCAATTAGGACCTGACAGAAACATGCATGTGTTCAATCATATCAGAACGGCTGCAAACATTTCAAATTATTTGCAATTAATTCCTAAACCAATATCAGTAAATTTATCAACTTAGAAGATTACTGATTTTGCATTAAACAATAATGTTCGTTTACAGTACTTCCAGTACTTTGATTCTTTCATTTTAGCTAGTTATTTTTCAGAAGTCACAAAAAAAACGAGCTTTAGCGAATAATCAATTCTCAAAGCACCAAATTGAAAGAAATCCTAATATATATTTTAAGATATGACATAAAACATCTTCGAATTATTATTCAAGGTCGCATGGGTCAAATAATCTCAATAACAAAGAGGCCCAGATATCTGATATCAACCCTTTAGCATGTTGGAATTAAGGCTACAAAGTTTGGTTTAATGAATGACCTTGACCTCCAATCAAGGCCATAGTGTCAAATAGGCTATATTCTTTCAACCAAATCTTTTCAATAACCGAGAGTCCCAGATACCTGATATTCAGCCCGTTACATGCTGGAGTAAAGTGTTACAATATTTGTTTAAATTAATGACCTTGACTTAATTCGTTAACAAAAACGAATGTGCGGGGGTAAAGATAAATTATGATTGTACTTTAACATAATGCAATTATGCTTAATGAAACACGCGTCGTGGTTATAGGCATGCTGCTTATTCGACTGTTTTTTCCTGGCTTTTACTGCCTATTGTTTATTTCAGTATTTAATATTTGTTTGGATATCACCGCCTATATTTTTCGACCGAATTCTTTGAAACGTAGAATGTATTAAAGTCATGATATAATATTATGTTTCCACGCATAAATTCTTATTCAACTATTTTTTCAAAAGTTATTGCTGGCAATTTCTGATGTTGCACACTTAAGTGCCTGTTTTCCTCAATTAAACTGTCAGAAAATTAAATATTGACTTTGTAGTGAACAGTGAAATATATAGCATGCCAGATAGCCACACTACACTTCAGGTGATGTCAATTTTATTTTAATTAAGGATTAACATCAATTATTTTTTCTGTTAGACAGTCATAACAGAAAAAACTGGAGTGTACTCTAAATAAACCGCGAAGCGGTTTATGACAGTATAACAGAAAAAATAATTAATGTTAATTCTTATAATTTGATTTCGTCTTATACACACCAACGCCAGTATTAGAACATGAACGTTTAGTACATTCCGGATTGCAGTCCGGATCTATTTGTTGATCCCTTGTTTATACTCGCCCCTCATGTTCCGGTTTATCATTATTAAATGTTCCTCTCGCACTACGAGCTGTGTTGTGGTTGTGTTCCTCCCAAATAGTGGCGCAAGATATTTCACTTTCTTTGACGAACTCTTTTTTTGTGATAAATTATTACGCAGCGTCATCAGCCAATAAAAAATGATGTTACATTTCGCAACGTCAAAAATTTTGTTATGGGGGTATAACAAAATTATTTCAGCCAATGAAAATGCTTGTTTCATACAAAATTAAATTATTAGACGATAGTATATAACAATAGATGACATTAAACGGGCGTACATTGTTCCACTCTGTTTTTTTTTTTACATCATATGAAATATACAGCTAATATTTTAACTCATATACAGTTTGAAGTTCTACAATAATTACATATTGTGTAGGTAAGTAATAATTGTAATCCCATCTAAATCAAATGTGTTAATAAATAAAGCAAAATTGACAGGACTGGTAACAGTCCCTTTTGATGTTTAATTATTTCAGAAAATGAACTCGTAGTTGTACCAATATATATATATGTCAAGTAGTAATAACGACAGTACAGACAAGTAAATTGTCCAATTTTCGAGGCAATCTGCCCCTTTATCAAGACACAGGTAAATTACATACGATCACATATAGACATAGAACATGGAACAGTTACACAAATATGGTAGGTATAAACAACAAAAAATATCGTAATGTTTTAAAAATGATCCCCCTCGGCCGATACTTAATTCGCCGAGGGCCTATTATGATTAATAAGGAAACATCTTTGGTGGTGAACAGATGCTAAAAGTAAATGAATGAATGAATGAATGAATGAATGAACAAATAAATAAATAAATAAATAAATAATATAACTTAAAGGTTTAACAGAAAAGCATCGCGGGTCGATTCGATGTGATGGCATGCGCAGCGCGTGTTATGTCATGAATGTTTTTTTTTTTTTTTTTTTTTTGTCCCCTCGATATATACATTTCGTCCCGCAAAACTCGGCCCAAACAGCGGGTTGCAGTGACAATATCGGGTGGCCAATCCCATATTAAAATTAGTTCGTTTAAACGAAATGGAACAAATATTAAAAACATATAGATGTTATTGTGTAGAAAGGTAAAATTTAGGCATTAGAAACCAAACAAAAAGGTGGTCGAAAGATCCTATTATCGTGACGAAAACCGAATGTCAGGACGACTCGTCACAAACCGACAACATGTACTCGCCCAACTTATTCAGCCAATCATGATCAGCTGCTGTTTCATGTAACCCAAGTCCCTAAGGAAAGTGTGTTTGTGGGGCCTGTAGGGGTTGGTCTGATTAATTAACATATGGAGTGGGTACTTCCTATAAGCGAGAATAGAGATTATAGGAATAAGGTTTGAAGAACAAACATATACATCCCTACTAAAAAAAGGATGGCGTATATATACGTAGGACTACAGGTGGAAAAAAGGCGGGAATTCCCCAGATGGGGGTTTCCCCGTCCGTTGAAAGGTCCTTTGATAACACATGTGCTCCTATATGCTATGAACCTGTGCACAATATTTGTTGTGTGTGGCGAGAATATATATATATGTGTATATACATTATATGTACAACTCATATCCATGTACATGTATGTAAATACATTGCGATCTAGGTATTCTATATCATCTTATAGACGACTTCCACAATGATCATGTCAGGGTATCAGGCCGACCATCACTGCGCCATTGAAACGTTCTTTTTTTAAGAACGCCGATGTGGCGCAGCGGTATAGGCTGCGGATATTTCTGGCTAGGCGATTGGGTGCCGCAGATCGTGAGTTCGAGGCCCGGTCAGGACACGAGTCAAAAAGTTGTCTTCCTTCGTCATTTGTGTTGCTATTTATATATCTATTGATTAGCACAATGTATCATATACGTTATACACTATGTGTTGGTGATCCGAAGATTTAGATTTGAATTCCTGTCGTAGTTGTACCGAGAGAAATATTTATAATAAAATATATAAATATATATATATATATTTTCAATTAATGATTTTGTTCAAATCTTTAAATCATATCTTCTCAATTACCAAGAGATCCAGGGTTATGATATTGAGGCAGAAAATGCTTGGATGAAGGGCTACATTCCAGCATAACATGCAAATATAAAGGAGTACAAAGTTTTGGTCAAGTATATGACCTTGACCATTTTCATAGTCGCAGGATTCAAATGTGTGAAAATAATCGAACAAATTGAAAGAAAGAGGCCCTGGACTATGCCAGTGGCATGCTTGGATGAAGTTTGTGTTAAGCTTTTGCTTTAGTCAAAATTAAAACATTACGCAATACTGTGTTTGACTGGGTTGATGATACCATCATATACATTATTTCACATGATTCTTTACAGCGGCGGAAGATCCGGTTATTATGATGTACGAGCCAAAATATCACACCAGAGTAGGATCCACGGCATTCTTGGATTGTACAGTGCATCCTGTACCAGAAAGAATTTTATGGAAACGAAACAAAAGTCCACCACCAACGGGAAAACTTTTTGCTGACAATCGTAAATACCATTATAGGACAACATCGCCTACACTTATGATAAGAAACCCGAACAAAATATATGATGAAGCTCACTATCAATGTACGGCAGAAGCCAATGGAAATAGAGTATATGGCGATATCGTAGAACTAAAAGTGTGTAAGTATAGACTATTGCACGTTTGCAGATAATTTCTTTCATGGTTTCAAGCTAGATTTGTGGTACATTGATATTTATTTTCCTAATATAAAACGGATAAAGGTACAAAACAAGTAGACTGAGATAAACAAACTTTACTCTAAAAGAGATATATAAAGTACTTAAATATCTCAAACTTATAACAGTTTTCAAATATATCTTTTTGCTCAAAGCAATGCTCTATATACTATAAAATGGATCCAAATCAAAACACTGAGAATTGTATTAGGAGCAATCAAAAACACCCTCAACAGTTTATTTGCGAATTATCTAACAAATTTGTAAATAATATTGAAATACCATTTATATAAATATCTACTTTACCACCAAATTAAATGGTAGACGAAGCAAAACAAATAAAATATAAATGTTACAAATATATAAGGTTACAGACTCTTCAAATCACAATGAAATAACTTCATTAAAGAAATAGATGTTACACAACCATTAGTCGTTTTTATAGTATTTCTTTCACTCAAGTAAGTTATTTTTCCAAAGTCACAAAAAACACGAGCTTTAGCGCATAAGAAAGAAATCCTAATATATATTTTAAAATATGGCATAAGACATCTGCGAACAACTCTTGTGTGTTATCAATTCCAAGACATCGTGAAACGGCCTTTAAGCGTTAGCCAATGAAAACACACATAGTCATGTGATTAGAAAATGGTCCCAGTCAAAGATCAACGTGTCAACCAATCCAAACGCGTTTAGAGTTTATTTCACGCGTGGTATAAACTGTTTGTTATTAAACAGTTGTATTGGTTATTTAATGCCTTGGGAGTTTAATAACACCAACCGATTGCGGTAGAATATAATATTTCAATCGTATAAATTTTGATGAAATTTCCTCTAACACTACACCACCTTTAATATTTAAACAGATATATTTATGACTATTTCGGGTGACAAATATCCAACAATCTTGAGTCCTGTCCTAAGGTGGTGTATATTGAGTCCAAACATCTTGTGTCCTGTCCACAGTTGGGGAATCGAGTTGAATTGATCTCTTTCTACCTTCTACACTTCTCTGCGTGTTACTGCCTTACTTCTCAAACTTATTTCAACTTATATATCACGAAAGCACAAATTGATAATAAAAGGTCGGAACTGAATAGTTATTAAGGGGAATGTCAACGAATAGTAAACTGAAAGAGAATGTAGTTAAAATCAGATGAAATAAGACCTACATTTAAACCTGCATTTTGATTATTATTTCTTTCCTACAGCTGATGATGAACCAAGGGAGAGTAGGTATGTAATGACGACAATCGATCATCCTACATACAGGTGAAGTTATATATTCAAGAAGGCTTTCAGAACTCTCTGGACTATTAACAATTTACATGATATTAATTATTCTAAACAACAAAGAATATAGGTAAGGGTAACAGAAATTGATCACTGCTCCTGTAATATAAGTATTGACAACTTTATATTTTAGAAATTCTTAGTTTTTGTTGTACCTTCAATCATATTATCATAGGGATATTGAGGTAAAGCCTTTAAATCCCTACTTGCCCTGAACGATTGAATGGGTTTTGATGAAAATTATTTTGAAAAGGAGATATAATGTGGTTTAAACGGAAGGTGTGACTCCCTTGGGGCCAGAGGGGCGGAGTCCAATCGGGAAATTTAGATAAATACTTTAAACCCCTACTAATCCTGAACGTCTGAATGGAATGTGATGAAATTTCGTCTTGAGCATTATTGGGTCAAAAAAATTAATCTTGTAAAACTTGAGGATGTTGTTTTCCTGGAGCAGGAGGGACTGGGCCAAATAGGGAAATACGGGTATTGATTTCAATGAAATGATCTAATAAAGGATGTGGTACTCATGGAGCAGGGGGGGGATTTGTTCAAGAATGATAGTAATTGGTCGACCTGTGGTTTGAACTATTGTTGGGAGAGGCAGTTCAAAAGAAGGAGATATTTGAAATATAAGCTAAGAATATTTTGCCATAACTACTGAAATATACTGTTGAGCGATAAAAGCCCTCTGGGCCTCTTGTTTCCTAACTAAATATGATGCTGACACTTTTGGAGTCAAGTATTATTGTTGCAGATTGCGAAACAGGAAAAACATTGCTGGTTTTTTTTTTTTTTTTTTGCTGAATTTGGCATGTTCCGAAATTTGCCATTTTTTATGAAGATGTTGGGGAGGCAAAACGAGGACATGTAATTGATTAAAAGATACCCCCAATATGCTAGTTATCCCCAGTCGAAAATAGGAAGGGATATTGTAAATTCCCTTACCGTAAAATAACTCACGTTCATACCGACATGTCAATCTTAAACCATGAACATTGCTCCCCTTTTGGGAGTGCTTGCTTGGAATAACTTTTTTAATCAAAAGGTCCGAGATTAAAGTCATTGTTACTCCCCTTACTAGTTCCACGGGTGGGGGACTATTTTTCTGCTGTGTCAATCTGTTCTTTTGTCCGCCCGCATTTTGTCTGGTCACTAGAATGTCATATCTGGGTCTTGGAAATAATCTTCACTGACAGTAACCGTAATTATCCTTTGATAGAAGGCATCCATGTTCCCGATTTATGTGTTAACGAAATTGTGTGTTACACATATAAGTGCAACCAGGAACGCTCTGTATTAGGTTTGTCGTTTGTTGGTTGGGTGGCTTTATCACCTCTTGAATAGCAAGAGACACTTTGATGCGGAGTCTCTTTTTAGTAGCTGGTGGATACCTTATTAAACCACATACGCGACTTACGTCGCATTCAGATTAATTAGGTAATGTGTCTTGTCCAATGACACAACCACGTCACCACAAACCGCTGCATTCCTCAGTTTCCCGAGAAACACAAACTGACACTTGTGAGGAACGTAAAACTACCCATCCCGGACATTCATCTGACGTTACATAAGCCGACAGAAATCTTCTGTGCTAGGATGAAGGAATGCTTACATTGGTTTACCATCAGTACTTTCAAACCTATTGATTTTTTTTTTTTCAATTTAAGTAAAACCCTCTTTAGACGTTACTTGTAATTAATGTTTCAGAAATTCAGATTTTATTTCAAAGAAACTATTCAGTAGAATGTTCTCAGACACACAGCTGTTCACAACGTTAAGAATTTAGAAATTTAAGACTGGACTAATGTTGTGTACTTTTTTCAGTACAACAGAACTTCATCCACAACAGAGGGGTGAACGAGGTGGGTATACTTTTGTACCTTATTTTTGTAATGTTATTCACAGCCGCCATTAGCATTTGAAGATAAAAACAAAAAAGTGTTAATAAATGCATGAAGTCAAATCCAGTCAAAGAGATGCCCCTTCCCTGTGTTAGATATACTTATGAGCATAACAATAACAATTGGTAATTTTAACAAACTACATATTCAGAGAAACGTTTTGGTATGTTACATGACTAGTTTTATGCATTTTTTTTGGGGAAATTGATTCGTGCTTGAAATGCAACATGATTCTGCTATAAATTACCCTTAATGTGAATGACTTGATAATCATTACAGCAATGAAGATGAAGACAGTTTACACTGTAGCCTTGGTGTTGGTCATTTCTGGAATACAAAGGGTGCTGTTTGACTATGATCATGGATCCTCGTTGTCATATCTAACAAGCAATGGATGGACTTTAATTGTTTCTACGGTGGCAGCTCTATTTTCCGATTGGCTCTGGTGTCGTTTCAAAGGTATCTACCGGTATTTCATTTTCACTTGATGACAGCATGCTTTGGTATCGTAATAGTCTTTGTAAGAAACAAACATAAACATTGAATCCTCAACCTTCAAAAACAGAGAACTTGATTAACGTCTTTTTGAATGTTCATCGAGTTAGGAAAGAATAATGCCATTGTTCTTTGTTATGTAATTAAAACAACATCAGAGATAAGATATCAGCCTGTAACATGCTTGGGTGAATGGTTTCCAAGTTTGTTAAAATAATTGGATTCAAGGGCGCGGCGTTGAAATGGCTAGCATCTTTAAACTATCAAAAAGGCCCTTGCATCTGATATGTCCCTGCAGCATGCTCAGTTTGACAACCAAATTTCTTCAAATGAATGACCTTGATCTTCATTCAAGGTCGTAGGGAGCCAAAAAAATAAAATATTTAAACAATGATTTCTCAATGACCTGGGACAAAATTTGCTGGAATGAAGGGCTACACAATTTATTGACATGAATTAACCTAGACTACAATGAATGTTGGTTATTAGTCGTTATCACCTTAATATCTGCATAAACGACTTGGACAACTCAAATTTGGTTCAGAAGCATGTGAGCGATACAGGAACATTGGGCCCCTTGTTTTATATAGGGTATTCAAGAAAGAAACTTTCGCGAAATTATCCAAGAATTTACATATATATGTATCATATTCGGGTTGTTATACCATGAAATTACACACAACCATTTCACATTATACATCATTCTACAAAAGTGTGTTGCTGTCACGTGACTTTAACCAAAAAAGTCAAGTTAGTAAATCAAAGATTCGACTTATCAACACAAAATTTCGATTTATTTCAGGAAATTTTCTGTCAGCGGGAAATCTGACTAAAGTGATTGATTCAAAAGTTTTGATAAGTCATTGTGTATGAAACTAGACATGCAGATTCAGTTCATACTTTTATAAGACATCTCTAGTTCTGGGTGTAGACGTACTGCTGGGGTCGTGGAATATGTTCATTAAAATTGTGCACATTGCATGAAATAAGACAAACACAGTATTTCAGACATGTCTATAGCATCCCCAGTTCTGTGTGTACAATTCAGATCGACATTACACAATTGTGGTTGTCTGAAATAGCACGTATGTAGAGCAGATGCGTGGATGGGGCCGCGGTGGCCGAGTGGTTTAGGTGTCCCGACACTTTATCATAAGCCCTCCACCTCTGGGTTGCGAGTTCGAAACCTACGTGGGGCAGTTGCTAGGTACTGACCGTAGGCCGGTGGTTCATTGGTTTCAAACCAAAACAAACCAAATCCTTTTGTTGGAGGTAGGAACGTTAACCACACTATGTAAATAATAAATTTTATATAGAAAATATAACATTCGGCAGAATATAACAACATTAAAAGAATTTAAACGCTTCACGAAGGGAGATAATATTTTACTTCTTGTTCTTACTTTTTGTCTATTTTATTCATGAAATATATTCCTTTCAAGCAAAACCTTTCAAGGCAGTATTGTCTTGGGATACTATGAACAGTTTTACCAACTTTACCAACTTGTATTGTGCGGTGTACTGTCAAACAGTCAACACACTACTAATATACATTGGTTTGTTGTTGTTTTTTGCAGACATCTGTAGTCCTAACCAAGGTTGCTTGATGTTGTTTAAAGCTAGAAATGCTAACATTGACATGGAAAGACAAGAGTCGAAAAAAGACATTGAAAGCACATTTGCAAAAAGAACTCATCAGGAAGAACGAGTGAAGAATGTCCAACTGAAAACTGGTAAGTGTGTTGTACATTTTGAAAATACCAAATCGTCGTATCAAAGCATATGGACTGGGCACCGATTCCCAGCCCAAGGTCCATATACGTGTATATATATTTAAAAAGTAGTACGCGTTTTAACTTACAAGAAGAGAAAGCTGAACAAACGCTTTGAAATTTTTACCAGTCGATAAGCCCACTTAATTATAAGTGTTGAGCTAGTTATGTTAGGTAGGCATGGAATGTCAATAATGAGTACCTATTTATAGACATAGTTGATGATTGTGATGCCCTTACATCTTTGATACAAAATCGCGTTGAAACCAATGAACTAAGTAGATTTTTTTACATACAAAAACTGTCCTGCAGGCAAAAACCAGGCAAATTAAAATATTCAATACAATATTCACTAGAAATACCTTAAAATATCACAATAAATCAGAAACATATAGAGTTTCTGAATTCACTTCATCAAATTAAATACTGTATTAATATACGTTCAGTTGACACACGTACAATTTCCCTCAAGAAGCCAGCTAAAAATTACAGTTTCTACATTTTATGAGGCATATTCTCTAAAGCAGTCACCATCGCACAAACCGACAACAAATACAAACAAAAATATAAATAATCGTCGAGACCCTTGAAGCAGAACAAGGATAACTAAAAGTTAATTGAAGTTTTACGCATGACTATATTTTAGCTATCTTTGAGAATTTACATTCCTGCATATAACTAGCTGGTAACTCGTGAAAGTAAGTGTAATATTTAAATGGTAGAACGCGGGGCTACGTAGGAGACATGTCGCTGGTTCGAGTCCTGGCACGGGCGATGTATCGTTGAACAAGATACTTTACTCAATTGTGTTCTAGGCGACTCCGCTGTAATTGAGTACCTGGTATAGGGCAGTGCAAGAAATGTAGCATGTAAGTTGTTAGCGCCGAAATGGGAGTTAGGAATGGCATTTGCTGGTTACTAATGCCAAAGAACTACATATGATAATTAGTGAACCGCTTTGAGACTGGTATGTTGACATATTTCCAGAAGTGCTAATTTCACATAGGAGCCTGCCTCCTTCCCATTTCCTCTAAGCTATATTACATTGTACTATATGTTTGTTGTTCTATCATTATATCTTCGTCCGTTTGTCCGTCTGAGGGCTTTTCTTGGCTGTAATTTCTAAACCGTTCAACTCAACATCACAAAACTTTCTGTATAAAGGTTAGTGTCCTAGTTGTACCTTTTACTATTGATGACATTTCATTTCTATATAATATATGTTATCATAGAAACAAAGTAAAAAAAACAACAACAGAAAACTGCTGTTCACTTTCCTTTCCGGGCTACAACTTCAGCTTGTTGTCACTACTTAAGATTGAGCAGCTAATTATTTCTTGGCTGCATATGCAGTCTCTTTATCTTCTGTTCCTGTCAGGTTTTTCCCCAAAGGTATCAAACTTGATAAAAATCCTTTATTGCTGGCAATAGTTTTGTTACCCTCACAGTCCCGGATATTGTAGTAAAAACAAATTTCAATCGCCTTTTACTGTTTTGTACTAAACTTAAAGGTTAGCATAGAAGTTTTACTCCTAACAGACACCAACTGCTTCCTCGGAATACTAACAAAGTCTTGTCGTGGTTTTGTTACGTTGGCATGAAGAAGTAGTAGCAGGTTTTACTTTGAAATTAAATTGAAAATAACTTTCTGACTTTGTAAACTTTATTTAGTTAACAGCAGTTGCGAAACAGGTTATATCAACTTATATTAATCACGCTTATTGGCCCGGATGGAAGTGCACGAGGGGTGTTATTGTGGTTGGGCAGGTGACCCAATTCCTTTTTCACGTCCGATTGGGGAATCTAACCCCGGTCGCCAAGGTGAAAGGCAAATGCGTTACAACTAGAGTGTTTAAATTCAATTCATCAAATTAAACATTACTATGCGTTTAGTTGACACATGCACAATTTCCCTCATGAAGCCAGCTTAACAGTACAGTTTCTACATGTTATGAGGCATATTCTCTAAAACAATCACCATGTAATTCAAACAGAAAGCAAATACGAACCAAAATATAAATACTCGTAGATATCATTGAAACAGTACAAGGATAACTAAAAGTTCACTTCAGTTTACTCATGGCTATATCTAAGCTATCTAGGAGAACTTTTAAATGTAATATTTAGTGATAATGTAATTATGAAGTGTTTATGTCACTAAAATGAAGATTCGATATCCAGATCATAACGTTAATTACATTTATGTTAAAAAGGGGAAGATTTGCACTTTCTCAAACACTTATACTATTCGCTAAAGATAGTGAAATTCCTTTCAAAAAGTGTTTTTCTTTGTAATTTTACTATACAGGTTCTGTACAAGTATGTATATATATTACGGGTGCTAGGAGTCCATCAGAACCATCTTCTGTACATCTCGCTGAAGAGTTTAAGCATTACCTGCTGGATGGTGGAACCATACAACTAACTGACGAATCACAGACAGTGTTAGATATAGACAACGATAGTTTCCAGATAATACCACATAAGGCAAGAGAGGATGGTAAGTTATTATTTTATTGAACAATTGATATCAGCTTACAAACTGAAAAAGCATCAGTGTAATGACGTATATTTATGATATTCACCAATGCATCATCGAATCGATAAACAACGGTAATAAGTACATTTTGTATACTATAAAATCAACATATATACAACAGTATATCTAACAACCACAGGCCTCGTCTCAATACACCAAATACACAATCAAGATAAAGAACTCCATCGACCTAGTGAAACGACCCAATTCCGAGAAAATTGTGATTGTCGACAAACCTTCATCAATTGATAGAATTGTTGCAATCAACAGACAGATAGTTTTTATATTGCCTGAAAAAGGTATCACTATATGTCGACGTTCGTGGTCTCGGCTGCGGCTGCGTCTGCACAAACGGTTTTAATGCGATAACTTGAGTTCTAATGAGCCAACTCAAACTTCGTACAGTGCTTTAGTACCAAAATTGCTTGCTTGGTATTACTTTTCTGGTTTGAAGGTCCAAGGTCAAAATCACTGTTACTATTGATAGAAAAATGGTTTCTATGCAATAGCTCGAATTCCCTTTGGCCAATCAAACTCAAACTCATTGGGTCAATCAACCTAAAAACCCATATAGTGCTTACTGGTTTCTGTATGAAAACAACTTAAATTTTGCATGAAACTTGCTTTGATTTGCGGAGCAAATCATTTTGATTGCTATGCAATTACGACACCTCCACTTTTGTGGAATTCTTGTTCTTTAATTTGTTATATGATTCAATATATATCTTTACCGTAGAACTAATGAAACATCAGTAGCATAGTATATGGTTTCTGCGCCTTTGGGGGTATGCCCCGACCCCTCAAGATCCCCTATCCCCTTAGGGTGTGCCATCAAACGGTGTGCCCCCAAACTGGTAGCCCCCTACCCACAATACCCCCAGGGATATTACAAGGGGGTTAAGTATATATTGTTACCTGACCCAAAGGGTCTTCTGACCCTAACTCCCAGCGGTTACCTCTCGAGATTAATATTCACTGTCCTTCAAGGCCCCTCTCCCGATTGATGAATGGCTCCAAGGGGATGCCCCGCAAAAGATGTTGATGGGTATAATGTTTACCCGTAATGACCCCCTATACGTTCACAGCTCATTGAATTACCGTTGATCAAGATAAGACCTTTAAACTATTGTAAGTGAGATGACAACTTAAGGGGTGCATTGTTTTCAAAAAGTTTTATCTGTTGATAAGACCTTTAAACCATTGTTAGTGGGATGATCAGTTTTGTACTATTAGATATGTTTTGATATCCTTCCATAAACCTTGGAGGAAGGCTTCGTTTTAGATGACTAAAACCAGTGTGTATGTATATAGGAATATTATATTTGACTCTCGTCCGTCGACCGACAGTCCGTCGGTCCGTCCATTCACCTCTCAAGTTATCTTCTATGCCCCTAAATATAATCCGAGGCTCATTTAGAGGGCAAGTCCACATTATGATAGCTGATTTTAAACAATTATTTAAAGGTGAGATGACCAATTCAGTGATGTCGTACTCCTGATTAGTTCATGTATGACTTAAATATCAAGAGTGAACATGTAAATGTTATAGAGGCACTGGTGCCTGCCCTTAAAAGGGCCATCTGTCCTGTCCCTAGCAAATGAAAGGCTATCAAGTTTGTTCAAATAAATGACATTGACCTACATTTAAGGTTAATTGGTCAAATAGGCTCAAAATGTTAATGACTTCTTATTTATAGCAAAGAGGCCATAGGATTTGATATTGGGTCTGTGGCATGCAAGGATGAAGGCTTACCGAGTTTATTCACTTTACTGGTTTATTTACCTCCTTGGTAGATACTATTAAAACCAATATGCTACCTTTTCATTCATATAACCAATGTAACCCCATGAAAAAGAATTGTTTAGGTACAACAAGCTACAGAAATTGAAACCGAACGCAAGTTTTGATGACTTCTATACTTATTTCAAGACATTAGGCGGTAAAAGAGATTTCGGTTCATGGTGGTGTTGTATTTAACTACTTATTTAATTAATGAGAATTTCACACTTCCAGAAATTGAAACGGCAGTTTCGAAACTAAGAAAATCTTTTAAGTCACATCCTGAAACTATTCACTAGTGACCTTATTTCGAGGCTGAATAAATTGGCGGAAGAGAACAAAATATTATCGGACGGCTAATTTTGTTTCCGTTCAGGTATGCGAACTCTCGATTATCGATACTTAACACCTTGCCTTGGCGACACAATTTGTCACCGAGTACGGTCTTTATACGACCTTAGAGATAACAAATGAACAAATATATCTGATACAGATTATGAAGCAAATTGTTACGTGTCCTTGATATTTACTTTATATTTCTTTCGTTGAATAGATCTTCCGTATGTCAACATCAGCCATGGCGAGTTCACTGTTCCCGTCGGGAAAACGGCCATCATCCAATCCTACGTCATTGCATCACCGAAGGTTACATCAATTCAGTGGTTTAAAATAGAAGGTGATGAAGACATTCCATTAGAAATAGATAACAAAAGATATTTCGGAAGCTGCGATACCACTCCAACATTAATTATCCGCAAGACAAACATCGACGATCAGGGACAGTACAGGTGTACAGCTACCAACTGTAACGGAACAGGTTGGAGCGATGTTTCGGTCCTGTCCATACAATCTGGTAAATACGATTTTATTTTCTATCAATGTAAAAGAAACAGATAATATTGGGCCTGTAGAATGCTTGTGTGAAGCCCTACCATAAATGACCTTCGCCTACATGTTATTCTGTGTTGATATCAAAGAAAACAATGTTTGAATTATAAACAGAACGAATTAGTATCAGATTTTGTGTATAAGACATCTATATAGATATACACAAGACAGTGCAACCGGTCCCAGATTGTGTATAAGACATCTATATAGATATACACAAGACAGTGCAACCGGTCCCAGATTGTGTATAATACATCTATATATATAGATATATATACAAGACAGTGAGACCTGTGTCAGATTGTGTATAATACATCTATATAGATATATACACAAGACAGTGCAACCGGTCCCAGATTGTGTATAATACATCTATATAGATATACACAAGACAGTGCAACCGGTGTCAGATTGTGTATAATACATCTATATAGATATACACAAGACAGCGAGACCTGTGTCAGATTGTGTATAAGACATCTATATAGATATACACAAGACAGTGCAACCGGTGTCAGATTGTGTATAAGACATCTATATAGATATACACAAGACATTCAGACCTGTGTCAGATTGTGTATAAGACATCTATATAGATATACACAAGACAGTGCAACCGGTCCCAGATTGTGTATAAGACATCTATATAGATATACACAAGACAGTGAGACCTGTGTCTGATTGTGTATAAGACATCTATATAGATATACACAAGACAGTGAGACCTGTGTCAGATAGTGTATAAGACATCTATATAGATATACACAAGACATTCAGACCTGTGTCAGATTGTGTATAAGACATCTATATAGATATACACAAGACATTCAGACCTGTGTCAGATAGTGTATAAGACATCTATATAGATATACACAAGACATTCAGACCTGTGTCAGATTGTGTATAAGACATCTAAATAGATATACACAAGACATTCAGACCTGTGTCAGATTGTGTATAAGACATCTATATAGATATACACAAGACATTCAGACCTGTGTCAGATAGTGTATGCCTTATACATCTATATACTTATACAGTGGACTTTGTCTTAACCGGACTCTCTCCAGTCGGATCTCCGTTTATACCGATCAGATGATTTAGTCCTGAAAAATTCCTTCTTTATATGTAGAAGTTTAACTCTGTCTATTCTGTGATCCGGCCAGTTTCCGTAGTGAACACTTATCCCACAGCTATGGTGTTGAGGTTTCCCGACATGACAGTTACCCCGCAGTTATGGTTTGTGGGTTTCCCGACTAAACTCGTAACCCACAGCTATAATTCGGAGGTTTTCCGACTATACACTTATCCCACAGCTATGGTGTGAAGGTTCCCCGACTAAATATTTACCCCACAATGGTGTTGAAGTTTTCGTAGTGAAAACTTATCCCCCAGCTATTTGATGAACGTTTCCCGATCACCCTACACGCATGTGGATTAATGTTGCGTTCTATTCTGTAACTCATTGTTGCAACTGGTACATTTCGATGACGTCATATTGTTTACAGATCCCTCGTTGTGTCTGCACTACCTGGCACGAAGGCTTTATTCTGTGTTGCTTAGTGTTTTTGTTAGTTATATTAAACTTTAATTGATCAAATATGGTAAAGCAACCTTAATTAATACGAGGTATTTTACCTTAATTAATACCAGGTTTGAATGTGGTCTTCAACTTTCACTGTATCAGTGCATTTGTGATCGCAGCACCCCATAACACTATAAATCAATAACAGATAAGAGCATGAAAGTATTTGTACGTGATGAAAGAAAAAGTGCTGTATCTTCTTACGAAAATGACAAACATCGACAAAATTATTTTTAGAATGAGTAAATTAGTCGGCACTTCGACAATTAATACCAGTTTATAACGCCGTTATATAACTGTACGTGAATAAATAGAGGTATTAACGGCACTTTTCCTCATTTTCTAGGTAAGATGGACAATTTGACAATATTCGTTTTGTTTAATTATAAATGCAGCATTAACCCACACGACCAGCTATGGTGTGAATGTTTCCATAGATGACACGCACACATTTATAAATTGTATGAATGTTTCTATAGTGGACACTTACTTATTCATAAATTATGTGAAAGTTTCCATAGTGGATGCTTACTTATTCATAAATTGTGTGAATGCTTCCATAGTGGACCCTCACTCATTCATACATTATGTGAATGTTTCCATAATGGACACTCGCACATTCATAAATAGTGTGAATGTGTCCATAGACTACACTAACTAATTCATAAATTGTGTGAATGTTTCCATAGTGGACCCTCACTCATTCATAAATTGTATAAAATGTGCTAAAAAACTATATGGTGTGCACGATTCTCTGGTGGAGGTTTCCTCGGTAGAAAAAGGAAATAGAATATTCCAGTACCCGAGTTATTCCCGAGGTTTTAATGTTGAAACTGGGCTTATATTTTAAAACTTAGGTTCATTAGAATGTATTTTAACCTGATGATAAATTGCCATTTCACAAGGTTTTGTCTGACGATTGAAAACATGTGTATGAAACATAAAATTCATCATTGCATTTCGACAGGAAATGATGACGTCATTTCTATTGAAAAAGATGATGGTGCCGTTGGAACAGACAATGATGCCATAAGAACAGACGATGGTGCCGTTAGCGGTGACGATGGTGCCATAAGAACTGACGATGATGTCGTTAGCGGTGACGATGGTGCCGTTAGAACAGACGATGGTGCTGTTAGAACAGACGATGGTGCCGTTAGAACAGACGATGGTGCTGTTAGAACAGACGATGGTGCCGTTAGAACAGACGATGATGCCGTTAGAACAGGTGACGATGATGCCATAAGAACAGACGATGATGCCATTAGAACAGACGATGATGCCGTTAGCGGTGACGATGATGCCATAAGAACTGACGATGGTGCCGTTAGCGGTGACGCTGATGCCGTTAGAACAGACGATGGTGCCGTTAGAACAGACGATGGTGCCGTTAGCGGTGACGGTGATGCCATAAGAACTGACGATGGTGCCGTTAGCGGTGACGGTGATGCCGTTAGAACAGACGATGATGCCATTAGGGGAGGCGATCCCACTGCCACCGAACAATATCAATTCAAAGACAAAGGTATGATTGACAGATATGTTGGGTTAAATTAAAAAAAAAATATCCCTTTAAGTCCCAAATTATGGTTGAATCAAATACACATGATAGATGTAAATATCTTCAGATACTTTTCCATATAGAAAATGTGTAATGTTTTTACTCCGGGTCTCCGGTTTGCCTCTATTAAGGATCTAGCATTTTCTATAAATTTGAAAATTACTTGTTTTTTAATTGTCATTGCTGATGTTTTCAAAGATTTGGTAGTTTAATGATAGATACTCAATACCACGGATTGAAGGGCTGAGCAAAAACGGTCAAATTGACTGAAATATATCTGAACTCAGTTTATTCTTTTTGGTCTCTTGTTTAAATCCTTCTTTTGTGCGAAATGGTGTGTCTAACACCTGTCCCGTGAAGGGCGATATCTATATGTGAGGGTAATATTTGATATAATTGTGTATATTGTGTGTCTAACCCCCTGTCCCATGGGGGGATATATATATATGTGAGGGAAACATTATATATAATTGTGTATAAATGGTGCACATCTAACCCCTGTCCCCTTTGGGGGGCGGGGGGGGGGGGATATCTATATGTGAGGGAATAAAACCTCATATTGTTAGGGGCCACAGGTAGTGCAATGAAATCCTGGTTTCTATAATAGGATAACAATATTAATCCGATTAATTGAAGCAAGTTGATTTGTATGATTTTCAGCAGCTTATAACTAAGTTTACCGTAATGAAAGACATACAATCATATAGATAGGACAGTATTTACTGTAATAAAGGACATACAATCATATAGATAGGACAATGTATACTGTAATGAAGGACATACAATCATATAGATAGGACAGTTAATACTGTAATGAAGGACATACAGTCATATAGATGGGACAGTGTATACTGTAATAAAGAACAATCATATACACAAGACAATAAGGCCTTTGTCAGATTGTGTATAAAACATCTATATAGATATACCTAAGACAGTGAAGCTTGTGTAAGATTGTGTATAAGACATCTATATAGATATACACAAGACATTGAGACCTGTGTCTGATTGTATGTAAGACATCTATATAGATATACACAAGACAGTGAGACCTGTGTCTGATTGTGTATAAGACATCTATATAGATATACCTAAGACATTGAGACCTGTGTCTGATTGTGTGTAAGACATCTATATAGATATACACAAGACAGTGAGACCTGTGTCTGATTGTGTATAAGACATCTATATAGATATACACAAGACAGTGAGACCTGTGTCTGATTGTGTATAAGACATCTATATAGATATACCTAAGACATTGAGACCTGTGTCTGATTGTGTGTAAGACATCTATATAGATATACACAAGACAGTGAGACCTGTGTCTGATTGTGTATAAGACATCTATATAGATATACACAAGACAGTGAGACCTGTGTCTGATTGTGTATAAGACATCTATATAGATATACACAAGACAGTGAGACCTGTGTCAGATTGTGTATAATACATCTATATAGATATACCTAAGACATTCAGACCTGTGTCAGATTGTGTATAATACATCTATATAGATATACCTAAGACAGTTAGACCTGTGTCAGATTGTGTATAAGACATCTATATAGATATACACAGGACAGTGAGATCTGTGTCAGATTGTGTATAAGACATCTATATAGATATACACAAGACATTCAGACCTGTGTCAGATTGTGTATAAGACATCTATATAGATATAAACAAGAAATTCAGACCTGTGTCAGATAGTGTAATCTAATCAAAATTGCTGGCTTGGTATTACTTTTCAGGTTTGAAGGTCCAAGGTCAAAATCACTGTTACTATTGATAGAAAAATGGTTTCTATGCAATAGCTCGAATTCCCTTTGGCCAATCAAACTCAAACTCATTGGGTCAATCAACCTAAAAACCCATATAGTGCTTACTGGTTTCTGTATGAAAACAACTTAAATTTTGCATGAAACTTGCTTTGATTTGTGGAGCAAATCATTTTGATTGCTATGCATACGACACCTCCACTTTTGTGGAATTCTTGTTCTTTAATTTGTTATATGATTAAATATATATCTTTACCGTAGAACTAATGAAACATCAGTAGCATAGTATATGGTTTCTGCGCCTTTGGGGGTATGCCCCGACCCCTCAAGATCCCCTATCCCCTTAGGGTGTGCCATCAAATGGTGTGCCCCCAAACTGGTAGCCCCCTACCCACAATACCCCCAGGGATATTACAAGGGGTTTAAGTATATATTGTTACCTGACCCAAAGGGTCTTCTGACCCTAACTCCCAGCGGTTACCTCTCGAGATTAATATTCACTGTCCTTCAAGGCGCCTCTCCCGATTGATGAATGGCTCCAAGGGGATGCCCCGCAAAAGATGTTGATGGGTATAATGTTTACCCGTAATGACCCCCTATACATTCACAGCTCATTGAATTACCGTTGATCAAGATAAGACCTTTAAACTATTGTAAGTGAGAAGACAACTTAAGGGGTGCATTGTTTTCAAAAAGTTTTATCTGTTGATAAGACCTTTAAACCATTGTTAGTGGGATGATCAGTTTTGTACTATCAGATATGTTTTGATATCCTTCCATAAACCTTGGAGGAAGGCTTCGTTTTAGATGACTAAAACCAGTGTGTATGTATATAGGAATATCAGATATGACTCTCGTCCGACAGTCCGTCGGTCCGTCCGTTCACCTCTCAAGTTATCTTCTATGCCCCTTAAATATAATCCGAGGCTCATTTAGAGGGCAAGTCCACATTATGATAGCTGATTTTAAACAATTGTCAAAAAGTGAGATGACCAATTCAGTGATGTCGTACTCCTGAATAATTCATGTATGATTTAAATATCAAGAGTGAACATGTAAATGTTATAGAGGCACTGGTGCCTGCCCTTAAAAGGGTCATCTGTCCTGTCCCTAGCAAATGAAAGGCTATCAAGTTTGTTCAAATAAATGACATTGACCTACATTTAAGGTTAATTGGTCAAATAGGCTCAAAATGTTAATGACTTCTTATTTATAGCAAAGAGGCCATAGGATTTGATATTGGGTCTGTAGCATGCAAGGATGAAGGGTTACCGAGTTTATTCACTTTACTGGTTTATTTACCTCCTTGGTAGATACTATTAAAACCAATATGCTACCTTTTCATTCATATAACCAATGTAACCCCATGAAAAAGAATTGTTTAGGTACAACAAGCTACAGAAATTGAAACCGAACGCAAGTTTTGATGACTTCTATACTTATTTCAAGACATTAGGCGGTGAAAGAGATTTCGGTTCATGGTGGTGTTGTATTTAACTAATTATTTAATTAATGAGAATTTCAAACTTCCAGAAATTGAAACGGCAGTTTTGAAACTAAGAAAATCTTTTAAGTCGCATCCTGAAACTATTCACTAGTGTCCTTATTTCGAGGCTGAATAAATTGGCGGAAGAGAACAAAATATTATCGGACGGCTAATTTTGTTTACGTTCAGGTATGCAAACTCTCGATTATCGATACTTAACACCTTGCCTTGGTGACACAATTTGTCACCGAGTTCACTGTTCCCGTCGGGAAAACGGCCATCATCCAATCCTACGTCATTGCATCACCGAAGGTTACATCAATTCAGTGGTTTAAAATAGAAGGTGATGAAGACATTCCATTAGAAATAGATAACAAAAGATATTTCGGAAGCTGCGATACCTCTCCAACATTAATTATCCGCAAGACAAACATAAAAACATAAATGACCTTCGCCTACATTCAATGTTACAGGAGTTCCATATGTTAGAATCTTTAAAGAATGATTTCTTCATAGCCAAGAGACTCCAAAGATAAAAAGGAAAGAATAATAAAAAATAGAGAAAACATCAATATCACATAGAAACAATAATGATCATTCATTGGTGGGTCCTTGTGATATAAGAAAATACTTATTATTTGATGCCTGTTTGTAATAGTTTGATTCCTAATGGTAACACAGTGTATTGATGGCTGGTTGTCTATGAGTATTTATCCGGTATATAATACCATTCATTTACTTACAGGACCACCAGCAGCAAAAAGACCGAGAACTGAAAGAGTCCTGAACGGTAGGTAGTGAGGAGGATATAGCCTTATGTTATTCTGTTTTGATATCAAAGAAAACAATGTTTGAATTATAAACAGAACGAATTAGTATCAGATTTTGTGTATAAGACATCTATATAGATATACACAAGACAGTGAAAACGGTGTCAGATTGTGTATAAGACATCTATTTAGATATATACACAAGACAGTGCAACCGGTGTCAGATTGTGTATAAGACATCTATATAGATATACACAAGACATTCAGACCTGTGTCAGATAGTGTATGCCTTATACATCTATATACTTATACAGTGGACTTTGTCTGAACCGGACTCTCTCCAGTCGGATCTCTGTTTATACCGATCAGATGATTTAGTCCTGAAAAATTCCTTCTTTATATGTAGAAGTTTAACTGTAATCCAGCCATATTTCGATGATGCTGTTCTTTCTTAATCTATTCTGTGTTGCGGTGGCTTTCAGGGCGCCTGGCGGTGTTTATACATTATCGATATAGATAAATTATCATTTAACCCTACATTGTCACTGTGAAGGTCGACACCATCAGCCAAACTCTTTAACTCTTTTCATGTATAATACAGAATGCTGCCTTGTTAATCAAAACATATTTTAATGTAGCCTATGCCGTGGCGCAGCGTCCGTCGTCCTTCCGTCGTCCGTCCGACGCCCTGCCGTCCATCCGGCATCAACATTTAAACAACTTGTTATCAATAGCAAAATGGCCCAGAGACCTAATGCTGGGCCTGAAGCATGCTAGAATGAAGGCCTACCAAGTTTGTTCAACTGAATGACCTTGGCCTTCATTCAAGGTCACACAAATTAAATGGACTGAAATATTTTAACAATTTCTTCTCAAAAACGCAAAGGCCAAGTAAGTTGATATTGGGTTTATAGCATGATGGGTGAAGTGCTATCAAGTTTGTTCAAATAAATGACCTCGACCTTCATTCAATGTCACAGGGAACAAATAGGTTGAAATCTTTAAACTACCTCTTCTGAATAACCATGAGTCCTTGGGAGTTGATATTGGGTATGTAGCACGCTGGTATGAAGGGCTACCAAATTCGTTCAAATGAATGACCCTGACCTTCATTCAAGGTCACAGGGGTCAAATAGGCCGAAATCTGTAAACGACTTCATCTCATTAACCAAGTCCCCCAGGAAGTCGATATGGGGTCTGTAGCATGCTGGAGTAAAGGGCTACCAAGTTTGTTCAAATGAATGACCTTGACCTTCAATCAAGGTCACATGGATTACATAGGCTGAAATATTTTAATGATTTTCTCAATAACCATGAGTTCCAGGGAGTTGATATTGGGTCTGTAGCATGCTGGGGTGAAGGACTACCGCGTTTGTTCAAATGAATGACCTAGACCTTTCATAGTGAGAGCAGTCAAATAGGCTAAACAAATTCCAAGACTTATTTTCAATAAGTGAAATATTTAGAGACCTTATATTTGGCTTTAAGCATTCTTGGATGAAGGCTAGTAAGTTTGTTCAAATGAATGACCTTGATCATAATTTAAGTTTGAAAGAGTTAAATTGGCCTTGGATATTATATATGGTCTCTGATACACCTGTTCTTAATTATTTTTATTCATGAAATAGATCACTGGATATCAGATGAGCGATTCGGGCCCAATGGGTCCTTTTTGTGTCTAATACAATTACAATATGTTTAAATATCCAAGCGAGACATCCTCTCGAGGGCATCACAATTGCGGAATACCTAGATGAGGAAATCGAGAATGATGATAGCTCGCTCAAGTTATTGATAACGCCACAGCCACCAATATAAAAGATTAATTTGAAATTGAGAGTATTTCTTCTGAATGGGAAATGCGATAAAAGAAAATATTAATTGTCAATGTTGTCCCACTTGACAATATAATGATATGTGACAAATGTTATAGCCGTGTTAAATTTGAAATCTTCAACAAGATTGGACTGATAAAATCGGATTAACAACCAGAACATGTGATTTGTGTGTATACTTTAAAATATATATGTATATAACACAATTAAATATTACATTATAATTTTATTGTACATGAAATGAAATAAAAGCAGACTCTCTACAATCCCGAGCTCTCTGAAAACCAGCAAAATCATAGAGTCCCAATGGAGTCTGGTCTAGACAGAGTCCACTGTACATAAGAGATCTGTGTCATATATTATGTGAATTATAGTCCCAATGGAGTCTGATTTAGACAAAGTCCACCGCATATAAGATAGTGAGGTCTGTGTCATATTATGTAAATTATTGTTTAGTTTAATATATCTTATAGTATGAATCTTTCTATTTTACAGTAAAGCTTGCAGCTAAGATAGGTGAGTTTGCAGGACTAGGTCGAACGTGAAGATATTTGTTTGATGAAAGTGAAATGCAGCAAAGTATCCGTACCGAATTCACCAGGAACAACATGAGAAGATATTGAAAGTTGAAACATTTATGTTTATGTGTGAAAAAGCACACAAAAAATATTTTGAATAATAGTTCATTAATCATCCATCAAAGGTCAAGGCCACATGCATGTTATCTGATACGTCATGTAGTCTGGCTGATGGAAATAGGTTGTCTTATTGTCATGGCCAGCATCTGTTGTCTGTCAACTGTTTAGGTCGCCTGAGATAAAGTCCAAAATGACCTATTCTAATCACCTTTTGTCCATCGTTGTCCATCCTCAAACCATTAACATTTTCTACTTCTCTCAGAACATCCCAACCAACTTTAATGAAATTTTGCAGAAATTGTCATGGCCAAAATCAACCTACATTGTGAATTATATGGCCTGGGGGACGGGCCAAAAAAGAAAAAGGCATCCAGTGGACTGAAATTTCCAAAATATTCTTCTCAAGACCCAAATAAGGTAGAATCAAAATTGCTTTTCATAGATGGAAGGGTCTAAGATAGTTGAGAAAATTGTTTATTTCATGATTCTTCCTTGGGAGGAATTAAATTTACAAAACAATTTTACTGAGAAAAACAAATTGAATTCTTACGAGAAGGTTAACTTCTTAGCTAAAATATGATTCTCCCTTTAAGAACTAAACATTTAAAGAGAATTGTGGCATGTTTTCATTCTAATTTTGAAAACATCACTTTTTTGAAAAATGACTTTTTTTCTCCAAAAAGTCCAGACATTGAGAAAATTAGCATGTAAAGGCATACTAGGCATTAATATGTTGTAAGAAAGTAAAAGGTGACACAAAGATTATTCATGTCAATTTTCATGACAATCCTGGCTGTATTGCCTTTAAATTTGGTTAGAATTATCATTATGGGATGGCAGGTTGATGGTATGCACTTATTGGCCCTAACTGATTCCCAAGGGTTTATGAGTACGGACAAAATGGGTCATATTTACTTAAATGTACTAGAACGCAGGTGTCCACTCAGGCCTCTCATTCTTAAATTACTATTTTAGACCCCCACCCCCACCCTCACCAGGACATTAAACAAAATAAACCAAACCAAACCAAACCACAGTCACCACCATCACCACCCCACCTCTCTACAGGTATATCAGATAGTGGACAATTCAAATAGACATTTATTTGTAGTTCATTTTCTGTCCATCAAATCCTTGTTGTCGCTATGCCCTGAGGAATAGGAGACGGATCTTTTGTAAACTTTTCATGGAGGTTCTTGGAACGTGTCCGTTCCAAAGACAGCCTGGTTGGAAAAACCAAACAACAAACAGACAGCCATTTTTGATTATTATATTTTGACAGTTTGAAGTTGATCACTATTTCTTGAAAAATATTGGAAGGCTACTAAAACAGTAATTCTCAACTTATATGTAGACCCAAGTTGTGTCCCATTTAATATTGAGACCTTTTGGGGAAACAAAATGACTGAAAGTATATATTTTGACATTTGATGTTTGTTCTTACTGAGAGAAATACTGAACTTAAAATGGGGAAAGAAGAAAAAGTAAAGAAATGATCAGTCTTACACAGAACCAAACAGGATCATTATTGGTTGGCACAGAAATCCCAGGAGTGATGAAATTATTTCCCCAGTGTCGTGGGTTAAACATCACAAGATTTGAGATTCTATCCATTAAATTTGTTAAATAAAATTTGGAAAATTTCATAGTACTTATCAAGAAGGACCGATATAATTAAACATTATTTGTAAAGTCTAATTGTTTCAAAATCGTTGTTAACCCTGAACATTTATCCTGAACTTTTATTAATTTTAAATGTTAAGGGCTTGAAAAATGTTTGTAAGGGGCATTTTTTATCAATAGGTGAGCGATGCAGGCTCTGTGTGCCTTTTGTAATAAACATAGTTTGTGTTAAAAAAAGTTGAATAAATGTTTTTCTGATAGAGAAACATTTAATGTATTAATAGATTCAGTAATATGTGACAATTGATACAAATAATTATATATTGTAGTTATTTTTGTTCTTTTCTTTGGGGGGGGGGGGGGGTAGAGGCTGAGGCCGTCTTCTTTTAATGTAAAAAAAAATTACGCATGAATTTTGGCTTTTTCATGCTGATGTTTGTTCATAAGTATAATACTTTTTCCCTGCAGATGTAACAAAATCAACAATACAGACAGAAAATGAAACCTGCGTTTTTTTTCCTACCAAAAGTCTCCAAGATGCCCATCAAAAACTTCTGGAGAACAAGATCGTCATAATCCAGGGAAACTCGGGGGACGGGAAATCGTCTACTGCAATTGAACTTCTCCGTTTGCTGTGCTGTGATGAAGAGGAGGGGCAACAGAAACAATGTCGACAACCACTACAACTACACGAAATAAAAGACTTGGATTTAGTGGCACCAAAGTCACAATTAGTTATGTATTTTGATGACATCTTCGGAAAGAATGTTGTTTGTCAGGAAGATGTGAAAGAATGGGAGAAACGAGAAAAAGAAATTATTGCAAAACTTTCTGGAAATGAATCTGAGGCCAATTATCTGGTCATTACAAGTCGCAGTAGAATTATTAAGTCTTTAAGTGGCCTGGGAATATCATTTACTAAAGAAAACATTGTTGACCTTAGCCAGTACAAAGAAGAAAAAGAAAAACTTGCATTGTTAAGGTTGTATGAACCAAAAACTGAATTTGTTGAATGGACAGATGATGAGGAGAAACAGATTGTGGCCTCGGCCCCAGACATTGGGTTTCCACAGTGTTGTAGATTATTTAGGGACACGCCTAGTTTACAAACAGAGAGAGTCAAATTCTTTGAAAGGCCTTTGCATTATTTTAAATCCTCTTTATCTAAATTAGAAGACGGGAAATTTTATGGTCTGCTGTATCTGTTCCTCAATGACGGCTCAGTTGTAGAACATGATTTACACCCTTCCATTGAAAATATTGAGGAAAATGAGAAAATGAAAGCAGCATTTGCTTTTGATGTAGTAGAAGTTAACCTAACACCTGAGCTTATTTACAAAAAAGAGGAGAAAGTTGAATTTGTAAAGGAGTCATTAGAATGCCTTTTGGGTTGGCTGGTGAGAAAAGAATCTACACCGTGGGGAAATTGTCCCTCTTACAAATTCAACCACGACTCCATTGAGGAAACAGTGGCACTTCTGTATGGAGAGAAAAGTCCCATTGGCTACATACAGAATTGTCCCAAAAAGTTCCTCAGTTATATAACTACAACAAAAAACACCCCAAACAGAATAATTATATCTTCTGATAATCAAACCAATGCCATGTATAAACGTATAGTGAAAGAGTTTCAATCTGTTGATCCTAAAAGTTACTGGTATTTGAGTGAGTGTGAATATTTAGCTACATTAGATGTATGGACAGACACCCTGTTTCTACAGGGATTTATCAGATGGCTAAGTAGTCAGAATGATGACAAAAACTTACAGCAACTGATAAAATGTGCCTTGTTAAATGTAGCTTGCTCTACTGGTTTAGAAGATCGTGTCTCGTATCTCCTTTCTGCGGGTGTCACATCTGACAATGATACACCGTTTAGGGTAGTGGAGGATGGGAATGTACAACTACTGACACAAATGTTAAAGTATGAACGTCATTCCTACAGCGAGGGCACACAGGTCACGATCATCACATTTTGCTGTAAATATCAATGTCCTACATGAGGCGTGTTTGTTTGAGAGAGAAGAGATGGTGACAATGTTGTGTGACACTTACCCACACTTGGTACATGAGACTGATCATTTCGGACAAAGCACGCTCCATCTTGTGGCAATGACAGGGAACTTAAGTATATTTCAGATAGTGGAGAGATTGGTACTTAAGACCTTGTGTAGAGTTGAGGATGTACACCATAAGTGTGAGTCAGAAGATGGTCATGTGGTACATAAGAGTTGTGTGTGTGGACAGTACATGTCACAGTTAGTGGACGAGTTATACGGGTATACAGTATTACACTATAGTAATGAGAAGGGGACACAGACAGCTTAGTAGATACCTGGGTAAGACGTACCCAGATTTAACTACAGCTGTAGATAACCCTGGATGTAATTTTCTAGATGACGTAGCCGTGCAATCAGATGTAGACATGTTCACTGATTGTGAACGTTACGTAAAACATCACGTAGAGACAACAGGGGGTAAGAATGACATCATGACCATCCTTACTAAACACGGGAAATCTGGTTTAGACCTGGCAAAGGAATTGACAGAGAGCGTGAGAAAGTTGAACATTTCATATAACATCCCATTGTATGATTACCTTAACAAATTGTTTACTAACTAAAATTAAATATTCCCACTATTTCTATTCACTAAATTGTATGACATGATGTAGAACCAAACAAAGTTACAGTTTAAGTGAACTATTTATCCGCGTCATTATGGCGAGCCAAGTGAAAAGAGAGCGGTGATACTAATAACCGGCTGAGGAGCTCAACACAGACTTGGGGCACGGTAGGGACCTAGGGAACATTCAGGCCTTTACCTGTAGACTTGGGGTACGGTAGGGACCTAGGGAACATTCAGGCCTTTACCTGTAGACTTGGGGCACGGTAGGGACCTAGGCAACCATTCAGTGCTTTACCTGTAGACTTGGGGCACGGTAGGGACCTAGGCAACCATTCAGGGCTTTACCTGTAGACTGAGGGCACGGTAGGGACCTAGGGAACCATTCAGACCTTTACCTGTAGACTGAGGGCACGGTAGGGACCTAGGGAACCATTCAGGTCTTTACCTGTAGACTGAGGGCACGGTAGGGACCTAGGGAACCATTCAGGTCTTTACCTGTAGACTTGGGGTACGGTAGGGACATAGGGAACATTCAGGTCTTTACCTGTAGACTTGGGGCACGGTAGGGACCTAGGGAACATTCAGGTCTTTACCTGTAGACTTGGGGTACGGTAGGGACATAGGGAACATTCAGACCTTTACCTGTAGACTTGGGGTACGGTAGGGACATAGGGAACATTCAGGTCTTTACCTGTAGACTTGGGGTACGGTAGGGACCTAGGGAACATTCAGACCTTTACCTGTAGACTTGGGGTACGGTAGGGGCCTAGGGAACCATTCAGGTCTTTACCTGTAGACTTGGGGTACGGTAGGGACCTAGGGAACCATTCAGGCTATTTACAATATATATTTGTATTTGATTACAAATACTATTTGAAAAGAAAAAAAGGAAATTATCTGAAAAAATAGATAAAAACATATATTAATTTTTTAAAAACTCATCAATATCAAATCCTTGTAAATATTAGACATGCTATTGATTTTATTGTTGATGTTTATTTTTATTTTTTTTATTTCTAGTATTGGGTCAATCTTTGTTAAATCCAAAAGGTCTCCTTTCAACAAAAACCAGTAGTTTATTTTTAAAGTGATTTTTTTAGTTCATAAGCTGTTTTGATTATTAAATAAAATGCTGCATCAACATAATCTCAAAGTCGTATTTGAATATTTACTACAAGAACCTTGTCTGTTCATATCTAAATAACTCTTACACTGTACTTAAGGATTTAAAACATCAATACTTTGACCGGTACTGTACTGTACTTATAACATCAATACTTTGACCGGTATACGTACTGTACTGTACTTATAACATCAATACTTTGAACGATACTGAACTGTACTTATAACATCAATGCTTTGACCGGTACTGTACTGTACTTATAACATCAATACTTTGACCGGTACTGTACTGTATTTATAACATCAATACTTTGACCGGTACTGTACTGTACTTATAACAGTACTTATAACATCAATGCTTTGACCGGTACTGTACTGTACTTATAACATCAATGCTTTGACCGGTACTGTACTGTATTTATAACATCAATACTTTGACCGGTACTGTACTGTACTTATAACATCAATGCTTTGACCGGTACTGTACTGTATTTATAACATCAATACTTTGACCGGTACTGTACTGTACTTATAACATCAATACTTTGACCGGTACTGTACTGTACTTATAACATCAATACTTTGACCGGTACTGTACTGTACTTATAACATCAATACTTTGACCGGTACTGTACTGTATTTATAACATCAATACTTTGACCGGTACTGTACTGTATTTATAACATCAATACTTTGACCGGTACTGTACTGTACTTATAACGTCAATACTTTGACCGGTACTGTACTGTATTTATAACGTCAATACTTTGACCGGTACTGTACTGTACTTATAACGTCAATACTTTGACCGGTACTGTACTGTACTTATAACGTCAATACTTTGACCGGTACTGTACTGTACTTATAACGTCAATACTTTGACCGGTACTGTACTGTACTTATAACATCAATACTTTGACCGGTACTGTACTGTACTTATAACATCAATACTTTGACCGGTACTGTACTGTACTTATAACATCAATAATTTGACCGATACTGAACTGTACTGTACTTATAACATCAATACTTTGACCGGTACTGTACTGAACTTATAACATCAATGCTTTGACCGGTACTGTACTGTATTTATAACAGTACTTATAACATCAATGCTTTGACCGGTACTGTACTGTACTTATAACATCAATACTTTAACCGGTACTGTACTGTATTTATAACATCAATACTTTGACCGGTACTGTACTGTATTTATAACATCAATACTTTGACCGGTACTGTACTGTACTTATAACATCAATACTTTGACCGGTACTGTACTTATAACATCAATACTTTGACCGGTACTGTACTGTACTTATAACATCAATACTTTGACCGGTACTGTACTGTACTTATAACATCAATACTTTGACCGGTACTGTACTGTACTTATAACGTCAATGCTTTGACCGGTACTGTACTGTACTGTACTTATAACATCAATACTTTGACCGGTACTGTACTGTACTTATAACATCAATACTTTGACCGGTACTGTACTGTACTTATAACATCAATACTTTGACCGGTACTGTACTGTACTTATAACATCAATACTTTGACCGGTACTGTACTGTATTTATAACATCAATACTTTGACCGGTACTGTACTGTACTTATAACATCAATACTTTGACCGGTACTGTACTTATAACATCAATACTTTGACCGGTACTGTACTGTACTTATAACATCAATACTTTGACCGGTACTGTACTGTACTTATAACATCAATACTTTGACCGGTACTGTACTGTACTTATAACGTCAATGCTTTGACCGGTACTGTACTGTATTTATAACATCAATACTTTGACCGGTACTGTACTGTACTTATAACATCAATACTTTGACCGGTACTGTACTGTACTTATAACATCAATACTTTGACCGGTACTGTACTGTACTTATAACATCAATACTTTGACCGGTACTGTACTTATTACATCAATACTTTGACCGGTACTGTATTGGATTTCCCAGAAATTACCAGGAACAGAGCAAGAGAGAGAGTTGATATTTACGGGAGTGTGATGATTGACAGATAATTTAATTACTAATTGATATGTAAATTTTGTTTGTTGTATTATTTGTGTTACTATTGTTTGTTGGCTTTTGTTTGTGTAAATAGTATACAGACTAGATAAACAATGAAGAGACAGTGATTATATAGTATTTGATGTTATAAATAGACTCATAGGATTTACAAACATCACTGATATGTTGTAGGACTAAAATGAAGTATATTTATCAAAGCAACATGTAAACAACTGTTTATGTTGTATGAGTAATAATGTTATGGTACTTTATATGAAACCACAATGAAGATGTTTATAATGTGATGTACAGGGTCGTATATAGCTGTTGTAAAAAAATGTAATTAAATATTTACAACATTTTAAATTATATTGTAAAGTCACATGTATATGATGTACATAGTATTACCATGTTAAAATCTGTGGTATCAGACATTTATGTACATGTATATGTACGTGATATTACCATGTTAAAGTCTGTGGTATAAGACATTTATATACATGTATATGTATGTGGTATTACCATGTTAAAGTCTGTGGTATAAGACATTTATATATATGTATATGTACGTGGTATTACTATGTTAAAGTCTGGTATAAGACATTTATATACATGTATATGTACGTGGTATTACCATGTTAAAGTCTGTGGTATAAGACATTTATATACATGTATATGTACGTGGTATTACCATGTTAAAGTCTGTGGTATAAGACATTTATATACATGTATATGTACGTGGTATTACCATGTTAAAGTCTGTGGTATAAGACATTTATATACATGTATATGTACGTGGTATTACCATGTTAAAGTCTGGTATCAGACATTTATATACATGTATATGTACGTGGTATTACCATGTTAAAGTCTGTGGTATAAGACATTTATATACATGTATATGTAAGTGGTATTACCGTGTTAAAATCTGTGGTATAAGACATTTATATACATGTATATGTACGTGGTATTACCATGTTAAAGTCTGTGGTATAAGACATTTATATACATGTATATGTAAGTGGTATTACCGTGTTAAAGTCTGTGGTATAAGACATTTATAAGACATTTATATACATGTATATGTACGTGGTATTACCGTGTTAAAATCTGTGGTATAAGACATTTATATACATGTATATGTACGTAGTATTACCATGTTAAAGTCTGTGGTATAAGACATTTATATGACATATACATATGCATGTTATTACCATGTAGAAGTTCTTTGTGTAAGGTATTTATATGACATTTATATCAATTTAAAAAAGAAGGCCTTGCAATATTTGTTTCTGAGGCTTGAAATCTGACCTCTGACCCTGTATGGGTCGAATGTAGAGTATACAAACTGTTAACAGTTGATATGGCAAATTTATGACATGTACTATGTTATAAATTGTGCTGTAACAAACACTTAGTTAATAATTTACAAGAGTTATTTCCCTTGGATTGTTAATTATTGGTGTTTTCACACCATTGAGAACTCTAGTTTTGAAAGATAAAAAGAGTGCTAGATTTTTGAATCCATGATGTGAGATAATGTGGCGAGCTGTGTTTGAAGGTTTGGAAAGATTGCGAGGCCATAATGTATGTTTGTTTGTATTGTTATGATGAAGACGATGTAATATGTTATAATTGAGAATGTTAAGATACATTGGTAATTGTCAGAATAAGTAATGTCATGTCGTGTATTCAGTCGTTTTCGTCCATTATGTTAATATTTTAACGCTCTACAATGTTGACATAAGGAGTTGATATTTAATACTCCACAGTGTTAACATAATGAGTTGATATTTAATATTCCACAGTGTTAACATAAGGAGTTGATATTTAATACTCTTCAGTGTTAACATAAGGAGTTGATATTTAATACTCTTCAGTGTTAACATAAAGAGTTGTTGTTTAATACTCCACAGCGTTAACATAAGGAGTTAATATTCAATACTCCACAGTGTTAACATAAGGAGTTGATATTTAATACTCCACAGTGTTAACATAAGGAGTTGATATTTAATACTCCACAGTGTTAACATAAGGAGTTGGTATTTAATACTCCACAATGCTAACATAAGGAGTTGGTATTTAATACTCCACAGTGTCAATAAATGGAGTTGATGTGTAATACTCCACAGTGTTAACATAAGGAGTTGATATTTAATACTCCACAGTGTTAGCATAAGGAGTTGATATTTAATACTCCACAGTGTTAGCATAAGGAGTTGATATTTAATACTCCACAGTGTTAACATAAGGAGTTGATATTTAATATTCCACAATGTTAACATAAGGAGTTGGTATTTAATACTCCACAGTGTTAACATAAGGAGTTGGTATTTAATACTCCACAATGCTAACATAAGGAGTTGGTATTTAATACTCCACAGTGTTAACATAAGGAGTTGGTATTTAATACTCCACAATGTTAACATAAGGAGTTGGTATTTAATACTCCACAGTGTCAATAAATGGAGTTGGTATTTAATACTCCACAGTGTCAATAAATGGAGTTGGTATTTAATACTCCACAGTGTTAACATAAGGAGTTGATATTTAATACTCCACAGTGTTAACATAAGGAGTTGATATTTAATACTCCACAGTGTTAACATAAGGAGTTGATATTTAATACTCCACAGTGTTAACATAAGGAGTTGATATTTAATACTCCACAGTGTTGACATAAGAAGTTGATATTTAATACTCCACAGTGTTAACATAAGGAGTTGATATTTAATACTCCACAGTGTTAACATAAGGAGTTGATATTTAATACTCCACAGTGTTAACATAAGGAGTTGATATTTAATACTCCACAGTGTTAACATAAGGAGTTGATATTTAATACTCCACAGTGTTAACATAAGGTGTTGATATTTAATATTCTACAGTGTTAACATAAGGAGTTGATATTTAATACTCCACAGTGTTAACATAAGGAGTTGATGTTTAATACTCCACAGTGTTAGCATAAGGAGTTGATATTTAATACTCCACAGTGTTAACATAAGGTGTTGATATTTAATACTCCAAGTGTTAACATAAGGAGTTGGTATTTAATACTCCACAGTGTTAACATAAGGATTTGATATTTAATACTCCACAGTGTTAACATAAGGAGTTGATATTTAATATTCTACAGTGTTAACATAAGGATTTGATATTCAATACTCCACAGTGTTGACATAAGGAGTTGATATTTAATACTCCACAGTGTTAACATAAGGAGTTGATATTTAATACTCCACAGTGTTAACATGAGGAGTTGATATTTAATATTCTACAGTGTTAACATAAGGAGTTGATATTTAATACTCCACAATGTTAACATAAGGAGTTGATATTTAATACTCCACAGTGTTAACATAAGGAGTTGATATTTAATACTCCACAGTGTTAACATAAGGAGTTGATATTTAATACTCCACAGTGTTAACATAAGGAGTTGATATTTAATACTCCACAGTGTTAACATAAGGAGTTGATATTTAATACTCCACAGTGTTAACATAAGGAGTTGATATTTAATACTCCACAGTGTTAACATAAGGAGTTGATATTTAATACTCCACAGTGTTAACATAAGGAGTTGATAATGATGATATATGATATATGAATTGTTTAAATTCTGTTTTATTTTTGTCTCCATCCCTTTTTGTGTATATAAATAAACTACTTTGTATCTAAATAAGCACATGAGTTTATATTATTTTTTTAGCAACTGAACACCTGTGATCAGTCTAAATTCTTTTCTGGGACAAATATTGATATTTCTCACCATTAGTACCTTGGTCCGTGAATCAGCATTTTGCCATCTTGTAATTTGATTTAAAATTGGAGCATTTTAATGGCCTTTTGTCGTCGTCGTCCGTCGTCGTCCGTCGTGCGTCCGTAAATTTTTTACATTTTCAACTTCTTCTCCAAAACCACTGAACAAAATTCAATGAAATTTGGCAAAAAGTTACTATGGCTGAAGGTCAACCAAAATTGTGAATTATATGGTCCCCACCCCCCAGGGGCCTGAGGGGTGGGGCCAAAAAGAGTCAAATTGACTAAAACTTCAAAAATCTTCTCTACTCTCTGATATTGTGGAGTCAAACACTCTTTATAGATGAAAGGGTCTTGTGGTGCTTTACCAAAATTGTGAATTGCATGACCCTGGGGTCTCACGTTTGCCCCTGGGGAGGGGGTAAACTTTACTAAAGTTTATATAGAGAAATCACATTTTTAGCCCACCATCATCAGATGGTGGGCTATTCAAATCGCCTTGCGTCCGTGGTCCGTCGTCCGTCCCTCCGTCCGTCCGTCCGTCCGTCCGTCCGTCCCTCCGTCCGTCCGTCCGTCCGTAAACAATTCTTGTTATCGCTATTTCTCAGAAATTACTGAAGGGATCTTTCTCAAATTACATATGTAGGTTCCCCTTGGTGCCTAGTTATGCATATTACATTTTGAGACCAATTGGAAAACAACATGGCCGACAGGCAGCCATCTTGGATTTTGACAATTGAAGTTTGTTATCGCTATTTCTGAAAAAGTACTGAAGGGATCTTTCTCAAATTTCATATGTAGGTTCTCCTTGGTGCCTAGTTGTGCATATCCAATTTTGGGAACGATTGGAAATTAACATGGCTGACAGGCGGCCATCTTGGATCTTGACAATTGAAGTTTGTTATCGCTATTTCTGAAAAAGTACTGAAGGGATCTTTCTCAAATTTCATATGTAGGTTCACCTTGGTCCCTAGTTGTGCATATTCCTTTTTGGGAGCGATCGGAAAAGAACATGGCTGACAGGCGGCCATCTTGGATCTTGATAATTGAAGTTTGTTATCGCTATTTCTGAAAAAGTACTGAAGGGATCTTTCTCAAATTTCATATGTAGGTTCCCCTTGGTGCCTAGTTATGCATATTACATTTTGAGACCAATTGGAAAACAACATGGCCGACAGGCAGCCATCTTGGATTTTGACAATTGAAGTTTGTTATCGCTATTTCTGAAAAAGTACTGAAGGGATCTTTCTCAAATTTCATATGTAGGTTCCCCTTGGTGCCTAGTTATGCATTTTACATTTTGAGACCAATTGGAAAACAAGATGGCCGACAGGCAGCCATCTTGGATTTTGACAATTGAAGTTTGTTATCGCTATTTCTGAAAAAGTACTGAAGGGATCTTTCTCAAATTTCATATGTAGGTTCCCCTTGGTGCCTAGTTGTGCATATCCAATTTTGGGAACGATTGGAAATTAACATGGCTGATAGGCGGCCATCTTGGATCTTGACAATTGAAGTTTGTTATCGCTATTTCTGAAAAAGTACTGAAGGGATCTTTCTCAAATTTCATATGTAGGTTCACCTTGGTCCCTGGTTGTGCATATTCCTTTTTGGGAGCGATCGGAAAAGAACATGGCTGACAGGCGTCCATCTTGGATCTTGACAATTGAAGTTTGTTATCGCTATTTCTGAAAAAGTACTGAAGGGATCTTTCTCAAATTTCATATGTAGGTTCCCCTTGGTGCCTAGTTATGCATTTTACATTTTGAGACCAATTGGAAAACAACATGGCCGACAGGCAGCCATCTTGGATTTTGACAATTGAAGTTTGTTATCGCTATTTCTGAAAAAGTACTGAAGGGATCTTTCTCAAATTTCATATGTAGGTTCCCCTTGGTGCCTAGTTGTGCATATCCAATTTTGGGAACGATTGGAAATTAACATGGCTGACAGGCGGCCATCTTGGATCTTGACAATTGAAGTTTGTTATCGCTATTTCTGAAAAAGTACTGAAGGGATCTTTCTCAAATTTCATATGTAGGTTCGCCTTGGTCCCTAGTTGTGCATATTCCTTTTTGGGAGCGATCGGAAAAGAACATGGCTGACAGGCGTCCATCTTGGATCTTGACAATTGAAGTTTGTTATCGCTATTTCTGAAAAAGTCCTGAAGGGATCTTTCTCAAATTTCATATGTAGGTTCACCTTGGTCTCTAGTTGTGCATATTCCTTTTTGGGAGCGATCGGAAAAGAACATGGCCGACAGGCGGCCATCTTGGATTTTGAGAGTTGAAGATTGTTATCGCTATTTCTGAAAAAGTATTGAAGGGATCTTTCTCAAATTTCATATGTAGGTTTCCCTTGGTCCCTAGTTGTGCATATCCAATTTTGGGACCGATTGGAAATTAACATTTGCTGACAGGCGGCCATCTTGGATTTTGACAATTGAAGTTTGTTATCGCTATTTCTGAAAAAGCACTGAAGGGATCTTTCTCAAATTTCATATGTAGGTTCCCCCTTGGTGCCTAGTTGTGCATATCCAATTTTGGGAACGATTGGAAAAGAACATGGCTGACAGGCAGCCATCTTGGATCTTGACAATTGAAGTTTGTTATCGCTATTTCTGAAAAAGTATTGAAGGGATCTTTCTCAAATTTCATATGTAGGTTTCCCTTGGTCCCTAGTTGTACATATTCCTTTTTGGGAGTGATTGGAAAAGAACATGGCTGACAGGTGGCCATCTTGGATTTTGACAATTGAAGTTTGTTATCGCTATTTCTGAAAAAGTACTGAAGGGGTCTTTCTCAAATTTCATATGTAGGTTCACCTTGGTCCCTAGTTGTGCATATTACTTTTTGGGAGCGATTGGAAAAGAACATGGCCGACAGGTGGCCATCTTGGATTTTGACATTTGAAGTTTGTTATTTCAATTTTCATATGTATGTTTCCCTTTGTCCCTCGTTGTGCATATCCAATTTTGGGACCGATTGGAAATTAACATTTGCTGACAGGTGGCCATCTTGGATTTTGACAATTGAAGTTCGTTTGTTATCACTTGATCTCAGAAAGTACTGAAGGGGTCTTTCTCAAATTTCACATGCAGGTTCCCCTTGCATAAATCATTTTGGACCGATCGGAAAATAACATGGCCGACAGGCAGCCATCAGGGATTTTGACAATTAAAGTTTGTTATCGCTCTTGTCAATTGTTTGTTTTTTTGGATTTTTTTTTGTTAATATCAGAAGTTAATTATTTTATGACATAGTGTTATATACATATTTCCTATTTCTCAGAAAAAATCAAATTATAAATGAATATTATTCAAAATACATTCATTGTGTGTTAATATTGGTCTGAAATCTTGTATACATTGTATATATATACAAATGTAATTTTTTTTATTGTTTTTGATTATTACAGACATAAAATGTCATTTTTGCGTCTTAGAAACTCCTAAGTATATCAGGATATACAAGTCTCTGACTAAAATGATCAGCATTTTAGACTTATAAATATTGAAAAAAAAAAACTACAAAATTATGATTGAAATATTGTTATAAATCAAAGATGCTAATAATGATATAGATTCATTTCATGAATAATGTTTTAAATATTGATTGAAATATTTTCTTTTATTGCAAATTATGTTAGGGGATGAAGTAGAGTTATTGTAGCACAACTTTGATATTCATGTAATCAAAATGATACTGTTTCATTGCATGGTTAATGATTTTTAGGAAATAATTTATCAAAGAATATTTATTTAAATGCTAAAATATTTTTCTAAGAATACTAATTTACAATTAAAATTATATTAAAAAATTCGTTGCCAGCGGTATTCGAACCCATACATAAGTGAATCACGTGACCGGAAGTAATCGATGTGCAATCTGGGATACGGCCAGGTAATGACGGGCACATGTTTTCGTGATGAACTGCTTGAATGAATTCTTTATAGGTCTTTTTCCAGATGTTACGTTGACTTGCAGTATATATTTATATGTTATTACACATGGTCTACATTCCTGAGTAGTAATGAACCTCTTACATACTCTTAAATACGATACATTATGGCCTTGTCAGTTGAGTGATGTCCGGTCCCGTAGGCTAAACATCCCTACTGCGTAATAGCCTAGTTAATATCATAATATGTATACTCATATCCGGAACCATGGAATTGATACATGTTACACAAAGTGTTATATTGTTTTTGTTTATAAAATCGGATGTAGAAGATACTAGCAGCAATGTTTTAGCATTTACCGAGCGGTCCATTGGATTTATTATCTGTTCAAGATCGGACAAGCGCACACTAGAATTCTATATTTCTTACAGAAGAATATTCCTCCTACGACACCATGATGGGTGCAAATTTAAAGGGGATCGTCAGAATATTGTAGGGCATTTGTTCTTTGTACAGTATTTCCCTCATCTATGATTGATATACATCTAACCGTGAAATTGATCAGGACTTAGAGACGCTTGTTTCTTGTCCAGATTAAACAGGTATCCCTAGACCTACACAATCATGTTTAATGAATATTTCTCGCACTTGTACAATCAAATTACAGTAGATACTAGTATTTTGTTATCTTATGTCAACAAAATTTAAGATGCGTCTGCAACTGTGAACAGATTCAATCATTTAATGTATGCACAATCAAATAAAAAACTTACATACTTAAATTCTATATGCTTTGTTTTTGTTTATCTGCATTGATTTTGAATGACCTTACCTATTCACAAGTCACAATAAACTTTTCTCTGCACTTTAGTTCTCCTTTCCCACTTCTCCCATAACATGGGAGCCAGTACTGGTCAGCTTTTTTCTTATCGGATGTTGGCGGACCGTGGCTCTCATCCAGAGACTGTCCGATACCTGTCCCTACCCTGATCTGATAATGTTGATTAAAACATACCAAAAACCATCTAAAACGATAATATATGTTAACAGCTATGTTAAGACCTACTTGTTGATTATGGATTAATTAGTCCATTGATGCGCAAATGTTGAGCGAGTACGTTATGTAACAGGAGAGGAGAAAATGTAGTGGCCAGACTGGGGTTCAAACCCGGGACCCTCCAAACACTAGACGGATGCTCTACCAATTGAGCTACCTGGTCACTGATGATCGACCCAGTCCAGTCCCGCTATACACCTCCCTCCTTTTTTCCAAGTCTTCGCCCTCGAAGACACACAAGACCCTTATACCACCACCGTGGGTATTTTAGTTGGGCGCCAATTTTGTAACAGGAGAGGAGAAAATGTAGTGACCAGACTGGGATTCAAACCCGGGACCCTCCGAACACTAGCCAGATGCTCTACCAATTGAGCTACCTGGTCACTGATGATCAACCCAGTCCAGTCCCGCTACTGTTACATTGTAAATATATAACATGTTACTGAATATATTATTATAAAATTTCAAAACATTATTTATTTAATCACAGAAAGTCTGCTTCCATGATTTCATATAGTTCTGCTTCGTTTTAATGCATATTAATTGTACTCCTATTTTTGATAAACCTGATTGAAAACAAGTATGGCAGCATTTACAAGTGAAAGAGAGTTAAGTTATTGAGTGGTCGGGTGGCACAGTGTTAACACACTTGCCTTTCATCAAGACGGCTGGGGTTCGATTCCCTGACTGGACATGAATAGGTTTGGGGTCGTCATCTTCACGACCACGTGGGTTTTCCCTGGGTACTCCAGTTTCCTCCTACAGTAAGACCCCTCGCATGCTTCCATCTGGGCCAACGAGATCGATTAATATAAGTTAATATAACTTGTTTCAAAATTGTTGTAAAATAAATAAAGTTCAATTTATATTTATAGTTATATTGGAAACTCTAATAATTGCTGCTTCTTGGATATAAATATGGACACGAGTTCTGTAAATATGTGTATTTTACGATTCATACCTAGATAGAACAAGGTGGTAAGTGGCATCGTATGAAATGCGAGTTTAAAGGGGCATTCCTTCATTTGAAAAAAGTTTAGTCTTCAAAATAGAACTTTATTGAAAATATGTATTTTTCCCACGTAGTAGAAATTTAAATCTTTACATTAATACGACAGTTTTACTCACAATGTAAACCAAAGTTCTTCAAATATTACATCTTTAAAATTCATAATTCGCCCTGAAATATCACTAATTATCGCAAAGAAAGACAGTATTTGTGTACAATTTGACATTTTTCTGTGCATAAAACTACGTTACGACGCTATTTTCATTACTGGTAGGCACAAACCTTCATTTAATATTCATTAGGATATAAATTTCAACAATAGAAATTTAGCATTTTTCTGATGCCCAAACGAAGGAATACCCTTTTAATACATTTTGAACGTCTTTGATTTGCCGTGTCCCAGGCAACAAGGAATGTGGGAAGTGGCAATTGGAGGTTGTAACATGATGCATATCAAAAGTTTCTCATTGTGTTAAAACTCTGATATTGTTGGAGTACCTTCCCACAAGTAATATATCGTTTTAAATCACTTTTCCGACATGAGTTATTATACCCCCGCGTAAAGAAGTTAGGGGCGGTATAATGGAATAGGCCTGTCTACGTCCGTCCATCTGTCGTCCCATAATCTTGTCTGGACAACAACACCTAAACTGCTGGGCCAATTTCAATTTAACTTGACACAAATATAAAGGACCATGCATGTGCAGAAATGCATCCTTTTTTTTTGTTGAAAATTTTGGATGCTATGGTAACCGGTCACTATAAACAGGTTTTTTGTCGCAAAATCTTGTCCGCACAACTCCTAAACTGCTGAGCCAATTTCAATGAAACTTCACTCAAATATTATAAAGGACCATGTGCAGATGTATGTTATTTTTTTTCCTCAAAATTTTGGTTGTTTTGGTAACCGCTCGCTATAACAGATTTTTCGCAGAACAACTGTACAGATTTGGTCTGTTAATAGTTTGGCCTTACAGAGACAATTAATGTAGGATGGAAAGGCACAATTGCCAAGCCAAAGGATTTGATTGGTTGAAACCTTGTCCAAGTTTGATTGAATGTGATGAAACTTGTATCATAGCGAGGTTACTGCATTTATGTTGTGCAGGTCTTCCTTTGTGTTATCTTTTACTAACTGTTGAAACTTGTTAATTGCTTCAATTTCATTGGGTACCATTATTATTATTGTTGAATTATACAAGGCAGGAATAAGTTCAAATCTAATGTTACACTCTAGTGTTTCATGTTTTGTTTCTTTACCATTTGACAGGTGTATATTGTTTAGCCCTGCTGTACTCTGATAACCTAGCGACAAGTTGGTAAGGAAATATTAGAAACAGCCTTTACATTAGTACGTAAGCGAATGACATCATCACTCCCTGCTTACTTCACTGATATAATATTAGAATTCTGTGACCCCTGTCCAGACTATCTTTTACATCCAGATACTTGTAATTTTTATCTGCAGTTTAGTACTGCTGAAATGTTTGAATTTTCATAAATTGCTTTAAAGTCCACCTTTGACAATGTTACTGTATCCCTTTGAATTGAAACTTTGTTAGGTTACTGATACTTTATCACAGGATTACATAGTTTAGGTTAAAGACCTGACTGTGTCTGAATTTGCACTAAAATTCACTTTCACAATTCTGTATGGACTTAATATAATTGACAAAGAGGGGAAGCCGATGCATATAATTACAGGTAATTCTTATGTATTATTTATTAACTTGTAGGTGATGGGTCGTAGACGTGTAGCTGGTATCCGCAGGACGACTGCGATGCAGAAGCAGAGGATGAGGGAGAGGAGAGCTGCACGAGCAGAGTCACCCGATGCCTCGGCATCAGATGGTTTGGGAGAACCATCCCCAGTGTTGGCAACTGCGGGAAAATCTCCAAATGCCCTGAGGTTGGTAACTCCTCAGGGAAGTCTGTGCATCCAAAAGGATGTCCCACCGAGGTCTGATTCGCCACCGTGCGAATGTACACCACCGCGTGTACCACCAGTAACTACCAATGGTAGGGATGGTGCAGGGCAGACGAACACCATTGGGTCAGTACCTACTGATTGCACATCACGCGTGCCATCACGACAAACCTGTGATGCAGTGGTTGAAGATGTTGAAACAAAAGTTACAAGAACTTGTGTGAACGAAACAAAAAACGAACTAATGAACAAATCAAAGAACAATCTCAAATGCAACTCAAAAAATGAAACAAAAACCTTACCTCAGAGCAGAACAAAAGATAAGAAAACTCATAAGTAACAAGATAATACTCTGACTCAAATATCCAATGAGCAAAAAGACAGACTTTTTGAAAGAATATCTCAAATAGAAAATGAAAGCAAGGTCAGAATAGATTCTGATAATAATCAAGCATACACTGATACTATTGATGATAATATAACAGATGTTATATTTGTACAACAGACTGAGCCTGAAATTTATCCATTTACACCACTGTGTTTGAAATCAAAGGAGACATTTGTAGAGCAGTTTGGATTTAAGAATGTTACTTTGGATAGTAACACACAAATCACCAAAGAAAGTCGCACACTAGCCAGACCAAAGCAAACAAAAACAATATGTGGTGATGGAAATTGCTTTTTTAGAGCTGTGTCTCATGTTCTATGCGATAGTGAAGAAAATCACATGTTCTTCAGAAATGAAGTTGTAAATCATATGATTGATAATGATATACATTTTAGAAGTCACTTAAGATCTGGTGAACGCTCTGTAAGTAATTATGTGGTTAAGAAACGTATGCTACACAATGGTACATGGGCAACAGAGGTAGAAATACTAGCTGCAGCAGACTTTTTGAAAACAGATATCTATATCTATGATGATGCACAGTCTACTTGGCTAAAATTTTCAGCGAAACAAGTCCGTCCATTTGTAGATGTTCATGATGAAAGTATATACTTAATTCATAAATATCAAGCTCATTATGATGTTGTTTTGGATGTTATGGAAAAGGATTGTTCTGTTGAAACATTTGCTGGAAACAAACAAAATATTTACTTTGCAGTTCAAAGTACAGAAGGAAAAGAACAAACAAAGCCAGTACCAATGACAGTACAAGGCCACTTTGACCAAAGCGATCCAAGGTTTCTGGACAATGCTGGTAAGCAATGTGTCATGAATAGTTTGTCAGCTCTCATATACAGTTGTAACAAACGTACAACAGCTTGGACACCATTTGATGTAGATCAGATCCTTACAAAAGGCAATGAAATGTATGAAATTTTACAGCGTAGTAGTACCATTGAGCATGATCTGCTAGCAATTAATGAAATACCAAGATGTGTTGAGTACAATGATGAGCTATACCACTTCACATTTCAAGAATCACTTATGGGTACGCTTGACAGTACTGGACAAAAATTAGACGAATTTCAGTTTTATACACTGGGTGAAGCTTTAACAATATCTTTGATGCAGGATGATAGCCAGGGTGCATTTGTGACATTTAGAGGAAATACATTTGTCGTCATCAAACAGGATAACCTTTACTGTATATGTGATTCTCACTCGAGAAATTTATCTGGCATAGTTGATCCAAATGGCTCTAGTACTGTTATACATCATGAAACTATTGAGAATGTGTTACAGCATTGTCTTCATCTTGCAGAATCTCTGGCGTGTCGAATAAATGATGTTTTTGAAATAACTGCCGTCACAGTATCTAAAGCATCTTCCTCCGAATCTAGAACTAGTTGTGCAAGTTCATTATCAAACAAAAACCAAAATACTGAAAAAGTTTCAGTCAGGAGTAAGATCACACTAGAGTCGTATTTCCAAGATCAGGAAAAGAGGAAAAAATGTTGGAGAATGAAAACAGACGATGGAAATAGCACAGACACTTTTTCTGTTTCTATCTGTTCAAGGAAAGAATATATGCGTAACTATATGAGAAGAATTAGACAGAGTTCTAAACAAGCAAGCTTTCAGAAAAAAGACAAGAAAAGGAAGAGAGATGAAAGGCAACATAATCCAGAAAAACACCGTGCCATAGATAAACAAAGCAAGGCCAATGCACGTGATAAAAATCCAGAAAAACACCGTGCCATAGATAAACAAAGCAAGGCCAATGCACGTGATAATGATCCAGAAAAACACCGTGCCATAGATAAACACAGCAAGATTACTGCACGAGAAAAAAATCCAGAAAAACACCGTGCCATAGATAAACAAAGCAAGGCCAATGTGCGTGATAAAGATCCAGAAAAACAGAGACTAATAGATGTACAAAAGAAGGCTAATGCACGTGCAAAAAACCCAGAAAGGTACAAAGCTGTAGATCTACAAAGCAAGACTACTGCACGCGAAAAAAGTCCAGAAAAACACCGTGCCATAGATAAACACAGCAAAACTACTGCACGTGATAAAAATCCAGAAAAACACCGTGCCATAGATAAACAAAGCAAAGCCAATGCACGTGATAAAAATCCAGAAAAACACCGTGTCATAGATAAACAAAGTAAGGCCAATGCACGTGATAAAAATCCAGAAAAACACCGTGCCATAGATAAACAAAGTAAGGCCAATGCACGTGATAAAAATCCAGAAAAACACCGTGTCATAGATAAACAAAGCAAGGCCAATGCACGTGATAAAAATCCAGAAAAACAGAGGCTAATAGATGTACAAAAAAAGGCTCATGCACGTGCAAAAAATCCAAAAAAGTTGCAGGAACTTGACCTAAAGAGCAAACAACGAGCCAGAAAAGATCCTCTATACCTCGAGCAAGAGCAGCTGGTGAAAAAGAAAGCTAGACTTGATCCATTGTTTTTACAAGCCGAAGCTAAAGCTGATGTTTCTAGGAAAAGGCAGTTACGCTTAAATAAAAACTTCCTTGAGAACGAAAGGTTAAAACAAGTAGAACGAAGGAAGCGAAACACAATAGAACATAAAGCATTAGATAGAAAACGAAAGGCAGATAATCGAAACCACGATACATTTAGTGGTAATGAAAGACACCAATACAAAAAGAGGCGTTTTGGAAAAGATATCACAGAATGCATAACTGTCTTCCAAAGAAAGATTCAGAGAGGGCCTGAATATGTGTGCACATGTTGTCAACAAACATGGTTTAGTGAAAGTGTAAAAGAAAGTTGTCCGATTCCTGTTTTTCCACAATACACAGATTTCTATACAGGATTCAAATCGGTAGATGGTAAGGAATGGATTTGTCATACATGTTATGCCTCATTGAAAAAATGCAAAGTCCCAAAACTGTCGTTCAAGAATGGAATGAAATGGCCAGAAAAACCTCCAGAATTAGACTTGCATCCACTAGAAGAACGCCTTGTAGCTCTGAGAATACCTTTTATGCAAATACGAGAATTACCACGAGGTGGACAATACTCTGTAAAAGGAAATGTAGTGAATGTCCCAATAGATATTCAGCCAACTATTAATGCATTACCAAGACAAATGGATGAACATTTCACAGTTGCTGTAAAACTGAAAAAAAGACTAACATATAAATCATGTGTTTTGTCAGAGAATGTTCGGCCTAACATGGTACTCTCTGCCCTTCATTGGTTGATGAACAACAGTGATTTGTATAAGAATTCTTGTATTAAAATTGATGATGATTGGGTTCAGAAGACAGCTGAAAGTGCTGAAGAAATTGTTCAAGAATTCACTAAAGCACAAGATAATGAATCAAATGTGCTGAAAAACCAATCTAGTTCTGTACCTACTGATCAGTTCAAAATCAGACACTTCAAAGAGAATGATACAGATAATAAAAGCTATGATGACAGCAGTGATGCTTGTGAGAAAGATGATAATTTCATTGAAATGAATGAAGATGAATGTGTTCAAGGCAATTCCGATACGCTCATTGATGAAGCTAACCTTGACACAAACAAAGAGCTAGTCTTTGCACCAGGTGAAGGTCAGCAACCAATCGGTCTCTATCATGACGAAGATGCTGAGGTTCTATCATTCCCAACGATATATTGTGCACAAAAAAGGTTGAAAAACAATGAGCGACAAACACCCGTTTCATACAGTGATTTAGCAAAATGGGAACTTCGAAGTGTTGATAGAAGAGCTGCAGCATCTGTTCCAAATATATTTTTCAAATTGAACAAAATACAAAGAAAACAGGTAGCAGACAAAGTAAATTTGGCAATCCGCAGAAAAAAGAGTGACGGAAACAAAATTACAGCTTCAGATGCACAAAATCCTGAAATAGCAGACAAGATAGTGAGCTTAAATGAAGGTTATTATATCTTCAGAACTCTAAGAAATTCTCCAGCATATCTTTCTTCAAGAAAGAAAGACGTCTTCGCAATGATAAGACAGATAGGATTACCAACATGGTTTATGTCATTGTCTTCTGCCGATACTCGATGGAACGAGTTGCTTAAAACCCTTGCTGTGTTGTCTGGCACACCTTGCTCTGACCAACAAATAAGAAATATGACTTGGTCTGAAAAAGTTAAACTTGTACAAAGAGATCCAGTGACATGCAGTCGATATTTTGATCATAGGGTTCAAGTATTTATGAATACTGTTTTGAAAAGTGAACATGCCCCAATTGGAAGTGTAACAGACACTTTTCAACGTATAGAATTTCAGAACAGAGGTTCTCCACATGTTCACATGATGATCTGGACTGAAAATGCACCTAAATACAACATTGATTCAGAAGAAAACATTATTCAGTATGTTGATAAACATGTGACATGTTCTCTTGATGTAGATGATGACATGCAGGAGTTTGTTAAAATGCAAGTACACAAACATTCTAAAACTTGCAAGAAAGGTGGCAGATCTGTGTGTAGATTTGGATTTCCACTTCCTCCACTTCCAAACACTATGTTATTGGAACCACTTGAAACAGATGTTGATGAATACAGACAGAAATACTCAGAAATTCATGCTAGAATGAATGAATTCAAAGATGGATGTGACATGTCTTATGAAGAGTTTCTAACAGAAGTTGTACAAATTGAAGAGGCAGAGTACATAAAGTGTATAAGAAGTTCACTGAAAGGACCAAAGATATTTTTGAAAAGAAAACCTAAAGAAATGAGGGTAAATTACTACAATACCACAGTACTACAAGCATGGAAAGCAAATCTTGACTTGCAATTTGTTTTAGACCCATATGCCTGTGCAATGTACATTGTATCATACATAAGCAAATCACAAAGAGGTATGAGCACTATGTTAGAACAAGCTTCAAAAGAGGCAGCAGAAGGAAACATGGATCTTAAACGTCAAGTCAGACATATTGGAAACAAATTTCTCAATTTTGTAGAAATCAGTGCCCAAGAAGCATCATATCTTGTACTACAAATGCCCTTGACCCGAGCTTCTCGTGAAGTCATATTCATTAATACGTCATTACCTAAAGACAGAGTGTTCCTTCTGAAAAGCCAAGAACAACTGAAAGATCTTCCTAAAAACTCTACAGATATTGAATCTGACAATATCATCAAGCGGTATGCAAGGAGACCAAAGAAGCTAGAGAACTATTGCCTTGCTGATTATATTTCTGAGTTGGATGTGAAATACAAAAAACCAAAGCAAAGCTTAGAAAATGATCATAATGATGATGATGATACAGGACATCATTCAGATGAAGCTGACCTTTCAGAATCTGAGAGTGATACAGAATTCAATAATGAAAACACAATTATGAAGTTGCGGGGTGGCATTACAATCAGGAAACGTAAGAACCCTAGAATCATTCGATATGTCAGGTATAGCAAAACCACTAATGCTGAAAACCATTACAGAGAAAAAATATTACTGTTTGTACCATGGAGAAATGAAGAACAAGATCTATTAAGTGGCCATGAATCATATGAAGAACACTTCAACAGCAGGCAACAACAGATATTGCCTATTATTGACAAATATGAACATCATGTTGAGGAACTAGACATGGCTAGACATCAGGCAGAGGAAGACATAGTCTCAGAGTTTGATACTGTTGCACCTAACACTGAACAAGTGCAAGCGGAAGATGCAGAACAATCAGTTGATCGGTCTGAAGAGTTCATTCACTATGTACCACCAGAACCATCACACAGAACAGTAGACATTGGTCAAGACCTAAACCTACCAGAAAGTACAGTATCAGTTGAAACAAGATCAGTGCTTTTGCCAGATAATGAATATATGACATTGCTCCGTTCCTTGAACAAAAAGCAAAGGGAATTTTTCAACCATGTCGTGAAATGGATTTCTACAAAAAATGAGCCTATCTATGCATTTCTTTCTGGTGGAGCTGGAGTTGGAAAATCAGTAGTTATCCGAGCGTTATTCCAAGCATTGCAAAGACAGTTGAACTCAAAAGAAGGTCATGACCCAGATAGCATAAAGATTTTGCTCACAGCTTTTACAGGAAAAGCAGCATACAATATCAATGGTGTAACAATAGCATCAGCATTTCATAAGAAAATGTTTCAGACACAACAACACATGCACAGTGATGAGCTGAATACCTTTAGAACTACATACAAAGATCTCTCTGTCATCATTGTTGATGAAATTTCAATGGTTGGTAATAAGCTGTTTGCTTTCATGCATGAACGCTTAACAGAACTGACAGGCACAAAGCGAGACTTTGGTGGTATAAGTATCATAGCAGTTGGAGACTTATTTCAACTATCACCTGTGGCAGACTCGTGGATCTTTAATGATTTGAAGATAGGCTTAGCAAGGAACTTGTGGAAAGAACATTTTCAACTATTTGAACTTGAGGAAATCATGAGACAGAAAGATGATTTACAATTTGCTCAGATGTTAAACAGGTTGAGATTAAATGAACTCTTACCAGAGGACAGAGATATTATTAAATATCACACCATTACACCTTCATCACCTACTTATCCAAAAAATGCCTTGCACTTATTTACTGAAAATAAGCGAGTTGATTATTTCAACAACGAGTTGATTCAAGACCTAGTCACCACAAAGGTGAATGTGCCAGCTCATACAGATGTCATTGCCCCTTCAAATATAAGCAAGCAATCAAAAGTTCACTTGATAAAAGAAATGAATAAGCAAGAAAATCACAGCAAAACTGGAAACTTACCCAGCTTGCTAAAACTTGCAGAAGAAATGTTATATGATGTGACGGTGAACGTGGATGTAAAAGATGGATTAACAAATGGAGCTTCAGGCATTGTAAAACACATTGAATTCAAAGAAACGAACCATGAAAGACCTGGCATAATATGGATACTTTTCACAGATGAAAACATTGGATCTAAAAGGAGAACAAAATACAAACATTTATATCATAGAGGAATCAATAGGTTGTGGACACCAATGTTTGAAACGAAACGAACATTTTTAAACAATAGAAAAACTTATGAAAGAACCCAGTTTCCTCTAGCCCCATCTGCTGCCAAAACTGTACATAAAGCTCAAGGTACCACTGTTGATGAACTGGTAGTTGACCTGAGGTCCAATTACAAAGCTCCACATATCCACTATGTTGCATTGTCAAGAGTTCGAACATTATCGAATCTTTACATCCTTGATTTCAACGACAAGGCATTAAAAGTTGACAATAATGTACATGTGGAAATGGACAGACTCCGTAAAATACCTATGCATTTATGCTATATTCCATTATACAGCATTGACAATGCACATGTGAAACTCGTATTCAACAATGCAAGGTCGTTGCACAAACACATAGATGATGTAAGACGTGAACCAAACATTCAAAGTGCAGATATCATTGGAATTTGTGAATCACGACTTGTTGATACAGACGGGCAGGAATGTTATGATTTACCTGGCTTTACTGCACACAGACTTGATGAAGATTATAATGGCAAAACAAGGCCAAACCATGGACTAGTTGTGTATGTAAAGCATGGAATTACTGTGGACAGAGTACACCCCCATAGATATGATGGAATTGAATCAATGACCATCCATGCAAAAGTCAAGGAAACAGAGATCCAAGTTGTCTACCTTTACAAAACACCAAAACTTGGTATGCAGTTATTTTTGAAAGCTTTAACAGACCACATAAAACCATGCATTGATAGAAATAGATCACTTTTCATTCTTGGTGACTTTAACCTCAATCTTTTAGACATGCCAAACGCCTTCTTGCGATTTATGAGAAGCGAATTATCATGCAAACAATTAGTTACAGAGCCAACAACATGTTATGGAACACTACTTGATCATATCTACACTACAGAGACTGGAGTACAGACAGGAGTTATTCCAACATATTGGTCTGATCATTCTCTTACTTTCTGCACGAAACAGTTTTAGATAATTTGTAACACAATCAAAATGAAGATGCAATGTAAAGCCTACAACAATTACAAGGATCCTTTGATGATAACCAAACGAAAATCCTGACAGATCAATTACAGAACTAGCAGAATTTAAGTTAAATACATATAAACCAAACAAAAACCTAATACAGATCAATTGCCGAACTATCAGAATTTAACTTTAATACGTGATACATGTATAGCGAAACAGACCATATAACTATTGCAATATCAACCAAAGCAAACTCATATTTACAAAACGGTCTACTCATCAAAATCATGAAATAGTTTTGATATTGAACGTCTTAAACTGAGACATGAGAAATTTTTAGAAACTTAAAACAAAATTACAGATAAATAATCATGCCCATGTGACATATTATTATTGTAGTGATTGTGTGCTTAAATATGGTATTTGTACCATATTTAATCACATAGTAGAAATTACCCCCACTGGCTAAATAGCTATGGGGAGAGCACACTTTGTTTATATCGTTACATCAATGTATTTTTGAGTTGTGTGCTTCCTGTATCTGATCTTATATGTAAATTAATTGATGTACAAAATCTGATGACCTTTTAAGCATTGTATAGATTTTGCCGCTTGTTTTAGTTAAATATTTGTCAGAAAATTTGTTAAAACTTGAAAACTTTCTTCAAATGAGTTTGATGTGTATGACCCGTCATGTATCGGATACTTATAATTAGAGCGAGTGCAAAATATACATATTTACAACTTTGATTCAAGGACATACCTTAAAAGTGTATCACTGGAAATATCTATTAACTGACATTTGTTACAACAAAGTGCCGATGAATAATGAAGCTGATCAACAAAAAAGAACCACAACAAACTGTTAATGAATATCAAGAACATGAAGAAAAACATCAACACTACCACTACACAAGAGGTTTGGAAATACTGGGGTATTGGACAATCGTTTCCTCCATGTAACTACCACCAATGATCAGATCCTTTGTACTGGCCACAGACCTCAATCACTATCAGGTAATGCCGATATGTCTTTTGTATTTCTATCAACAATAAATTATTGATATTTTTTGTATTATTACAAGTTGGCACTGTACTTATCTATTTACTGCGCAATACTGAACCAGCTCATGTCTATTTCAGGAATAGAACAGACCAACCAATATGAAAACACAACAAAACAGTAGTGTATAGACAGATTCCAGACATAGACTTAGAGTTTCTAAGACGTAAGTTATTTTCCAAGCAATTATATTGCTTTCAGTAAACATGTATACATTGCAGACACATGTTAAATATTTGTTACAACCCTTTTAATTATGAACTGCTCAAGTTTTTTATGTGTGAATCAAATTTATTTAAATGTTCTATTTGATATTTTTGTTAATTAAAACTGTTCTCTCATTACAGGTACATCCCTACTTACAATCCACATGAAATCACTCTTGGAGTCATCCAATATTTATCCAGTTGTGTTCTGCAAGACCAAACAAGTCCTTGTGTCGGTTTCAATTTAATTGTACAATGCAAATACAACTATTCTACATGTAGATCACAAATTTAAGTTTAGATTTGTGCTACACCATATTATGAACAACAGCTGCAGTATTTCATTAACTACTGTTGTATTTGAACAATAAGACCATGTGTTTTCATTATTTGGTCTCAATTTTAATTCAAGGTGGACTACAACAAAAACAAGATTTCCTTGCAGACAATATGATATTAACCATTTCAGATACATTCAGAGTGAAGACATTTAATTTAGAATGTTTTAGCTGTTCTCATACCATTCACTTAAATTGTGTGCTATAAATTGTGTACGTGTATATAAAAAAAACATTTTCATTAAGATTGACATTTTCCTATTCGTTAGAAACTACTGATTAAGTATATTTAAGTCGTACCCCAGGTCACTTAGAATATTTGCAAATAAGCCTCTGCCATTTGGAGTAAGACTTAAAACAATCTTGTGATAACAGCACATGATTGATGTCATCAGCAACTCATGATTCTCTGCAAATTAATGTTGATTTATCATAACAGGTAAGTATCTGAAAGTGGGGTCACTGGCATGGCAGTAAATGCCTGTAAACCCTTTCTTTCCATGTCATGTTGCTCAAATAACACGAGAACATGGAGTAATTTCATGATGACATATCAGGTGCGCATGCTATAGTTCCATGGCATGCCTTCTATATTTTGTGAGTGTCCTTAAAAACGATTTTAAACACTTTTTGAAAAAAAGCTTAAACTGTATTGTCTTTTTCATGCAAAATGACTCATAAGTGCTCAGTATAGCATTAGAAAAAGTGATAATATTTATATTGTATTTATATGGGAAAATGAGCCAAACACTTTCCATGAAGTATGTACATTATACATATAGTTCTGTACGCCTTTCATACAATCTTGTGCTCAATATGGCTATGAAACATCACATTTCATCATTAATCATTCACTAATTGCTGATTTTATTTTTGATTTTATTACATTATTTTAATGGTAATTAAATATTTATTGTGTATTTAATAATATCATTGTTGTTTTCTTATTAAACTCTTACCTATGAAACCAATACGGACCATCATTTTCTTGACAAACGTTTGTAAAACAAACAATGCTAAAGGTTGTCAGTGCTCTATTGGATTCATTCATTGAGGTTATGTTATCATTCTTCACAAAGGTCCATAATATCTCGAGTTTCAAATTCAAAGAAAACACTTCAAGGTCAATATTATTCTACGGAAATGTATGTGGATCATTTTAGTGTAATAGCAAGAGGTGTCGTACAGCACATGAATTGCTTCAATACCTGCCACATATCTTTGTAATGGTTCTGTTTCAGAGATACCTGAATACAAATAATCACCCTTTCTGACGGATACTTAATTTGTAATAGTCTTAATTTCTTAAATTACCAAATGACCGTTATTGGTTTCCTCCAATTTGAATGTGGATGTTCCCCTTGGACCCTTGTGCTCCAAGCATGTCAGCGCCATCAGTTGCATAAAATTTAAATCTCTATCAACCCATGATTGCTTCCTACTAAATTCGCTTAAAATCTGCTTAATGCATATGAAACAAGGGCCCGAATTGCTCACCTGTATCCAGCGATCCTTTTTATACATTAAAATAACTTACAACGAAATTAATGTCATACAGACAAGATCAAATATCCTGCTTCAATCTCAAACTTTGTTGGGCTTCAACCAAGTATACTTTGTGGCAAATATGCTTCTAGGCCAGTTGGATAATCAGCACAAGTCATTAAGATGTTTTAAAAGATTTCCCCCTTGTGACACTGAATATATACGAGGAACTTATCAGATAAATATCATGCCTCTAGGCCTTTTGGTTCATGAGAAGAATTTGTTATATGCTTTGACTGATTTGACCCTTGTGACCTTGAATATAGGTCAAGGTCATTTATTTTCACAAATTTTATTGGGCTTCATCCTAGGAACATTCTAGCCAAATATTAACACATTTGGTCAATTGGTTATTGAGAAGTTGTTTAAATGGAAAAGTTGACGCTGGACACACGATGCACCACAGCATAAGATCACTTGGCCTTTTTGGCCATTATTGCCAAATCTCAAATTTATATATAGGTTCCCCTTGTTTGAAAAGTACTGGAGGGGTGTTTCTCAATTTACACAGATTAGTAACAGGAAGGGAAAAATAGAGAGAAAAATAAAAAGATCAGTCTGACTTGGAACCTATAGAGATCATTTAATGGTGGGCGCCAAGATCCCTCTGGGATCTCTTGTTGACTATTATTTATTGGATTTGTATTGGAATTTATTCAAACCTGGTTAACATTATCAGCGTTGGATAACAGTTTGATAGTACACATGTGTTGGCCCTGACTGCCCCCCTGGGGCTGATGGGCGGGGCTAAAAAGTGTCAAATTGACTAAAATTTCAAAAATCTTCTTCTCTACTCTCTTGTTCGGTAGAATTAAAAACTCTCCATAGATGGAAGAGTTTTATCGTGATTTACCAAAATTGTGAATTTCATGACCCTGGGGTCTCGTGTTTTGCCCCTGGGGAGGGGGTAAACTTTACTATACATGTATATAGTTTATATAGGGAAATCACATCTTTGGCTATTATTTATTGGATTTGTATTGGAATTTATTCAAACCTTGTTAACATTATCAGCGTTGGATAACTGTTTGATAGTACACATATGTTGGCCCTGACTGACCCCCCAGGGGCTGATGGGCGGGGCCAAAAAGTGTCAAATTGACTGAAATTTCAAAAAAAAACTTCTTTTCTAGTCTCATATATGGTAGAATAAAAATTCTCCATAGATAGAAGGGTCTTATGGTGCTTTACCATAATTGTGAATTTCATGACCCTGGGGTCTCACGTTTTCCCCCTGGGGAGGGGGTTATCTCTACTATAGTTTATATAGAGAAATTACATTTTTGACTATTATTTATTGGATTTGTATTGGAATTTATTCTAACCTGGTTAATATTATCAGTGTTGGATAACTGTTTGATAGTATCCATATGTTGGCCCTGAATGACCCCCAGGGGCTGATGGGCGGGGCTAAAAAGTGTCAAATTGACTGAAATTTCAAAAATCTTCTCTCTTGTTTGGTAGAATTAAAAACTCTCCATGGATGGAAGGGTCTTATCGTGGTTTGCCAAAATTGTGAATTTCATGACCCTGGGGTCTCAAGATTTCCCCCTGGGGAGGGGGTAAACTTTACTATAGTTTATATAGGGACAGTAGCATACTTGGATGAAGGCTAATAAACTCGTTCGAATGAATGACCTTAACCTACGTTTAAGGTCACAGTGATCAGATATATGTAACTGTTTACCTTACTTTTCAATAACCGTTAGACCCAGAGTCATGATATAGGGCCATTAGCATGCTGGGATGAAGGGCTACAAATGTTTTCAAGTTTATGACCTTGACCTACATTCAAGGTGTCAGTGAAGGACATATCATGATGACATCAACAGTAAGGGACATATGACGATGGGTGTGTCGGGGACTTCAATGATAAGAGACATGTGAATGGGTGTCTCTGGGACACCCTTCTAAATTATATCACCCTGTCTGTTGGTGTCCCCTAGCCACCTGTCGTATGACCCTGTCTGTTGGTGTTCCCAAGCCACCTGTCGTATGACCCTGTCTGTTGGTGTCCCCTAGCCACCCGTCATATGACCCTGTCTGTTGGTGTCCCCTAGCCACCTGTCATATGACCCAGTCTGTTGGTGTCCCCAAGCCACCTGTCATATGACCCTGTCTGTTGGTGTCCCTTTGCCACCTGTCAAATTACCCTGTCTGTTGGTGTCCCCTTGCCACCTGTCATATGACCCTGTCTGTTGGTGTCCCCTAGCCACCTGTCACATGACCCTGTCTGTTGGTGTCCCCTAGCCACCTGTCAAATGACCCTGTCTGTTGGTGTCCCCTTGCCACCTGTCAAATGACCCTGTCTGTTGGTGTCCCCTTGCCACCTGTTAAATGACCCTGTCTGTTGGTGTCCCCTTGCCACCTGTCAAATGACCCTGTCTGTTGGTGTCCCCTTGCCACCTGTCAAATGACCCTGTCTGTTGGTGTCCTCTAGCCACCTGTCAAATGACCCTGTCTGTTGGTGTCCCCTAGCCACATGTCATATGACCCTGTCTGTTGGTGTCCCCTAGCCACCTGTCTGTTGGTGTCCCCTAGCCACCTGTCATATGACCCTGTCTGTTAGTGTCCCATAGCCACCTGTCATATGACCCTGTCTGTTGGTTTCCCCTAGCCATCTGTCATATGACCCTGTCTATTGGTGTCCCCTAGCCACCTGTCAAATGACCCAGTCTGTTGGTGTCCCCAAGCCACCTGTCATATGACCCTGTCTGTTGGTTTCCCCTAGCCACCTGTCATATGACCCTGTCTATTGGTGTCCCCTAGCCACCTGTCATATGACCCTGTTTGTTGGTGTCCCCTAACCACCTGTCATATAACCCTGTCTGTTGGTGTCCCTTTGCCACCTGTCAAATGACCCTGTCTGTTGGTGTCCCCTTGCCACCTGTCATATGACCCTGTCTGTTGGTGTCCCCTAGCCACCTGTCACATGACCCTGTCTGTTGGTGTCCCCTTGCCACCTGTCATATGACACTATCTGTTGGTTTCCCCTAGCCACCTGTCATATGACCCTGTCTGTTGGTGTTCCCAAGCCACTTTTCATATGACCCTGTTTGTTGGTGTTCCCTAGCCACCTGTCACATGACCCTGTCTGTTGGTGTTCCCTAGCCATCTGTCATATGACCCGTAATGTTGGCGCTCACTAAATACCCATCCTCATAGGACTCGGGCCCTGTCTGCCGAGAGACCCGCTCTCATATAACTCGGACACTGTCTTCCTGAACACCTGTCCTCGTATGACTCAGACCATGTATTTATCACATCATTTCGTAAACACTTTTATATACATGTATTTGTTTACCCTGTTATATACATGTAGTATTATAGACATGTAGTATTATAATATAAAAGTATAGAATTATATACATATAGTATTATATAAAATGATATAATATAGACTTATAAAGACTTATATGAACTTATACAGAATTATATATACATTTATAAAGAGTTGTTGAAACAACTTTTTGTGGATCTCTTGTCCCAGGTTGTCAAACAGCTCAGAACAGAAAAACCAAGACAGATCTTAATACCAAGAAACAGATTAAATAACCATCAAAAATTATACAATATAAACCTACTGACTCATTTAATGGGCTTACCTCTAGAAATCTACAATATTTAATACAGCAGTCAAAGTGAAGGTACTACCACTGAAGGTACTACCACTAAAGGTACTACCACTGAAGGTACTACCACTGAAGGTACTACCACTGAAGGTGTTACCACTAAAAGTACTACCACTGAAGGTACTACCACTGAAGGTGTTACCACTGAAGGTACTACCACTGAAGGTACTACCACTGAAGGTACTTCCACTAAAGGTACTACCACTGAAGGTGCTACCACTGAAGGAACTACCACTGAGGGGACTACCACTGAAGGTACTACCACTGAAGGTACTACCACTGAAGGTACTACCACTGAAGGTGCTACCACTGAAGGAACTACCACTGAAGGTACTACCACTGAAGGTACTACCACTGAAGGTGCTACCACTGAAGGAACTACCACTGAGGGGACTACCACTGAAGGTGTTACCAGTGAAGGTACTACCACTGAAGGTGTTACCAGTGAAGGTACTACCACTGAAGGTGTTACTATTAAAGGTACTACCACTGAAGGTACTACCACTGAAGGTACTACCACTGAAGGTGTTACCACTGAAGGTACTACCACTGAAGGTACTACCACTGAAGGAACTACCACTGAAGGTACTACCACTGAAGGTGTTACCACTGAAGGTACTACCACTGAATGTACTACCACTGAAGGTACTACCACTGAAGGTGTTACCTATACTGAAGGTGTTACCTATACTGGAGTTGTTACCTATACTGAAAGTCTTACCTACACTGAAGGTGTTACCTATACTGAAGGTGTTACCTATACTGAAGGTGTTACCCATACTGAAGGTGTTACCTATACTTAAGGTGTTACCTATACTGAAGGTGTTACCTACACTGAATGTGTTACCTACACTGAAGGTGTTACCTATACTGAAGGTGTTACCTATAATGGAGGTGTCACCTATACTGAAGGTGTTACCTATGCTGAAGGTTTTACCTATACTGAAGGTGTAACCTTTACTGAAGGTTTTACCTATACTGAAGGTGTTACCTACACTGGAGGTGTTACCTATACGTAAGGTGTCACCTATACTGAAGGTGTTACCTATACTTAAGGTGTTACCTATACTGAAGGTGTTACCTACACTGAATGTGTTACCTATGCTAAAGGTGTTACCTACACTGAAGGTGTTACCTATACTGAAGGTGTTACCTATACTTAAGGTGTTACCTATACTGAAGGTGTTATCTATACTGAAGGTGTTACCTACACTGAAGGTGTTACCTATACTGAAGGTGTTCTCTATACTGAAGGTGTTAACTACACCGAAGGTGTTACCTACACTGAAGGTGTTACCTATACTGAAAGTGTTACCTACACTGAAGGTGTTACCTATACTGAAGGTGTTACCTATACTGAAGGTGTCACCTTTACTGAAGGTGTTACCTACACTGAAGGTGTCACCTATACTGAAGGTGTTACCTACACTGAAGGTGTTACCTATACTGAAGGTGTTACCTATACTGAAGGTGTTACCTATACTGAATGTGTTACCTATACCGAAGGTGTTACCTACACCGAAGGTGTTACCTACACTGAAGGTGTTACCTATACTGAAAGTGTTACCTACACTGAAGGTGTTACCTATACCGAAGGTGTTACCTACACTGAAGGTGTCACCTATACTGAAGGTGTTACCTATACCGAAGGTGTTACCTATACTGAAGGTGTCACCTTTACTGAAGGTGTTACCTACACTGAAGGTGTCACCTATACTGAAGGTGTTACCTACACTGAAGGTGTTACCTATACTAAAGGTGTTACCTATACTGAAGGTGTTACCTATACTGAAGGTGTTACCTATACTGAAGGTGTTACCTATACCGAAGGTGTTACCTACACTGAAGGTGTTACCTATACTGAAGGTGTTACCTACACTGAAATTGTTACCTATGCTGAAGGTGTTACCTACACTGAAGGTGTAACCTGCACTGAAGGTGTAACCTGCACTGAAGGTGTTACCTATACTGAAGGTGTTACCTATACTGAAGGTGTTACCTATACTGAAGGTTTTCCTACACGGAAGGTTTTCCTACACGGAAGATACTATCAGTTAAATTAATTATAGTTCAGGAAAACGCGAATAGACTGGTCACTGGGGAGGTTGTAGTGGAACTTGAATGGGCTAATCAGAGAGGGATGTGTGTACTGGAACTTGAATGGGCTGATCACCAGAGGGAGGTGTGTAGTGGAACTGGAATGGGCTGATCACCAGAGGGAGGTGTGTAGTGGAACTGGAATGGGCTGATCACCCGAGGGAGGTGTGTAGTGAACTGGAATGGGCTGATCACCAGGGGGAGGTGTGTAGTGGAACAGGAATGGGCTGATCACCAGAGGGAGGTGTGTAGTGGAACTGGAATTGGCTGATCACCAGGGGGAGGTGTGTAGTGGAACAGGAATGGACTGATCACCAGAAAGGAGGTGTGTAGTGGAACTGGAATGGGCTGATCACCAGAGGGATGAGTGTAGTGGAACTGGAATGGGCTGATCACCAGGGGGAGGTGTGTAGTGGAACTGGAATGAGCTGATCACCAGAAAGGAGGTGTGTAGTGGAACTGGAATGGGCTAATCACGAGAGGGATGTGTGTACTGGAACTTGAATGGGCTGATCACCAGAGGGAGGTGTGTAGTGGAACTGGAATGGGCTGATCACCAGGGGGAGGTGTGTAGTGGAACTGGAATGAGCTGATCACAAGGGGGAGATGTGTAGTGGACTTGAATGGGCTGATCACCAGAAAGGAGGTGTGTAGTGGAACTGGAATGGGCTGATCACCAGGGGGAGGTGTGTAGTGGAACTGGAATGGGCTAATCACGAGAGGGATGTGTGTAGTGGAACTGGAATGAGCTGATCACAAGGGGGAGATGTGTAGTGGACTTGAATGGGCTGATCACCAGGGGGAGGTGTGTAGTGGAACTGGAATGAGCTGATCACAAGGGGGAGATGTGTAGTGGACTTGAATGAGCTGATCACCAGAAAGGAGGTGTGTAGTGGAACTGGAATGGGCTGATCAACTGAGGGAGGTGTGTAGTGAACTGGAATGGGCTGATCACCAGAGGGAGGTGTGTTGTGGAACTGGAATGGGCTGATCACCAGAGGGAGGTGTGTTGTGGAACTGGAATGGGCTGATCACCAGAGGGAGGTGTGTAGTTGAACTGGAATGGGCTGATCACCAGAGGTGATTTATTAATGTTTATTGATGTGTCATTTTAATAGATACATCCACTTATTCAGCTTGCATTCAATCTTAACTTTGTTTCGTGTTTGACTGCATATCTGCATTTTGCATCTACCGCTACATTGACCAATCACATACTTTATCTTGACCAGTAACGCCACCTGTCGTGTCATATCCGGGACCAAAATAATGTTATACGGTTATGCCGAAAAAGTGTTACGCGGTACAAAACCGTTCACATCATTTTGCCGACTGATACCGGCTATTGGTACATAAACATACAAATGTAAGTTGTTTATAAACTTTCTGTAACGCATATAGTACAAAATGATTTGAATTTCAACATCTATTGGTACAATGGTACACTTTTATATAGTACAAAAAGATATGGAAAAAAATTACAATTGAAAAAAGCGTTACATTTTTTTTTTTTTTTTTTTTCATTTCATTTTGCCAGCAGGCGCGGATCCAGGATTTCGAAAGGGGAGGGGTCCAATAATTTAGTAATAATGCGAGGCGCCGCAGGCGCTAGCCGATTTTTTTTTATTGAGTGTGTGTGTGTGTGTGTGGGGGGGGGGGGGGGGGGACGCGGGTCCAGGGTAGTGCCCTGGTAGGGGGTTTACAGGGGGGGGGGGGGGGGGGGTAAGCCCCCCGGCGGAAAATGAATATGGCAAATTTTCAGTCATTCGGGATCCGCTAGTGGCGAGGATATAACGAACATTAGAAATAGCAGTGTGTTTTTGTGCAGCGAACAGTTTGATGTTCTGCTATAAATAGAATATTTGAATAAATTCGAATCAATATACCCCCCCCCCTCTCTCTCTCTCTCTCTCTCTCTCTCTCTCTCTCTCTCCAAATATGATTATTATTGTTTTAAATGTCATGTCATCTTGTACAATTTTTTTGTTTAAATCATGATAATATTGGTAGAGGGATTCATATACGTTTGAAAACTTGTACTCAACCTCTTGTATATGCCAGAATCTTGTCGGCCATCGTACTAACCATACTTTTACTGAACAGCTTAATTTGTCTGGGGTGTGAAGCCGGGTGATTGGTCGATGGTTGTCACGGTGAAATATCACAAATTAAGAAAAAAAAATTAAAATATGACAAACTTCGTCATAGACTACTGTTCAAAGACATTTAATTAACAGGTCTTATTTAATTAGCTATATCACGACTTGTAATGCTATTCCATATGCTGATCACACGTACCGTGTTCATTGGAGCATGGTGACTTGCAGTAACGATATGGACATTTTGGCTCCAAATCAATGGATTATTTTGAATCAATAACATTTTGTAAATTGCTTTTTATCTATTATTTTAATCATTGTTTACAAAAAATTAGAATCATAATGATAAATGTTCCCGATCTGCCGGGCACATAAGCCCGTGTTTAGGTTTTACAGGTAAAATCTATTTATAGACGCGAAGTTGTTAGACCAGTTTGTCGAGCGACTGTAGACAACACAAGTTGAATAGAGGATATTTTTAGCCTCACACACTGTGCTCTGGGTTGGGCAGAAGTCTGAAGTAAACGAGTTTTCAGGACACAGGTGTGTTAACACGCGACCAAGGGTACTGCAACTGATCCCGGGGGTGTCGGGACGTCCCAGGGTGCTAACGAGTCTACACGAAGGTGAGGTATTGTTCTGTAAATCAACCCATCTTCACATAATCAGTTTAACATTTATTTTAATTAGTAGAACATAAACAATCGTTATTATTAAATATACGTGTTTCTTGCATTTGTTTCAGTTTGTTGTGAAGAAAATCCCAAACAGGAATTCGCGAATAAAACATTTATTGGATAAATATGATCGTATATGTATCATTTTCATCACATTTTCTGTCAATATTTTAAACTGTTCGATGTTTATATTGTATTGAACACTTTGCGGGTTCGGTATTGGACCGATAGACACCTCCCTGATATGTTAAATGATATTCAAAAAACAACAATCGGAATATTTCGTTATCATACATAAATGAAGCACTTTTTAATCCAATAGTTGCCCAGATTTTAATAAAAATTAATACCGGGTAATAATTTAACACGGAGAGCTAAAAACGTGAGGGAAATAAACCTCGTTTACGATTAAATAAGTTTCATAATTGAAAAAACTTAATTATTTCTAACCTGTATAATTGTGAAGAATATAATAAGGTTGGGCACAAATTACATAACATGATATATATTATTACTATGTATATATATTGTTGAAAAAATGATATCATTTTTGGACTGATTTAAACATGTTTAATTTGCATATACCACAGGTGCCTGACTCGTTTTTATAAAATAATAACATATAGGGTACATATATGTACTCTATATGATATTATTTTATAAAAACGAGTCAGGCACCTGTGGTTATTGCAATCAATTTTGAGTTGAAACATTTGAACATATATCAATTTTGATTTGAAATATTTGAACATATTATAATCAATTTTGATTTTAAGTGACTTATTTCTTATCAAAACTGCTTGTAATGTGTTCGAATGTTGTTTATTAACACTCTGGTGTCGCTTTGGTGCAGACACATTTTTTATCCCTAAAACTGTTGTATTTTCTGTTAGTTTTACATAGCTGTTGTTGTGAGGTATTGACATGCCGGACCGGATGCATACATGCCATACCTCCCGGCGTGAGACAAAATCTCCCTTATTTTCAAGTCATTTATTTCCTCCCGGCAGGAGAGCCAAAATTCCCGTATTTTGTAATTCCCTCCGGTATTTTTGCCGACGCCATTTTTGTTTACAATTCAGTGTTTTTCTCGCGAGATTTGGCTAAATTTAGCGATCACGTGATCCATCTGTTCACGTGGTCACTCAATCAAAATGGCGCCTGTTCGACACGGCTTTCACACGAAGCTCTGGCTAGTGTAATGTTTGCGCTAGAATATCTATCACCATGAAATAAAGGCAAGTCGCTTACAAAAAAATTTAACCCCCTTAGCTAACAGACTTGAATTATGGTTTGTTTTCTTTTAGGACCATACTTTGATGATGGTAATTGATACAGAGTCTGGTCAGACGCAAAATCACACGTGTTTTTCATTTACCATGTGTATCGTTGATCAGTGATAGCAAGATGAAATGCGATAATTTCTTTTAGAAAACTATCAAAATTAGCACATCTGTTGGTCGTTACAAAGTGGTCAATCATGGTGTTTACAATGACTGTACAGTCCATGACAGAGACAATATACAAAATCTAGAATGATCGTGATAAGATTTACTGCAGTCTCCTAACATTAACATCTTCCGTTCTCATAATTTCATGTATACACTTGCACACTTGGAATATTTTTATATCTTAATGGTCCAACATAAGGTATCCCACAGGACATTTCATGGTGATTTTTACAACTGATGTGTTCCCTCGGAGTGGATCAAGCTTTCTAATTTAAGAAAATCCAAACTGATAAATGAATAACTTGATTGTCTTTAAACTTTAGCTACATGTAATTATAATATACCCTTTTCAAATGCTGTTATGCAATATGCATAAAGCTGTGAAACTGTTTGTGTTGCATAAAAAATTGGAAAAAAAATTCATATCATCAGAATCTGAATGTTTTACTTATTGGCACTTCGTCATAGACTACTGTTCAAAGACATTTAATTAACAGGTCTTATTTAATTAGCTATATCACGACTTGTAATGCTATTCCATATGCTGATCACACGTACCGTGTTCATTGGAGCATGGTGACTTGCAGTAACGATATGGACATTTTGGCTCCAAATCAATGGATTATTTTGAATCAATAACATTTTGTAAATTGCTTTTTATCTATTATTTTAATCATTGTTTACAAAAAATTAGAATCATAATGATAAATGTTCCCGATCTGCCGGGCACATAAGCCCGTGTTTAGGTTTTACAGGTAAAATCTATTTATAGACGCGAAGTTGTCAGACCAGTTTGTCGAGCGACTGTAGACAACACAAGTTGAATAGAGGTTATATTTAGCCTCACACACTGTGCTCTGGGTTGGGCAGAAGTCTGAAGTAAACGAGTTTTCAGAACACAGGTGTGTTTACACGCGACCAAGGGTACTGCAACTGATCCCGGGGGTGTCGGGACGTCCCAGGGTGCTAACGAGTCTACACGAAGGTGAGGTATTGTTCTGTAAATCAACCCATCTTCACATAATCAGTTTAACATTTATTTTAATTAGTAGAACATAAACAATCGTTATTATTAAATATACGTGTTTCTTGCATTTGTTTCAGTTTGTTGTGAAGAAAATCCCAAACAGGAATTCGCGAATAAAACATTTATTGGATAAATATGATCGTATATGTATCATTTTCATCACATTTTCTGTCAATATTTTAAACTGTTCGATGTTTATATTGTATTGAACACTTTGCGGGTTCGGTATTGGACCGATAGACACCTCCCTGATATGTTAAATGATATTCAAAAAACAACAATCGGAATATTTCGTTATCATACATAAATGAAGCACTTTTTAATCCAATAGTTGCCCAGATTTTAATAAAAAATTAATACCGGGTAATAATTTAATACAGAGGAGAGCTGAAAACCTGAGGAAAATAAACCTCATTTACGATTAAATAAGTTTCATCATTGAAAAAACTTAATTATTTCTAACCTGTATAATTGTGAAGAATATAATAAGGTTGGGCACAAATTACATATCATGATATATATTATTACTATGTATCTATATTGTTGAAAAAATGATATCATTTTTGGACTGATTTAAACATGTTTAATTTGCATATACCACAGGTGCCTGACTCGTTTTTATAAAATAATAACATATAGAGTACATATAAACTCATTTATATGTACTCTATATGTTATTATTTTATAAAAACGAGTCAGGCACCTGTGGTTATTGTAATCAATTTTGAGTTGAAACATTTGAACATACATCAATTTTGATTTGAAATATTTGAACATATTATAATCAATTTTGATTTTAAGTGAATTATTTCTTATCAAAACTGCTTGTAATGTGTTCGAATGTTGTTTATTAACACTCGCATGAAGTTTCTGGTGTCGCTTTGGTGCAGACACATTTTTTATCCCTAAAACTGTTGTATTTTCTGTTAGTTTTACATAGCTGTTTTTGTGAGGTATTGACATGCCGGACCGGATGCATACATGCCATACCTCCCGGCGTGAGACAAAATCTCCCTTATTTTCAAGTCATTTATTTCCTCCCGGCAGGAGAGCCAAAATTCCCGTATTTTGTAATTCCCTCCGGTATTTTTGCCGACGCCATTTTTGTTTACAATTCAGTGTTTTTCTCGCGAGATTTGGCTAAATTTAGCGATCACGTGATCCATCTGTTCACGTGGTCACTCAATCAAAATGGCGCCTGTTCGACACGGCTTTCACACGAAGCTCTGGCTAGTGTAATGTTTGCGCTAGAATATCTATCACCATGAAATAAAGGCAAGTCGCTTACAAAAAAATTTAACCCCCTTAGCTAACAGACTTGAATTATGGTTTGTTTTCTTTTAGGACCATACTTTGATGATGGTAATTGATACAGAGTCTGGTCAGACGCAAAATCACACGTGTTTTTCATTTACCATGTGTATCGTTGATCAGTGATAGCAAGATGAAATGCGATAATTTCTTTTAGAAAACTATCAAAATTAGCACATCTGTTGGTCGTTACAAAGTGGTCAATCATGGTGTTTACAATGACTGTACAGTCCATGACAGAGACAATATACAAAATCTAGAATGATCGTGATAAGATTTACTGCAGTCTCCTAACATTAACATCTTCCGTTCTCATAATTTCATGTATACACTTGCACACTTGGAATATTTTTATATCTTAATGGTCCAACATAAGGTATCCCACAGGACATTTCATGGTGATTTTTACAACTGATGTGTTCCCTCGGAGTGGATCAAGCTTTCTAATTTTAAGAAAATCCAAACTGATAAATGAATAACTTGATTGTCTTAATCTTTAGCTACATGTAATTATAATATACCCTTTTCAAATGCTGTTATGCAATATGCATAAAGCTGTGAAACTGTTTGTGTTGCATAAAAAAAATTGGAAAAAAATTCATATCATCAGAATCTGAATGTATACTTATTGCATTTTTTTACCTTATACAACTTTTTGTTGTTTGCATATACAATATGATTAATATCTAAAATAAATACAAATATTCTTTATCACTTTCAAAATTAGTTAATTGCTAAAAAATTGAGTAAAAATGTCGATATTTATGTCGCGCACAAATCTCCCTTATTTTAGGCAAAATTCCCTTAAAATAATCATCAATCTCCCTTATTGGTCTCCCAAAAATATGGCATGTATGCGGATGATATATATATATTATGCCAAATATGTAGATGTCCACACGATTAGGTCGGCCATGTCATGTGATACTGTCTCGTTAGGGTTTCGATTAGGTCGGCCATGTCATGTGGTACTGTCTCGTTAGGGTTTCGATTGGGTCGGCCATGTCATGTGGTACTGTCTCGTTAGGGTTTCGATTGGGTCGGCCATGTCATGTGATACTGTCTCGTTAGGGTTTCGATTGGGTCGGCCATGTCATGTGATACTGTCTCGTTATGGTTTCGATTAGGTTGGCCATGTCATGTGATACTGTCTCGTTAGGGTTTCGATTAGGTTGGCCATGTCATGTGATACTGTCTCGTTAGGGTTTCGATTAGGTTGGCCATGTCATGTGATACTGTCTCATTAGGGTTTCCAGACAACCAAATTCAAAATCCAGTAACTTTTAAAATCCGATCATTTTTTAGAATGATGCACACAAAATAGCATCAAATTGTTGTCATTGTGAAGACTGATTTTATGAGTTCATCGTCGCTTGTGGCTTCCATAGATGACAAATGAACAATAGAAAACAATGGTCAGTAGACTTCTAATTGGTCAAGTAATAAGGTTTTAGAATGTGTGCATACATTTGATTTTAGTTTTGACTATCTAGGACTGATCATAATTCAGAAAACAAGCCCCTGCACAAAACAGATGGTCCATATAAATTATGTCATGCTAGCTCGTCAGTTATATATTAATCTCATCAACCATAGCTCATGATCGGAGTTGTGTGGTTCAATCCAAACCAAATCTAGATCAGTTCAGTGTTTTCCGTATAAAATCTTGTAAGAGGAAAAAATTCCGAAGTAGAAGGCAGGAGTTCAGGGGGCGCCAGGCCCCCGGCGGGTCAAGGGCAACGACCTTGCAGGGCTTTTTTTGGGGCCGAAATTGCAAAATTGGATATTTTTCCCAATCCACCCAGTTAAAATTTGAATGATCTATAAAAAAAATTGTCTTTTCTAAAAATCCGGATGGTGCCGTCCCGTCTACATCTTTTATGGTTATTCTGGCCTGATAAAGGGAGATAATGCTCTAGAGTCTAAATAAATATAGCATAGATCCTTATTTAAATTGTGTCTATATGTTATTTTTACCATTATGTCCATTTTTCCCAATTTACTTGTTGCTGTGCATTTTTTCCCAATCCCAAAGCCATAGGCCCAATTTCCAAAGTAGTGAAAAAAAAACTGCCTTGTCTGTGGGTTTAGGGGGGGGGGGGAAGCATTTCAGCATATATAAATGACTTTGAAATGGTCTCAGAATACCCCTTACCACCAATTTTAGCTGCTGAATTATCAGTATAAACAACAGAATTCTGCCAGATTCAAGATCAAGATTCATTTAAAATCAGCAATAGTGTTCAATAAACAAATTAAATGGACGATATACACGAATAATACAATTCTGATATTGGTTTGCATGTTTGTTGAAGTACAATCATTTTAGGGTTTGATTTACTTGTTTGAAAAAAGTACTAACAATTTAGACACTTAATAAAATTCTCAGCTTTGAGCTTTCTGACCAATTTCTTGACGTGAAAATAGAATAATATTCAATATACGTACTTAGAATAATTCATGAATTTATGGATGCAAGTCTATTTCATAAAAAAAAAAAAAATGTTTTATTTTTTTTTAAATTTTATTTAAAATTTCTATTATTTAGAATATGGAGATTCATTATGTTAACATAATTTTGTCTTGAAAACCTTACTTCAAAGTAAGTAATTTCATGCAATAAATTTTAATACGAATTTAAATTTTACATGACAATAGTAAAGCTAGGGTTACCTCCCCTGTTCGAAATGCGATGCCGAGAATCAATGTATTTTTGCTGCACTACGTACCATGTGTTGATAAAATATTCCGTGTATTTGATTTAAAATGGTTTGCAAACACTTCATAATTTTTAAACCTCATGAAATAATATATTCTGCCTTTAAATTGAAAACAAAAACAGTAGTTTTTGAGTCCGGTCAATCATGGCGAGGCAGCAAGTACAAAAATATATATTATCGCTAATTATTTTAGGTTGATGTCGGGACTAAATACAGATTCGATACAGAATTCCTTCCTTGTAATATATAAGAAAGGCAGACTAGTAGTAGTACTGTCAACAACTTTATTGATAAGTTATCCCGGCGGTCAACACATGCCCAACGGGACTCGGGAGTTTGTCAAGTGGATCAACAATTGTTAAGTGAAAACAAACAAAGACCGTTTGATGTTTGTGCTATGCATTATTACCTGTCTTTGCCTTTTTTTGCGGGCTTATTAAAAAAACCCAATCAGGGTTTTCTGCTTTTTCATTTTCATCACTGCAAGCGTTTTAATGACAAGTTCTTGAAAGCGGTTTGTCATCAAGGTCTTGCAAACAGTTTTTAGAAATCGCAACTTCCGACATGAGAATCGACTGTTTACATTCAGTGCTTCTATCTTTCTAGGTTTGAAATTTTAAAACAATCATACATATATCGGGAAAACACAAAACAGTATCTTTATTTTTTAACCTTTCAATTTTGTAGCCGACCATTTTGTCATTGTAAATGGGCAATTTTGCCTGCAGTCAGCTCTTATGGAAAACACTGTCGGTTACAGCAAGAGTTGTTTCCCCTGTACAAGTGAGCATCATACATATTGGTTACAGCGAGTGTTGTGTCCCCCTGTACAAGTGAGCATCATACATATCGGTTACAGCGAGAGTTGTGTCCCCTGTACCAATGAGTACTACACATATCGGTTACAGTGAGAGTTGTGTCCCCTGTACTGGAATGTATAATATGTCATATATATTTATAAATATAATTATTTCCTCAATTTATTTGAGGAAGTTCTTGTGGCTAAATACTAAGAACCCAGGCCTTTATATCTCTTTAATATCTTAGTCAACATACAACATACTGTGTGTAGTCAACATACAACATACTGTGTGTAGTCAACATACAACATACTGTGTGTAGTCAACATACAACATACTGTGTGTAGTCAACATACAATGTACTGTGTGTGTAGTCAACATACAACATACTGTGTGTAGTCAACATACAACATACTGTGTGTAGTCAACATACAACATACTGTGTGTAGTCAACATACAACATACTGTGTGTAGTCAACATACAACATACTGTGTGTAGTCAACATACAATGTACTGTGTGTGTAGTCAACATACAACATACTGTGTGTGTAGTCAACATACATCATACTGAGTGTAGTCAACATACAACATACTGTGTGTAGTCAACATACAACATACTGTGTGTAGTCAACATACAACGTACTGTGTGTAGTCAACATACAATGTACTTTGTGTAGTCAACATACAACATACTGTGTGTAGTCAACATACAACATACTGTGTGTAGTCAACATACAATGTACTGTGTGTAGTCAACATACAACATACTGTGTGTAGTCAACATACAACATACTGTGTGTAGTCAACATACAATGTACTGTGTGTAGTCAACATACAACATACTGTGTGTGTAGTCAACATACAACATACTGTGTGTAGTCAACATACAATGTACTTTGTGTAGTCAACATACAACATACTGTGTGTAGTCAACATACAACATACTGTGTGTAGTCAACATACAACATACTGTGTGTAGTCAACATACAACATACTGTGTGTGTAGTCAACATACAACGTACTGTGTGTGTAGTCAACATACAACGTACTGTGTGTAGTCAACATACAATGTACTTTGTGTAGTCAACATACAACATACTGTGTGTAGTCAACATACAACGTACTGTGTGTAGTCAACATACAACATACTGTGTGTGTAGTCAACATACAACACACTGTGTGTAGTCAACATACAACACACTGTGTGTGTAGTCAACATACAACATACTGTGTGTAGTCAACATACAACATACTGTGTGTGTAGTCAACATACAACATACTGTGTGTAGTCAACATACAACATACTGTGTGTAGTCAACATACAACATAATGTGTGTTTACAAATCAAAATGGCTATCGACATTATATAGGTATAAAATTGATTTTCCATTGTTTGTACACAGAATGAGACTTTCTGATAAGTTGATATATTTTTTTCATACCACTATGAAATAATTTTTCTAAAGAATGGCACGAAAAATGTGACGCCACAATACAACAATTGACGTTGCGTACGCGTATTTATTTGAGAAAAAGAATCCAATTTAAAACAAGTAAAATAGTACATAAAACATGTTTTAAATTAAGAGAATTATTTTCAAAAATTATTTATAAGCGTTGATGTCAATTGTTTTTATCGTTTGCGGGGGATATTAAATTGGGCTCCGTCCGTCCGTCCGTGTGTCCGTCCGAGATTCTTTTCCGGGCTATAACTCCATAACCGTTCAACGCAGCTCCTTGAAACTTTCTGTATAGATCAGACTAGTGCCCTAGTTGTGCCTTTTGCTATTGGGGACCTTCCATTTTCGTTTTTTTTTCTTTCACCATGGAAACTTAGTCAAAAATACCAAATTACTATTTCCTTTTGTTTCCGGGCTATAACTCAAAAACCGTTCAATGCAGCTCCTTGAAAATTTCTGTATATATCAGACTAGTGCCCTAGTTGTGCCTTTTGCTATTGGGGACCTTCCATTTTCCGTATTTTTTCTGTCACCATGGAAACTTAGTCAAAAATACCAAATTACTGTTTCCTTTTGTTTCCGGGCTATAACTCAAAAATCGTTCAAAGCAGCTCCATGAAACTTTCTGTATATATCAGACTAGTGCCCTAGTTGTGCCTTTTGCTATTGGGGACCTACCATTTTCCGTATTTTTTCTTTCACCATGGAAACTTAATCAAAAATACCAAATTACTATTTCCTTTTTTCCCCCGTGCTATAACTCCATAACCCTTCAACGCAGCTACTTGAAACATTCTGTATATATCAGACTAGTGCCCTAGTTGTGCCTTTTGCTATTGGGGACCTTCCATTTTCGGTACTTTTTCTGTCACCATTGAGACTTAATCAAAAATACCAAATTACTGTTTCCTTAATAACTCTTACTTTGAGCTTAATTTATACATGTATTTGGGTTTTAATACCAACTGCGGGGCGGGGGGGATAATGCCAGGCTTTGCGGCTCCTTGTTTTAGTTTCATAGGGGTATGAAAAAAACTTTGTTTGCAAACAAAATTTTTTGATACCCTGATGAAACTTAAAAACAATTGACATCAATGCTTAATTATAGCTAGTGTCATTCCACCGATTACAGTAAATGTCAGAATGCATACAGCTGTACATGTCCAATGTTTAATTTTGTCTGTTCGCCATATGCAATATACACTGTTTCGTTATTATTTATATATGACCCGGTAATGACATTGAGAAGTATTTAATTAGAAACTTAAATCTTAATATTCATTCATTATTTTATTTTTTTTTCAGATGACCAAAGGAGTTGATATGTTGCTGTTTGTGTTGGTGTCCAGTGTAGCGTTGATTCACGCTCAGCTGACCTGTCCGTCGGGGTCTGGAGGCAGCTGTCAATATGCAAATGTAGGGCTGACCCCTACAGACAACCAGTTGCCGAACCAACACTACTACATCGGAGGATTGTTCGGAATCCATGACCGGGCACCTGACGCTTACTCCTGCGCCAATGCAGCCATACGCGAACGTGGGCTCCTGAATATGGAGGCGTTCCATTGGGCAATCAAGGAGTTTGGGACGAGTCAGAACGTCTCCATCGGAGGAGTGACCCTTGATTCGTGTTCTCGCATCGAGCAAACCATTGAAAATATTTTAAGTTTCGAAACGTGTAAAGTTGGCTTTGGTGATTTGAATGCTGTCTCTCCGCGTAATCTGTTGGCATACGTTGGACCCGACCGGAGCAGCGAGGCCATGGCCGTTGCGACTTTACTTAAAGACATGAACAAGACGCAGGTTACCCATGCAGCCACTTCACCAGAACTTGGCGATCGTGACATGTACCCATTTTTCTTACGATCTGTGCCATCTGACGAACATGACGCTACAATCATTGCCCAGATGTTAACAGCCATGAATATAAAATATGTTTTGGGTGTTTACCTCGGAAATTCTTACGGTCGCAGCGGATTTCAGGCTCTCAAGTCTAAACTCACTGGAACCTGCATGGTTTACGAGACTGAGATGCCAGTCCTTGCTACTGATGACCAGCTTGAGGCCATCGCTGAGGAACTGATCCAACGAGAGGACACGAGGTACATCATTGTTTACGCAGACGGAGCGAATGCCAGAAAACTGATGAGTGCTATACAAACCAAAGACGCAAACAAGGTGCAGAACTTCCATTTTATTGGGACATCGTCATGGGCGGCCAACACCGATGTCACTGATAATTTGTATGTAGACGCGTACACAGTGGCCTTGTCCACTCCCGCAGGTCAGCTGACATCAGACGTAGCGAAATTCTACCAGTACCTGAACGGTCTGAAACCAAGCGCAAACACCTGGAATCCGTGGTTCCAGACCTTCTGGAATGACAAGCTCCAGTGTGGACAACGTACCTGTAACGAGGGGACCGACAGTCTGACTGGACGCTACACTCCCGATGTTTACGTTCCGTTTACCATACTAGCGGTGCGTTCCATCATCGATGGCGTGAGGATGGCTGCCTTGGGGGCCTGTGGTAAATACGATCTCTGCTCTAATCTACTGAACCAGGAAAATCGAGGCCAGAGAATTTACGGAGCAATTGAAGGCACAACTTACTTTGACGACAGGGAGCTCGCTAGCAACTACATATCTTACCGAATTCTGAAGTTTAGTGTGTCCTCCGGGTATACCGAGGTAGGTATAGTCATCCACGAGGGTAGTAAAACCTTGGTGGGCCAATAATTGAAAATTAGTCAACAAAATATTTAAAACAGATCATTGATGACGATTTTGAAAGGCAATTAATCAGAAATTTCTGACAATGTTCATCAATCTAGCTTCACATATTTTTGTAATATTACAAAACCAAGGAGTAAGTCATTTAATATCTGATCCATTCATTGGTCATTTACAAGCGATTAAGGATATCTAAATATAGTAACAACCATTAAATGCTTTGTGATATTGATAAGAACGAATATGCCTGAGATGTACAATGAACATAAATTTTCTACAAAAGGGCAATTCTGTGCTAAATTTGGCTGTACAGCACCTTTGAAGATGATCTAGGTCATTTCTACAGATACTATGCTGATTACCTCTTAATTCAAATATCAGAGTAGGCTAGGTTTAAATTTATTCATATCAATAAAATTTATAGTCCTTCATTCCAGCATACTATTGGCCTAATATCAGGTCTCAGACACTCTTGGCTAACGAAATATTATTTTTTACAGATTTAAGCCAATTTCACCCTTGTGACCTTGAATCTAGGTCAAGGTCATTCATTTGAACAAACTTGGTAGCTAAATCTAAAATACTATCAAATTTCGAGTTCTCACTTGTCAATTATGAAAGTGAAACAAATTCCTGCCGCTACTGAGCTTTCATCATTCTTATACATCAATATCAAATTTGGTTAAGATTTCAGAGTTTGTCATCCGCTCAGTAATACGATATTGATATATTGTATGAAAAAACTTCTACGTAGTTTTCAAAGCTGTGCTGTAAAATTGCCAAACATTTTAAGGTCACCTGAAGCGAAGTTTTAAGTGACCTATTCTAATGACCTTTTGTCCATTGTCTTTTTTTGTCCATCTGAATCAATTTCAATGAAGATACAGGGCTAAAAGGGTCAAATTTACTGAAATTTCAAAAAAATTTGTACCAAGACATTAATAAGGTGAAATTGAATTATCCTCAGAGATTGAAGGTTCTTATAAGGTTTTTGTTTGCAAATTTTGTTTGCAAACTTGTAGAATCCGCTATGCGGATTCATACAGTTTGCAAACAAAATTTGTTTCATACCCCGATGAAACTAAAAAAATGACATCAATGCTTAAATGAATTTAAAGTGACACTTAATCTATTTGGTAGGTTTTTGGTCCAAAACCTTAGATTTGAGAAATTTATTGTAAAATACCTTCTCTATACTTCTCGAAATCACCCAAACTCACTAATTCGATACAGTTCATAAACCTATGAAAACCTGCATTGTAATATATGTATATCTTAGATTTTGTTTGTCTTTTTTCGTTGTCTTTTTATCTTACTTTCTGATCAGAGTCAAAATGTTTCCATTCAGCTGCTTCTATGATCAAAGAGTGATATTTTGGATGAAAAACATCATCTTTAAGTAAATTTATGGCAGTGTGTAAAATATCAATATCATAACTAGGGCGAGAAAAAACCCAAGTCCGATAGATTTGGTCTGTGGGCAGGTAAATATTGATGACTACTTGCCTGATTGGCAAGTGCAAAATTTCTCAAAATTCTTACCTTTCCCTTAGAGTAATTGAAGATATAACTAATTCAGTTTCATTAGACCACTATGTTTCATCTTTGGGCAAGTACTTTTGAACCTAAACTTGCCCGAAGGACCAGTGATGCTGATAAGTTTCTTCCTGTAAATGTGGATAGTATGATTTTGTCTCCGATTCCTATTTTTCCTGCTTGTTTACGACTTGTTATCCCCTTTTACGAGACACGCTTGATTGATTGACGTTGATTACTTTTTGTAGATTGGAACCTACATGCCTGGTACCGGTTCACCCTTGAATTTGGCGCCTCAGAATCCCAAAACCAACGCGTGCCCTGAATCCCCGTGTCTGGTGTGTGGAGAAGTGCCCCCTTCCCCAAGTACAACCACCGTCAGAACGACGGCTGCCCCGGTCGTCACGACAACAGATCCTACGGAGGGCGGAAAATACAAATTTGTAAAGTTCATGGCCGGTCAACATTTCACAGGGGTATACTCGGGTGGTATGCGTATGGATGACGAGTACGGAACCAGATTTGACATCGGCCAGAAATGGATCATTGCCCTGGGCGTGCTGGCTGGTGTTGGCTGCGTGGCTGTCCTTGTATTTGAAATCTACATTCTTTTCAAACTCCTGGGAACACGTATCGGTCGTCAGTGGAGGACTATGTGGCTCGGACAGTTGTTATTATTCGGCATCTTCCTATCATATCTCACACTTTTTGCATTTCTTTTTATCCCGACTAAGGCCACCTGCGGAATCATCAGGTTCGGAATCGGAGTTTCCTACGCCACTATTTATTCCGTACTTCTCGTTAAGCTGATGGTTATTCTTACATCAACAACAACAGAATCTCTAATTCCCGGCGACGTCGAATCTCCGAACTATCTCAAAGGTATCTACCAATTCCTCATGTTTATTTTCGCTGTCGGTGTCCAGATGGTCATCGATGTCCAGTGGCTGATCCAGGTTCCCCCGGAGGCAGTAAAAGTTGTGACGAACGGAGGCATGGAGGCTTGGGTGTGTAACCATTACACATGGTCTGTAGATTACGGCTGGGGCGACATGCAAAACTTTGTAAGCAGCGAGTTTGAAAACCATCTACTATCACTTGTCTACGTTATGTTCCTTATCGTCATAACAACCATTGTTGCAATGCGTGCCCATGGAATCATCACAAATCACCGTGAGAGCGTGTTTATTGGTATCGTTGCTGGATTCTCCATCCCGATCTGGATCGCCTGGGGGTTAGTTGGCGGTCTGAATAAGAAGCTGGACAATGGTCATCAGTTTGGCGACGCCTGTCTGGCGTTCGGTTTGTTCATTGTTGCTACTCTGGCCTTATTCTCCATGTTCTTGCCCAAGGTGAGACAACTCATCAACATGGGGGTCGAAGGAATATACCTAGAGGACGACCGTGATACCTACTACGCCGGCTCCGTTATCATGGCTCCGCCCAGCTACAAGAGTCGACCAAGCTCTGTTGTATATGCAAATTCAGGAGGAGTTTACAGTGATCCAGTCATCATTGGAAATGGTGGCGACCCACGTAAGTACTTATATATATAGTAACTCAAACAGGGGGCGACCCACGTAAGTACTTATATATATAGTAACTCAAACAGGGGGCGACCCACGTAAGTACTTATATATATATAGTATCTCAAACTGGGGGCGACCCACGTAAGTACTTATATATATAGTGACTCAAACAGGGGGCGACCCACATAAGTATTTATAGTAACTCAAACTGGGGGCGACCCATGTAAGTACTTATATATATAGTAACTCAAACTGGGGGCGACCCACGTAAGTATTTATAGTAACTCAAACTGGGGGCGACCCACATAAGTACTTATATATATAGTAACTCAAACTGGGGGCGACCCACGTAAGTATTTATAGTAACTCAAACTGGGGGCGACCCACGTAAGTATTTATAGTAACTCAAACTGGGGGCGACCCACATAAGTACTTATATATATAGTAACTCAAACTGGGGGCGACCCATGTAAGTATTTATAGTAACTCAAACTGGGGGCGACCCACGTAAGTACTTATATATATAGTAACTCAAACAGGGGGCGACCCACATAAGTACTTATATATATAGTAACTCAAACAGGGGGCGACCCACGTAAGTACTTATATATATAGTAACTCAAACAGGGGGCGACCCACGTAAGTACTTATATATATAGTAACTCAAACAGGGGGCGACCCACGTAAGTACTTATATATATAGTAACTCAAACAGGGGGCGACCCACGTAAGTACTTATATATATAGTAACTCAAACAGGGGGCGACCCACGTAAGTACTTATATATATAGTAACTCAAACAGGGGGCGACCCACGTAAGTATTTATAGTAACTCAAACTGGGGACGACCCGTGTAAGTATTTATAGTAACTCAAACTGGGGACGACCCGTGTAAGTATTTATAGTAACTCAAACTGGGGACGACCCGTGTAAGTATTTATAGTAACTCAAACTGGGGGCGACCCATGTAAGTATTTATAGTAACTCAAACTGGGGGCGACCCACATAAGTATTTATAGTAATTCAAACTGGGGGCGACCCACGTTATTATTTATAGTTCACTTTGTTCAGAAAAGGGATTACTTTCGTCATCCTTATGATTTAATTTGACATTTTCAAGGTCACAGGGGTCATACATTAACATACAATACAGTTGTGTATGTATTTGGAATCTTCTCGTTTCTGGAAAACCTAATTATTGTTCCCTGGTTTAGCAGAAAGGTGGCCATAGGTCAACCATAATGTCAATTATATGGTCCCCACCCCCAAGGGGCCTGAGGGGCGGGGCCAAAAAGGGTCAAATTGACTAAAAGTTAAAAATCTTCTCAATTCCTAGATAGGGTAGAATCAAATTTTCTTCACAGATAGAAGGGTCTTTACCAAAATTGTGATTCTCATGACCCTTGGGTCACACGTTTCCCCCTGGGGAGGGGGTAAAGTTTACTGTAGTTTTTATAGGGAAAACATAATTTTGACACTTGGGTCTAGTGTAAGGAGGGGGAAAATGCATTTTTGACACATGTCTGCCCCTGGGGAGGGGGAGGGGGTCATAAAGGGTCAAATTAACTGAACTTTCAAAAATCGTCCTCTCAAAACCCAAATAAGGTAGAATTAAATACTCTTCATAGACGGAAGGATCTTCAGGTACGTCACCAAATTTTGTAACCTTGGGGTCTTGCATTTGCCCCTGAGGAGGGGGTTAACTTTACAATAGCTAGTTGATGTAAGGAAATAACATTTTTCACTACCATCTTTTGGAATTCATTCTAACTTAGAATTAGCAATTTTGGAAGGCAGTGTTTGTTGGTATGCAAATGTTGGGCCGACTGACCCCAGGGGCTAGCTGATGGGTGGGGTCAAAAAGGGTCAAAGAAATATTTTGAAACGCAGATGAACATGCAGGCCAATGAACCTCTTGTTTGTCAAGCATGTATAGATCGATGCCTGTAAGGTTGCTTCAAGGTTTCCTTAAATGAATGACCTTGACCTTGAGAGTACATAGTTGACCTGATAAAAATTACCCTGAACTTTAATTCAATGTGTCAAATAAAAGCTTGTTAAAAACTCCAACAAAGTGTAGATTTTAATGAGGATTTTTAGTTTTAATTGCCATCATTGTTTTCTATGAGAGTGATACGGTCCATTTGAGCCTTTTCTTTACAAATACAGCTTTAGTTCAGTAAGCATTGGTTATTAACCTAGACCATGCTGAGCAGTGTTTCAAAATTTCCAGGCTAGTATACATGTATATGTATTATGTAGTGGTGGATTAATGTTTGTAAATATTATTAAAGAAAATAAATGAATAAAAAAACCCATTTATGACGATTTTGAAAAGACAATCAGACATTTCCGGGAGTTTTTGTAAATCTTCAGCTTTTGTGTATTTTTGTAATGTTGGTAATCCAAGGAGTAGATGATCTTGTTATTTTACTGATACATGATTGGTCATTTACAAGAGATTAGGGATATCTAAATATATATTAACAACTGCGAAATGCTTTATTTTATTTTAGATATTGATAACAAAGGCTAAGATATATATTCCTAAATTATCTACAAAATGGCAATTCTTTGCTTAATTTAGAAAACTTTTCGTAACCAATAATGATCTATTTCGAGTTTCTAAAATTAAAGCATTTCTAATTTTTTTGGTCAGATTGTCGTAGTCGAACAACCGAAAAATATGACATTTCCAACCAAATTAAACGATTTTTTTTTAACATGATTCAAGAGAAAATGGTTTCGGTTTTTTGAATTTTTACCCCTATAAACGAAATACCCTCTTAAGCGTTACCCGATTAAGTGGAATGTACTGTATTGATTCTGAAAGTGAAACCGATTCCCATAACTACAAGTATGATCTGTACGACGGTTTGGTTTATGTAAAGGCTGTGACGACTGGATCAAATTAATATTTTTCAGATGCAGTTCACCTGAAACACCCTGGGAGTACCTACAGTGCACCTGCGTATGTAAGGCGCGGAGACACGTATGGAACAGGAAGTATTGGAGGCAGCAAGGTCCTCCGTGTAACCGGAGACCTCACCGGTAAAAACCCACAAAAGCCGTCGTCTGAAATCGGACATTATAGAAAAACGCGCTCAGAGAGTGGCACCCTTAGGAGTAAGTTATTGTTTTACTCGGCTTCGAATCCATTTATACTGATCCAAGTATTGGCCTGGTGTATTTTCAACCACACGAGACGATATATATAACTGTAAAATATATAAAGAGTTTTCGAAGTTGATAATATAAGGAAATAATTAGTGGTATAACAATTCACTGATGCATTGATGTATCGCAGAGTGGTTCATAGTCTATGCTTGATTTGTATCGTGATATAATTGAAAATTCGTAGTTATCTCCCTTGACCAAAGTAAGCTTATGTTTTGTAGTAAACAACATGGCTGACAAGGCCGTCCTAGCGGCTTAAAAAGCTGCCTGTTGGAGTTCTTTCAAATCCAAATTATCTATATTAAAGAAGGCTTGGTGGGAAATGGACAAAACTTATGTTTCTTGTAACAAATGTAGACAGTGACTCAAATATTCTGGAAATACCACAAACAAAACATGACTTCTGTACGATGGAATACCAGATATCTGATAGTTCATCAGCTTATATCGTAATACGAATTGTATCGTGACCCCTGTATTGTGATACGTATCGTATCGTGACCCCTGTATCGTGACCCCTGTATCGTGATATATATCGTATCCTGACCCCTGTATCGTGATACTATCGTATTGTGACCCCTGTATCGTGATACTATCGTATCGTGACCCCTGTATCGTGATAAATATTGTATCGTGACCCCTGTATCATGATATGTATCGTATCGTGACCCCTGTATCGTGATACATATCGTGACCCCTGTATCGTGATACATATTGTATCGTGACCCCTGTATCGTGATATGTATCGTATCGTGACCCCTGTATCGTATCGTAATACGTATCGTATTGTGACCCCTGTATCGTGGTATCGTGACCCCTGTATTGTGATCCCTGTATCGTGATACGTATTGTATCGTGACCCCTGTATCGCGATACAAATTACAAATCGTATTGATACCCACCCTGCAATACACAGCTCTAGAAATAATCTTTGAATCAGTTGACATGTTGAACAGACTTCAATTGAGGGAAGTGAACACAAAGTTTTTTCTACTAAACCAGGTGAGCGATACAGGCCCCATGGGCCTCTTGTCTACTAAGAGCTGACTTTCAAGGGATTGGAAATCCGGTACAGGTTTTTTGTAATGTCAGAATAATTTCTTTACTGTGATTGGTGTAATATTGTGTTTGAAGTCATTAAATGTCTTTTTTTGTCTTTACAGAATCTCTCTCCCATCAAAATCTTGGAGCCCTGTGAGTTCAATTAACATAGGAGGGAAACGTTCTAGCTTATTCTTACAACCAGTCAAAAAAAACGACGAAAATGGAACAAAGAATCTACAAACATTGGAATCCAGCAAGTTTACTTCAAACCTTAATCTCGCGTGGAATCGGACCCAAACTGTCGATTTTTCTAAAGTTTGTTTCTAGAGAATATTTGATGACTGAGATTTTTGTGGAGACTGCTGGAGATGGACACAATACTGTAAGGGTTCGCGGGTGGTTTTACAGGGGAGACAACTCCTCTTACATACTGTGATACATAGGAACCTGTTCACCCAAACATTGTCCTCCATGGAATTCCTTCAGGGATGGAAATTTAATAACATATATTACAACATCCTTTTGAAATATTAAGTAAAATGCTGGAATGAAGATCAAGTAAATTTATATAATTTTTCATTGTTAACATGTAAATTTATATAATTTTTCATTGTTAACATGTAAATTTATATAATTTTTCATTGTTAACAAGTAAATTTATACATCGTTAACATAACGAACAGAATGGCCACCAGGCAAAGCCAGTGTAAGGCCTCAGATTAGATTATATATATATGTGTGTATCCTTATATTTTTCATGATACTTATAGTTTACAAAAAGTATTTTAACAAGTTTTGTAATTTAAAATCTTCAACGAAATTTTAACAATAACATTGCTCTTTGTCTATTTTTCAACATTTTTGGCAGAGCAGCATTTCTGTTATTCAGGTCGAGAATTCGGATATCAAAATAAATATACTTTACTTTGATATCAGAGTTCAATACTAAATCGAGCCTCTCTTTGGTGAGGTCTTGATTGGTCAAAATCTGTTCTACATTCACATGTTGAATGAGAATATCTTGTGTAAATGGAATCTATAGCATTTCCACGCACCACTATGAACCTGCCATAAGGCGTACCATTAAACGTGTGTTGTGAGTGCGAGTCCTGTACATGTACAGTGACTGTCTGATATACAAGTGTGTACCGACATTTGACACCTGTGTGTACCGACATGTGACACCTGTGTGTACCGACATGCGACACCTGTGTACCTGTGTGTACTGACATGTGACACCTGTGTGTACCGACATGTGACACCTGTGTGTACTGACAGCGGCACCTGTGTGTACCGACATGTGACACCTGTGTGTACCGACATGTGACACCTGTGTGTACCAACATGTGACACCTGTGTTTACCGACATGTGACACCTGTATGTTTAGAATACATGTGTGTTTTGTTTGTTTATATACATGTTTAAGTGCGTGTGTACTAGTGTGTATGTATACAGATATTCCCTTGTGTGATATAAAACTGTGACAGGGAAGTGTGTTATCCCGCCACAAAACTTTTATTGTGATGGCCGAGAGAAAGCAGAACCTGTCATAACTAACATTACTTTTGTTTACAACTTTCTGTCCACAAGAGTTTTGGATAAATGTTTGTTTATTTTTGTGCTCATAATTAGCTTTTTGTAAACTTTAAATTCAAGGGTTCAATTGCAATGAAGATTCACCAGTGGTTTCACCAGTGGAAGCTGTCTCAATTGTTTCACTAAAATCCACACAATCATTGGCATATTTTGCCGGGTACTGTATTTTTTTTGCTAGTTTTTTTTTTTTCTCAATAAATACCAGGTACAAAGTGTATCAGAACCATTTCCATTTCAAATTTACTATTGTCAGAAATAATTGTCATCCATGGACTAATATCACCATCCGCCATCATTTAGCATCCGTGGCTCAATTGTTGTCCTCCATTTTCAGTTTGGACAATTTCCTCTCAATAACAAAGAGGCCTTAGAGTCACGATAGTGGACCAGCAACATGCTGAAATTAAGGGCAACAAGTTTAGTCAAATGAATATGATTGTTAAAGCGTTTAGTAGCAGGAGAGTGATGCAGGCCCATTTGGCCTCTTGGGTTTTAAATGGCCATGATGTTGTAGTATTTCTAATAAGTAAAATGTAAGAGCGAGCTGGAAAAATGATCTGGATTATGTGAGGTATACAAAATGTATTTACTTCAAACATAATATATATGTATACCTCCCTAATTGTTGCCAACTCGTAGGTTTTTTATTTTTGAGAATTCTTGATGTTCTGACAACGGAAGTGAGTTAATTCTGGGGCGTATACATATATATAGCTCCCAAATTTTAAATATAATAATGCCAACTTGCCTCACTTAAAGACAAAAAATGCCAATTTTGAAAGATATTTTGAATCTGATTGAATAATGATATACTTTTGAGTGCAGTTTATAATCTCTTTAATCCAGGCACAATTTTTCTTCTTAAAATCAGTCTGGTTTGAACTAAATTGGTCTGATTCCACAGAGTTCATGCCAGTACCTGCTGGCCGTGTTCGGATTTCACTGTGTATTTAACATGTATAGAAAGTTTTGGGTAAGCTGTTATCTTACTTGGCATTTTTAATTTTCTTCACAAATCTAGGATAAATATTTGTCCTATTTTAATTTAAAGAAGATGGTGAATGATGTATTTTTGTATATTGTGTAGAAGTTGTATATATCCGACTGTTACTACTAGAATCCACTCTCGATAAGCTATAGTGCTCATATTTCGCCGCGGATTCAAATAATCCCTCACAAATTTATTTCAAGTACAAAACCATATTTTATCCTGAAAATACAAGCACTATCTGTATGGTATGTCTCCCAGCGTATATATATATATAGCCGTTTTGTTTCCACTTGTGGAAAACCCTAGTTAGGGATCTTGTACAATACTGCTTATTCCTAAAAGCAGCTTTCCATCAAAATCATTAATGTTCATACTCAATTATGCAAGATATATGACTTTTGTATGAGAAATAAACAAATATATTGTTAAACAAGAGTTGATTGTTTTAAGGTCATAACCTTTATTGTTAAGAGTGTTTTTTCTGTCGTCATCTGCCGGAAATGTTTCCTTTAAAACACTACTCCACCCAGTTACCTCAACAGATTTCGATCAAATTTAGTTTGAAGCCAATCTAATTAAAATTAGATTTGTAATTTCCGTTCCTCTACGATACACTGCAATACAAGATCTAACGACGCCCCGTAGGTCATCTCAGCATGACCTTTGAGATTTAAATATAAGCCAATGTTAATTGTTCAATGACGTCATCAGTCAACCAATGACAAACAGCCTTATACGAGTCTTCGGTTGCGTCTCCTTACTATTGAAGACTCAAATCAGTGCTTGATTTGAAATACGCAAAATTTCACCAGACTACTTAAAAAATGTAAATTTGTTGAAGTATTCTCGATGAGGTGAGGTGGAGTGGGTGAAGCCATGTTGTTTAACGTTGCTATCGACCATCGGAATACCTCGGGAACGTTACGTAAGTATTTATACTTCCGAAGAATGAAATCACACCGACAATTTCATAGGCGACGCACTGATTGGCTGAGCTCAAAGGTCATGCTGAGATGACCTCCTACGGGGCGTCTTTAGATCTTGTATTGCAGTGTATCGTAGAGGAACGGAAATTACAAGTCTAATTTTAATTAGATTGGTTTGAAGCATACAACACTTGTTAATGACTATTGGACAACCATCTTGAATGAAAGAACTCCGACAATGTCGGTGCATGAAAAATAGCAAATTTATCTAACTGCTGCTCTGGAAACACACACAAGAAAACCATCATTTCGAGTGAAAACAAAATAAATTGATAAAAAAATAAGGTTTTAATGCATACTATTAGGTCAACTCTAGAAATATACAAAAAATCTCCTTTGTGAAATACCATTATTGGATAAATTTGTAGTTTTTCATACACAGAAATGATCATTCAAGATGGCCGTCCTTAAGGGCAATCACATTTTAGGTAGCTGAAGGTACGTGCAGTGTGACCCCCAGGGACCAGAGGGTAGGGCCCTTTTGATGAATTCGGAAGTTTTTATTAGGTCACCTGAGAGAAAGTCTCGAGTGAACAATTCGAATCGCCTTTTGTCCATCGTCATGCGTTGTCCATTTGTAAACAATTTTTATTTTCGACGACTTCTCATTAACCAAGAGGCCGAGAGACCTATATTGGCCCTATAGCATGCTGGGGTGAAGTGCTATCAAGATTGTTCAAATGAATGACCTTGACATTTATTCAAGGTCACAGGGGTCTAATATGCAAAAAAAGAAAATTAAACAGCTTCAATTTTGATATGTTGGTCCCCAGATATTCATACAATTGTATTGAATTTTGAAAACGATCAGAAAACAAAATTGCCGAATAGTGACTGTTTTAATAACTAGTTGGAGCTTGTTACTGCTATTTCTCAGAAAGCTCTCCTGACATCTTGCTAAGATTTTGAGTAAGGTAACCTTGGTCTCAAAGGTTCAAATCTTTTAACAAAATTGCACTGAAGATGGAATGAACACAAATGCATTTATATAGATTATGTTACAAATATTTAATAAAAACATATTAACAACACCATCAACACATACAGTATTAGATTTCTGTATGTTAACACCATCAACACATACAGTATTACATTTCTGTATGTTAACACCATCAACACATACAGTATTACATTTCTGTATGTTAACACCATCAACACATACAGTGTTACATTTCTGTATGTTAACACCATCAACACATACAGTATTACATTTCTGTATGTTAACACCATTACATACAGAATTACATTTCTGTATGTTAACACCATCAACACATACAGTATTACATTTCTGTAGTCTATAAGCTGATACAATATGAATTCTGTGACCTGCACAAAAGTTCATTACAAATTTAAATGAATATACTCTGTATATTGTAATAATGAATTAATGAAAATCTTGTTATGTATCAAAGAAATAAAAAACAAAACGGGACAGATAGACAGACAAGTTTGTAACAAAATCAATAAAACAAATTCAAGTAATGAAATTTTAATATCAATATCCTATTGATACCAATATACCTGTACTACACAATGAAGAAAATCTGATCATTTTCTGGGTGTGTTGAAATGGAAACTGAAATATTTTTACATCGGTGAAGTAGCTTGAGATATAACATTAACTATGTTTTAAGTATTTCATAACTAAACAATTCTCACTTCATCAATTACAATATAATATGATGATACTAAACCATTCCCCAGAAAAATAAACATTTTATGCTGGTACAGAATTCTAACCTAATTAATGTAATTGTATTAATCACTTTTGTTGGCCTTGATGTGCACTAAGGGTTAGGGGAGTAAGCCCAGAGAAAACCTACACTCTGTACATGGTCGGCCAGATGACGTTTTCATATGCGGTTATATTTTACAACATATTGCGAAACAAGTTATATCAACTTATATCAATCACGCTTGTTGCCCGGAGCAAAGTGCTGCGCAAGGGGTCTTACTGTGGGTGGAAATCAGAAAACCCATGGAAACCATGAGGTTGGGCAGGTGACCCCGGGGAACCAAACCCAGGCTGCCTAGAGAAAAAGTGAGTGTGTTACCACTGTGCCAACCAACAACCTGATATCAATCACTTTGTCATAATCATGGCACAGAATATTAATGTCATATAAAATAATTATTTATCAAAACCAATAAAAAGTTTGTAAATATAATTAAATCATTAAAACTTTACTAATGTATCCCAGTTTTAATCATTGCAAATTAAGAGACACAAATTGTGTCATCGAGATCCAATACAAACATTAATACCTCTCTGGCCTCACTTCGTCCGGATCGTGATTCTGCTTAGTAAACTCCAAAATTCACTATTCACAGAATTCGTTTTAAATATTTTTTTTCAAAAAAAGTTAAAAAAATTCCAAATTAAAAAAAAATATTATAAAGTATTGTAGTAGAACAAATGATACAATAATGCAAATTTGAATTCATAATTCAAAATTCGACCAAATCAAATATGATCCCTCCCCCCCCCCCAAAAAAAAAAAATAAAATAAAATAAACATCAAATAAACTTTAAAGTGTAAAATAAACAATTTAATATTCAAACTACTGATTGAAGTCTGCTCCCCAAACCTTATTATAGTTATATTAACAGTACTGTTGTAATCTAGGATATATGATTCACAAAATAACAAATCCTTTTGGCACGACATTCTTTTGACATTGGGTTGAAGTGAAACAGCAACAACATTTTGGCTCAGTTCGAGTTTGGATTGTCTGAAACCCTGACCCTGGTGAAGGACCTGTGATCCATCTGAACCCTGACCCTGTGAACCCTGCACCCATGACCCTAGCCCTGTGAACCCTGAACCCATGACCCTAGACTGAGACACATGTGGTCCATCTGAACCCTGACCATGTGAACCCTGAACCCTGTCCCAGGTAAAACGATACCTGGGTCATATTACGCCAGGTAAAAATATATCTGGTTCATGATAGCTCAGTTGAGTTAGAGCACCTAATCCAAACTCAGGTGAGTGTCTAAGGTGTGTGTCTATGAGAGCTCAGTTGAGTTAGAGCACCTAATCCAAACTCAGGTGAATGTCTAAGGTGTGTGTCTATGTCCAACTCAGGTGAGTGTCTGAGGTGCGTGTCCCAACTCAGGTGAGTGTCTGAGGTGCGTGTCCAACTCAGGTGAGAGTCTGAGGTGTGTGTCCAACTCAGGTGAGAGTCTGAGGTGCGTGTCCAACTCAGGTGAGTGTCTGAGGTGTGTGTCCCAACTCAGGTGAGTGTCTGAGGTGTGTGTCCCAACTCAGGTGAGAGTCTGAGGTGCGTGTCCCAACTCAGGTGAGTGTCTGAGGTGCGTGTCCAACTCAGGTGAGAGTCTGAGGTGTGTGTCCCAACTCAGGTGAGTGTCTGAGGTGTGTGTCCCAACTCAGGTGAGAGTCTGAGGTGTGTGTCCAACTCAGGTGAGAGTCTGAGGTGTGTGTCTATCTCAGGTGAGAGTCTGAGGTGTGTGTCCAACTCAGGTGAGTGTCTGAGGTGTGTGTCTATCTCAGGTGAGAGTCTGAGGTGCGTGTCCAACTCAGGTGAGTGTCTGAGGTGTGTGTCCCAACTCAGGTGAGAGTCTGAGGTGTGTGTCCCAACTCAGGTGAGAGTCTGAGGTGTGTGTCTATCTCAGGTAAGAGTCTGAGGTGTGTGTCCAACTCAGGTGAGAGTCTGAGGTGTGTGTCTATCTCAGGTAAGAGTCTGAGGTGTGTGTCCAACTCAGGTGAGAGTCTGAGGTGTGTGTCTATCTCAGGTGAGAGTTTGAGGTGCGTGTCTATCTCAGGTAAGGGTCTGAGGTGTGTGTCTATCTCAGGTAAGAGTCTGAGGTGCGTGTCCAACTCAGGTGAGAGTCTGAGGTGTGTGTCCAACTCAGGTGAGTGTCTGAGGTGTGTGTCCCAACTCAGGTGAGAGTCTGAGGTGTGTGTCCAACTCAGGTGAGAGTCTGAGGTGTGTGTCTATCTCAGGTAAGAGTCTGAGGTGTGTGTCCAACTCAGGTGAGAGTCTGAGGTGTGTGTCTATCTCAGGTGAGAGTCTGAGGTGCGTGTCTATCTCAGGTAATAATCTGAGGTGTGTGTCTATCTCAGGTAAGAGTCTGAGGTGTGTGTCCAACTCAGGTGAGTGTCTGAGGTGTGTGTCTATCTCAGGTGAGTGTCTGAGGTGTGTGTCCAACTCAGGTGAGTGTCTGAGGTGTGTGTCCAACTCAGGTAAGTGTCTGAGGTGTGTGTCCAACTCAGGTAAGGGTCTGAGGTGTGTGTCCAACTCAGGTGAGTGTCTGAGGTGTGTGTCCAACTCAGGTAAGGGTCTGAGGTGTGTGTCCAACTCAGGTGAGTGTCTGAGGTGTGTGTCCAACTCAGGTGAGAGTCTGAGGTGTGTGTCTAACTCAGGTAAGAGTCTGAGGTGTGTGTCCAACTCAGGTGAGAGTCTGAGGTGTGTGTCTATCTCAGGTGAGAGTCTGAGGTGCGTGTCTATCTCAGGTAAGGATCTGAGGTGTGTGTCTATCTCAGGTAAGAGTCTGAGGTGTGTGTCCAACTCAGGTGAGAGTCTGAGGTGTGTGTCTAACTCAGGTAAGAGTCTGAGGTGTGTGTCTATCTCAGGTGAGTGTCTGAGGTGTGTGTCTAACTCAGGTAAGAGTCTGAGGTGTGTGTCTATCTCAGGTGAGAGTCTGAGGTGTGTGTCTATCTCAAGTGAGAGTCTGAGGTGTGTGTCTAACTCAGGTAAGGGTCTGAGGTGTGTGTCCAACTCAGGTGAGTGTCTGAGGTGCGTGTCCAACTCAGGTGAGTGTCTGAGGTGTGTGTCCAACTCAGGTGAGTGTCTGAGGTGCGTGTCCAACTCAGGTGAGAGTCTGAGGTGTGTGTCTAACTCAGGTGAGTGTCTGAGGTGTGTGTCTATCTCAGGTGAGTGTCTGAGGTGTGTGTCTATCTCAGGTAAGGGTCTGAGGTGTGTGTCCAACTCAGGTGAGTGTCTGAGGTGTGTGTCCAACTCAGGTGAGTGTCTGAGGTGTGTGTCCAACTCAGGTGAGAGTCTGAGGTGTGTGTCTAACTCAGGTGAGAGTCTGAGGTGTGTGTCTAACTCAGGTGAGTGTCTGAGGTGTGTGTCTATCTCAGGTAAGTGTCTGAGGTGTGTGTCTATCTCAGGTGAGAGTCTGAGGTGTGTGTCTATCTCAGGTGAGTGTCTGAGGTGTGTGTCCAACTCAGGTAAGAGTCTGAGGTGTGTGTCTATCTCAGGTGAGAGTCTGAGGTGTGTGTCCAACTCAGGTAAGAGTCTGAGGTGTGTGTCCAACTCAGGTAAGAGTCTGAGGTGTGTGTCTATCTCAGGTGAGTGTCTGAGGTGTGTGTCTATCTCAGGTAAGTGTCTGAGGTGTGTGTCTATCTCAGGTGAGTGTCTGAGGTGTGTGTCTATCTCAGGTAAGAGTCTGAGGTGTGTGTCTATCTCAGGTGAGTGTCTGAGGTGTGTGTCTAACTCAGGTGAGTGTCTGAGGTGTGTGTCTATCTCAGGTGAGTGTCTGAGGTGTGTGTCTAACTCAGGTGAGTGTCTGAGGTGTGTGTCTATCTCAGGTGAGTGTCTGAGGTGTGTGTCCAACTCAGGTAAGAGTCTGAGGTGTGTGTCTATCTCAGGTAAGAGTCTGAGGTGCGTGTCCAACTCAGGTAAGAGTCTGAGGTGTGTGTCTATCTCATGTGAGTGTCTGAGGTGTGTGTCTAACTCAGGTGAGTGTCTGAGGTGTGTGTCTAACTCAGGTAAGGGTCTGAGGTGTGTGTCCAACTCAGGTGAGTGTCTGAGGTGTGTGTCCAACTCAGGTGAGAGTCTGAGGTGTGTGTCTATCTCAGGTAAGGGTCTGAGGTGTGTGTCCCAACTCAGGTGAGTGTCTGAGGTGTGTGTCTAACTCAGGTGAGAGTCTGAGGTGCGTGTCTATCTCAGGTGAGAGTCTGAGGTGTGCGTCTATCTCAGGTGAGAGTCTGATGTGTGTGTCTATCTCAGGTGAGTGTCTGAGGTGTGTGTCTATCTCAGGTAAGGGTCTGAGGTGTGTGTCCAACTCAGGTGAGAGTCTGAGGTGTGTGTCTATCTCAGGTAAGGGTCTGAGGTGTGTGTCTATCTCAGGTGAGTGTCTGAGGTGTGTGTCTATCTCAGGTAAGGGTCTGAGGTGTGTGTCTATCTCAGGTGAGAGTCTGATGTGTGTGTCTATCTCAGGTGAGTGTCTGAGGTGTGTGTCTATCTCAGGTAAGGGTCTGAGGTGTGTGTCCAACTCAGGTGAGTGTCTGAGGTGTGTGTCCAACTCAGGTGAGAGTCTGAGGTGTGTGTCTATCTCAGGTGAGAGTCTGAGGTGCGTGTCTATCTCAGGTAAGGATCTGAGGTGTGTGTCTATCTCAGGTAAGAGTCTGAGGTGTGTGTCCAACTCAGGTGAGAGTCTGAGGTGTGTGTCTAACTCAGGTAAGAGTCTGAGGTGTGTGTCTATCTCAGGTGAGTGTCTGAGGTGTGTGTCTAACTCAGGTAAGAGTCTGAGGTGTGTGTCTATCTCAGGTGAGAGTCTGAGGTGTGTGTCTATCTCAGGTGAGAGTCTGAGGTGTGTGTCTAACTCAGGTAAGGGTCTGAGGTGTGTGTCCAACTCAGGTGAGTGTCTGAGGTGCGTGTCCAACTCAGGTGAGTGTCTGAGGTGTGTGTCCAACTCAGGTGAGTGTCTGAGGTGTGTGTCCAACTCAGGTGAGAGTCTGAGGTGTGTGTCTAACTCAGGTGAGAGTCTGAGGTGTGTGTCTAACTCAGGTGAGTGTCTGAGGTGTGTGTCTATCTCAGGTAAGGGTCTGAGGTGTGTGTCCAACTCAGGTGAGAGTCTGAGGTGTGTGTCCAACTCAGGTGAGAGTCTGAGGTGTGTGTCTAACTCAGGTGAGTGTCTGAGGTGTGTGTCTATCTCAGGTAAGGGTCTGAGGTGTGTGTCCAACTCAGGTGAGTGTCTGAGGTGTGTGTCCAACTCAGGTGAGTGTCTGAGGTGTGTGTCCAACTCAGGTGAGTGTCTGAGGTGTGTGTCTATCTCAGGTAAGGGTCTGAGGTGTGTGTCCAACTCAGGTGAGTGTCTGAGGTGTGTGTCCAACTCAGGTGAGAGTCTGAGGTGTGTGTCTAACTCAGGTGAGTGTCTGAGGTGTGTGTCTAACTCAGGTGAGTGTCTGAGGTGTGTGTCTAACTCAGGTGAGTGTCTGAGGTGTGTGTCCAACTCAGGTAAGTGTCTGAGGTGTGTGTCTATCTCAGGTGAGAGTCTGAGGTGTGTGTCTATCTCAGGTGAGTGTCTGAGGTGTGTGTCCAACTCAGGTGAGTGTCTGAGGTGTGTGTCTATCTCAGGTGAGAGTCTGAGGTGTGTGTCCAACTCAGGTAAGAGTCTGAGGTGTGTGTCCAACTCAGGTAAGGGTCTGAGGTGTGTGTCTATCTCAGGTGAGTGTCTGAGGTGTGTGTCTATCTCAGGTAAGAGTCTGAGGTGTGTGTCTATCTCAGGTGAGTGTCTGAGGTGTGTGTCTAACTCAGGTGAGTGTCTGAGGTGTGTGTCTATCTCAGGTGAGTGTCTGAGGTGTGTGTCTAACTCAGGTGAGTGTCTGAGGTGTGTGTCTATCTCAGGTGAGTGTCTGAGGTGTGTGTCCAACTCAGGTAAGAGTCTGAGGTGTGTGTCTATCTCAGGTAAGAGTCTGAGGTGCGTGTCCAACTCAGGTAAGAGTCTGAGGTGTGTGTCTATCTCAGGTGAGTGTCTGAGGTGTGTGTCTAACTCAGGTGAGTGTCTGAGGTTTGTGTCTAACTCAGGTAAGGGTCTGAGGTGTGTGTCCAACTCAGGTGAGTGTCTGAGGTGTGTGCCCAACTCAGGTGAGAGTCTGAGGTGTGTGTCTATCTCAGGTAAGGGTCTGAGGTGTGTGTCCCAACTCAGGTGAGTGTCTGAGGTGTGTGTCTAACTCAGGTGAGAGTCTGAGGTGCGTGTCTATCTCAGGTGAGAGTCTGAGGTGTGCGTCTATCTCAGGTGAGAGTCTGATGTGTGTGTCTATCTCAGGTGAGTGTCTGAGGTGTGTGTCTATCTCAGGTAAGGGTCTGAGGTGTGTGTCCAACTCAGGTGAGAGTCTGAGGTGTGTGTCTATCTCAGGTAAGGGTCTGAGGTGTGTGTCTATCTCAGGTGAGTGTCTGAGGTGTGTGTCTATCTCAGGTAAGGGTCTGAGGTGTGTGTCTATCTCAGGTGAGAGTCTGATGTGTGTGTCTATCTCAGGTGAGTGTCTGAGGTGTGTGTCTATCTCAGGTAAGGGTCTGAGGTGTGTGTCCAACTCAGGTGAGTGTCTGAGGTGTGTGTCCAACTCAGGTGAGAGTCTGAGGTGTGTGTCTATCTCAGGTAAGGGTCTGAGGTGTGTGTCCCAACTCAGGTGAGTGTCTGAGGTGTGTGTCTAACTCAGGTGAGAGTCTGAGGTGTGTGTCCCAACTCAGGTGAGTGTCTGAGGTGTGTGTCTAACTCAGGTGAGAGTCTGAGGTGCGTGTCTATCTCAGGTGAGAGTCTGAGGTGTGTGTCTATCTCAGGTGAGAGTCTGAGGTGTGTGTCTATCTCAGGTAAGGGTCTGAGGTGTGTGTCTATCTCAGGTGAGTGTCTGAGGTGTGTGTCCAACTCAGGTGAGTGTCTGAGGTGTGTGTCCAACTCAGGTGAGTGTCTGAGGTGTGTGTCCAAACTTAGATGAGTCTGAGGTATGTGTCCAAACTTAGATGATGCTGAGGTGTGTGTCCAAACTAAGATGAGGCTGAGGTGTGTGGTATTTCTTATTGTTAAGGCAGTGTCCTTTGGCAGGATATTTGATTTACCTTCAATTGCTCTGGATATATATGATAATACATGTACAACAGGCTTCCTGTATGTTGGTCAGTGAGGTAGCCACCAGCTACTACAAGGAGATAACAAAATGACACTGACGGACGACATGATCAAATAAACAGGTCAAAATACAAGTTTTCATTCAAATAAAATTTGCTTAGTTCCATTTGTGTTATTCTATTTTAAATATTTTACTATTTAAAATTTATTAATTTTAAGTATTTGTTATTTGCAATATCTATCAACAAAAATAACTGAACAACTCAGATATTTAATTTTGGAGTAAAAAACGCATATCAAAAATGAACATATAAAAAAATAGAAATAAAAAAAAAGTTGTAAAAAGCTAAAGACCCGGTGATTACTTCTCACCATCAACCACTACTGTATACCAGGGACGAATTATAGACCATCACCATCAACCACTACTGTATACCAGGGACATATTATAGTAGTGATTACCCCTCACCATCAACCACTACTGTATACCAGGGACGTATTATAGTAGTGATTACTCCTCACCATCAACCACTACTGTATACCAGGGACGTATTATAGTAGTGATTACCCCTCACCATCAACCATTACTGTATACCAGGGAGGTATTATAGTAGTGATTACTCCTCACCATCAACCACTACTGTATACCAGGGACGTATTATAGTAGTGATTACTTCTCACCATCAACCACTACTGTATACCAGGGACGTATTATAGTAGTGATTACCCCTCACCATCAACCACTACTGTATACCAGGGACGTATTATAGTAGTGATTACCCCTCACCATCAACCACTACTGTATACCAGGGACGTATTATAGTAGTGATTACTCCTCACCATCAACCACTACTGTATACCAGGGACGTATTATAGTAGTGATTACCCTCACCATCAACCACTACTGTATACCAGGGAGGTATTATAGTAGTGATTACCTCCTCACCATCAACCACTACTGTATACCAGGGACGTATTATAGTAGTGATTACTCCTCACCATCAACCACTACTGTATACCAGGGACGTATTATAGACCCGGTGATTACTCCCTCACCATCAACCATTACTGTATACCAGGGACGTATTATAGTAGTGATTACTCCTCACCATCAACCACTACTGTATACCAGGGACGTATTATAGTAGTGATTACCCCTCACCATCAACCACTACTGTATACCAGGGACGTATTATAGACCCGGTGATTACCCCTCACCATCAACCACTACTGTATACCAGGGAGGTATTATAGTAGTGATTACTCCTCACCATCAACCACTACTGTATACCAGGGACGTATTATAGTAGTGATTACCCCTCACCATCAACCATTACTGTATACCAGGGAGGTATTATAGTAGTGATTACTCCTCACCATCAACCACTACTGTATACCAGGGAGGTATTATAGTAGTGATTACCCCTCACCATCAACCACTACTGTACACCAGGGACGTATTATAGTAGTGAAGGGTCTGTTTACTCCAATCACTGGTTTATATTCTATTGTTTATAAAGCATTTGTAAATAAATATATTACAAAGGTCTCTGTGAATTTACACTGAAAACGTATTAATTAGCACAATGATCCCGGAATGATGTCTAATCCTTAGCACTTTCAGTAGAAATGTGTCGGTGAAGAAAATTTATTCTGAAGAGTCAACTCTCTGCACTTCCTTGTACAATCATTAACTAAAGGTATGGACTCAGTAACATGGCGATTTCTTAAGAGTCTGTGTGACGTCACTGCAACAAAGGTATGATTCTTTGACTATAGTTACGGCCGTGTGTCAGGGGTAGAGATGGCGGTTCTATCATTGCCCATTTCTTTCTGGCTGGGTCCTCCTCTATTGCACAAACACAGCAATATGGCACTTTGGGTAGAATTTTTTTATAGTCATTGATATTGCGGGCACCTTTTCCCACTAAAAGTCTAGTACACAGCTCCAACGTTCCAGCATGTCCAACGAATAACAGGTTCCCACCTACAACATACAAAATAACCAATCAAAGTATCACAAACACATCCAGCCAATCAGAACATCTCAAACACATCCAGCCAATCAGAATATCTCAAACACATCCAGCCAATCAGAGCATCTCAAACACATCCAACCAATCAGAACATCTCAAATACATCCAACCAATCAGAACTTCTCAAACACATCCAGCCAATCAGAACATTTCAAATACATCCAGCCAATCAGAACATCTCAAACATATCCAACCAATCAGAACATCTCAAACACATCCAGCCAATCAGAACATTTCAAAAACATCCAGTGAAAATTTAAGCTTTGTAAGCTTGATAACGGTTTTCTATATTTCACAGGCAAAAATGCAATAAACAGCTCTACTGAGCTAAAGGGGGATTTCTCCTAGTGTAATAAATCGTGTGATTTCATTTGGGATTATCTCAGGCTGTGTAAGTGGGTGTTTCAATGAGGTGAATACAAAGGTTCACTCTGATTGGTCAAAAATGAAAAACTTATATTTTCACTGCAAAACATATATTTTCACTGCGCATCACTGCTGTGAAACTATAAGCTTTGTTAGCTTGATAATGGTTTTCTATATTTCACTGGTAAAAATGCAATAAACAGCTCTACTGAACTAAGGGGAGATTTCTCCTAGTGTAATAAATCATGTGATTTCATTTGAGATAACAAACCCATGCTTTGTAAGTTGCAATTGGGTGTTTCAATGAGGTGAATACAAAGGTTTGCTCTGATTGGTCAAAAATGAAAAACTTATATTTTCACTGCTCATCACTGCATTGAAAATGTAAGCTGCGTTAGCTGGATAATGGCTTTCTATATTTCACCAACTTCATCACTACAATGTATGTACACTATTTACAATTAAACCCACTGAACCCTAAATACCTTCCAATTCGTGGTTTTTGAGGATCTGTTTTGTGGTTTCTGTCGACCTGGCATATAACACCTCCACGGGTTCATCCTCCACAAGTCTTTCTCGTGGATACTGTGGAACATAGGTCGTATCCACTGGGTAGCCGTGTTGTAAGAGTTCGGAGGGTGCCATCCACCGTGGAACCCCAGCTTGATAGCCGGTCCACTCGTACAACCCCGGCTCGATTCTCAGCTTCCATGGTAAATTGTACACTACAAACAGATTAGCAAACCTTAGAACAAAGTCACCTACATTATCTACTGAAAATAAAGTCACCTACATAATCTACTGAACATAAAGTCACCTACATTATCTACAGAAAATAAAGTCACCTACATTATCTACTGAACATAAAGTCACCTACATTATCTACAGAAAATAAAGTCACCTACATTATCTACTGAAAATAAAGTCACCTACATTATCTACTGAAAATAAAGTGTACCTACATTATCTACTGAAAATAAAGTGTACCTACATTATCTACTGAAAATAAAGTCACCTACATTATCTACTGAAAATAAAGTGTACCTACATTATCTACTGAACATAAAGTCACCTACATTATCTACTGAAAATAAAGTCACCTACATTATCTACTGAAAATAAAGTCACCTACATTATCTACTGAAAATAAAATCACCTACATTATCTACTGAACATAAAGTCACCTACATTATCTACTGAACATAAAGTCGCCTACATTATCTACTGAAAATAAAGTCACCTACATTATCTACTGAAAATAAAGTCACCTACATTATATAATTATCTACTGAAAATAAAGTCACCTACATTATCTACTGAAAATAAAGTCACCTACATTATCTACTGAAAATAAAGTCACCTACAATATCTACTGAAAATAAAGTCACCTACATTATCTTGTGAAAATAAAGTTACCTACATTATCTACAGAAAATAAAGTCACCTACATTATATAATTATCTACTGAAAATAAAGTCACCTACATTATCTACTGAAAATAAAGTCACCTACATTATCTACTGAAAATAAAGTCACCTACAATATCTACTGAAAATAAAGTCGCCTACATTATCTACTGAAAATAAAGTCGCCTACATTATCTACAGAAAATAAAGTCGCCTACATTATCTACAGAAAATAAAGTCACCTACATTATCTACTGAAAATAAAGTCACCTACATTATCTACTGAAAATAAAGTCACCTACATTATCTACTGAAAATAAAGTCACCTACATTATCTACTGAAAATAAAGTCACCTACAATATCTACTGAAAATAAAGTCGCCTACATTATCTACTGAAAATAAAGTCGCCTACATTATCTACTGAAAATAAAGTCGCCTACATTATCTACTGAAAATAAAGTCACCTACATTATCTACTGAAAATAAAGTCACCTACATTATCTACTGAAAATAAAGTCACCTACAATATCTACAGAAAATAAAGTCACCTACATTATCTACTGAAAATAAAGTCACCTACATTATCTACTGAACATAAAGTCACCTACATTATCTACTGAACATAAAGTCGCCTACATTATCTACAGAAAATATAGTCACTTACATTATCTACTGAAAATAAAGTCACCTACATTATCTACAGAAAATAAAGTCACCAACATTATCTACTGAACATAAAGTCGCCTACATTATCTACTGAACATAAAGTCGCCTACATTATCTACTGAAAATAAAGTCACCTACATTATCTACTGAACATAAAGTCACCTACATTATCTACTGAAAATAAAGTCACCTACAATATCTACTGAAAATAAAGTCACCTACATTATCTTGTGAAAATAAAGTTACCTACATTATCTACAGAAAATAAAGTCACCTACATTATATAATTATCTACTGAAAATAAAGTCACCTACATTATCTACTGAAAATAAAGTCACCTACATTATCTACTGAAAATAAAGTCACCTACAATATCTACTGAAAATAAAGTCGCCTACATTATCTACTGAAAATAAAGTCGCCTACATTATCTACAGAAAATAAAGTCACCTACATTATCTACTGAAAATAAAGTCACCTACATTATCTACTGAACATAAAGTCACCTACATTATCTACTGAACATAAAGTCGCCTACATTATCTACAGAAAATATAGTCACTTACATTATCTACTGAAAATAAAGTCACCTACATTATCTACAGAAAATAAAGTCACCAACATTATCTACTGAAAATAAAGTCACCTACATTATCTACTGAAAATAAAGTCACCTACATTATCTACAGAAAATAAAGTCATTCTCAACAATTTCCTTCCCGAACAAAATGGTCCGGATTATGAGTTTTCTGGGCTGCTCTAATTTGACAACTCATATCATAGTTATGTCCCTTGATTGCATTATGATAAAAACCTTTTATATCTTATATCAAAATGTACATAATAAGAAGTCACCAATAAAATTCCTCCTTATTATCAGAAGCCATAACTATATGACTAATAGAAAAAGCTTAAGTTTAAAGATATGTGAACACAGGATTGAAATACGGATGGACGGACAAACAACCTGATTCCAGTTAACTCCACGGACGGACGGACAGACAATCTGATTCCAGTTAACTCCCCTAGCTTCGTTGCAGAGGTATTACAACATAAGCAATAATGTTTTTAACAAAAATTGGAATTAAAATACGTCCTGATGTTTCAAAGAGATTCATCTCCAGATCTCAAGACAAAAACTACTTAAGTCGATCAAATGACAAATCAAAATGCCACTCCATCAAATGACAAATCAAAATGCCACTCCGTCAAATGACAAATCAAAATGCCACTCCGTCAAATGACAAATCAAAATGCCACTCCGTCAAATGCAACTAAAATATCATGATTACAAAGCATACAAAGTGTCAGGGAGCTTGGTTTAGATTGAGAGAGATCGCCGGACTTTATGCCGGCCAGACGTCACCATACAATACAACTCCTGTCTCATTTTGATATGGCGGCCAGACGTCACCATACAATACAACACCTGTCTCATTTTGATATGGCGGCCAGACATCACCATACAATACAACACCTGTCTCATTTTGATATGGCGGCCAGACGTCACCATACAATACAACTCCTGTCTCATATTGATATGGCGGCCAGACGTCACCATACAATACAACTCCTGTCTCATACCAAACAATACAACTCCTGTCTCATATTGATATGACGGCCAGACATCACCATACAATACAACACCTGTCTCATATTGATATGACGGCCAGACGTCACCATACAATACAACTCCTGTGTCATATTGATATGGCGGCCAGACGTCACCATACAATACAACACCTGTCTCATTTTGATATGGCGGCCAGACGTCACCATACAATACAACACCTGTCTCATTTTGATATGGCGGCCAGACATCACCATACAATACAACACCTGTCTCATTTTGATATGCCGGCCAGACGTCACCATACAATACAACTCCTGTCTCATACCATACAATACAACTCCTGTCTCATACCATACAATACAACTCCTGTCTCATACCATACAATACAACACCTGTCTCATATTGATATGACGGCCAGACGTCACCATACAATACAACTCCTGTCTCATATTGATATGGCGGCCAGACGTCACCATACAATACAACACCTGTCTCATATTGATATGGCGGCCAGACGTCACCATACAATACAACACCTGTCTCATTTTGATATGGCGGCCAGACGTCACCATACAATACAACTCCTGTCTCATATTGATATGGCGGCCAGACGTCACCATACAATACAACACCTGTCTCATTTTGATATGGCGGCCAGACGTCACCATACAATACAACTCCTGTCTCATATTGATATGGCGGCCAGACGTCACCATACAATACAACACCTGTCTCATATTGATATGGCGGCCAGACGTCACCATACAATACAACTCCTGTCTCATATTGATATGGCGGCCAGACGTCACCATACAATACAACACCTGTCTCATTTTGATATGGCGGCCAGACATCACCATACAATACAACACCTGTCTCATATTGATATGGCGGCCAGACGTCACCATACAATACAACTCCTGTCTCATATTGATATGGCGGCCAGACGTCACCATACAATACAACACCTGTCTCATTTTGATATGGCGGCCAGACGTCACCATACAATACAACTCCTGTCTCATATTGATATGGCGGCCAGACGTCATCATACAATACAACTCCTGTCTCATATTGATATGGCGGCCAGACGTCACCATACAATACAACTCCTGTCTCATTTTGATATGGCGGCCAGACGTCACCATACAATACAACTCCTGTGTCATATTGATATGGCGGCCAGACGTCACCATACAATACAACTCCTGTCTCATACCATACAATACAACTCCTGTCTCATATTGATATGGCGGCCAGACGTCATCATACAATACAACTCCTGTCTCATATTGATATGGCGGCCAGACGTCACCATACAATACAACTCCTGTCTCATTTTGATATGGCGGCCAGACGTCACCATACAATACAACTCCTGTGTCATATTGATATGGCGGCCAGACGTCACCATACAATACAACACCTGTCTCATTTTGATATGGCGGCCAGACGTCACCATACAATACAACACCTGTCTCATTTTGATATGGCGGCCAGACGTCACCATACAATACAACACCTGTCTCATTTTGATATGGCGGCCAGACGTCACCATACAATACAACTCCTGTCTCATTTTGATAACTGCCTAAAAAGCTTCTCCAGAACAGGTAGTTAAATTTCAGGACGGGTCAGTATTAACAAAAGTAAAATAATGAAGACCTCTTTCTTGACATTTTCATCCAGATCACATGTTTTCCAGACTTATTAGATATCGTCAAGATTATCGCTGGACCACTGTGCTGAGAAGAGAGCATCATGCTTACCTTTGAAAATCTCTGTCGCTGTTTGAACACATCTTAAAGAAGGGGAACAGTATATACAGAACACTGTGGATCCACTCTCTAGAAGATTCTCCCCTGAAATATACATCACTTTAAAGTTAGCAGAGCCTTATAATGGCTAACACTCTCAGAATCTCTCTATAGGAGATTCTCCCCTGAAATATACATCACTAGTGACTCTAGTCTATTTAGTTCATTAGAAATCTGTAAATATTGTGACTCTAGTCTGTTTAGTTTATTAGAAGTCTGTAAATATTGTGACTCTAGTCTGTTTAGTTCATTAGAAATCTGTAAATATTGTGACTCTAGTCTGTTTAGTTTATTAGAAGTCTGTAAATATTGTGACTCTAGTCTGTTTAGTTTATTGGAAGTCTGTAAATATTGTGACTCTAGTCTGTTTAGTTTATTGGAAGTCTGTAAATATTGTGACTCTAGTCTGTTTAGTTTATTAGAAGTCTGTAAATATTGTGACTCTAGTCTGTTTAGTTTATTGGAAGTCTGTAAATATTGTGACTCTAGTCTGTTTAGTTTATTAGAAGTCTGTAAATATTGTGACTCTAGTCCGTTTAGTTCATTAGAGGTCTGTAAATATTGTGACTCTAGTCTGTTTAGTTTATTGGAAGTCTGTAAATATTGTGACTCTAGTCTGTTTAGTTTATTAGAAGTCTGTAAATATTGTGACTCTAGTCTGTTTAGTTCATTAGAAATCTGTAAATATTGTGACTCTAGTCTGTTTAGTTTATTGGAAGTCTGTAAATATTGTGACTCTAGTCTGTTTAGTTTATTGGAAGTCTGTAAATATTGTGACTCTAGTCTGTTTAGTTTATTACAAGTCTGTAAATATTGTGACTCTAGTCTGTTTAGTTCATTGGAAATCTGTAAATATTGTGACTCTAGTCTGTTTAGTTTATTGGAAGTCTGTAAATATTGTGACTCTAGTCTGTTTAGTTCATTAGAAATCTGTAAATATTGTGACTCTAGTCTGTTTAGTTTATTGGAAGTCTGTAAATATTGTGACTCTAGTCTGTTTAGTTCATTAGAGGTCTGTAAATATTGTGACTCTAGTCTGTTTAGTTTATTAGAAGTCTGTAAATATTGTGACTCTAGTCTGTTTAGTTCATTAGAAATCTGTAAATATTGTGACTCTAGTCTGTTTAGTTCATTAGAAATCTGTAAATATTGTGACTCTAGTCTGTTTAGTTTATTGGAAGTCTGTAAATATTGTGACTCTAGTCTGTTTAGTTTATTAGAAGTCTGTAAATATTGTGACTCTAGTCTGTTTAGTTTATTAGAAGTCTGTAAATATTGTGACTCTAGTCTGTTTAGTTCATCAGAAATCTGTAAATATTGTGACTCTAGTCTGTTTAGTTTATCAGAAATCTGTAAATATTGTGACTCTAGTCTGTTTAGTTTATTGGAAGTCTGTAAATATTGTGACTCTAGTCTGTTTAGTTTATTAGAAATCTGTAAATATTGTGACTCTAGTCTGTTTAATTCATCAGAGGTCTAAATATTGTGACTCTAGTCTGTTTAGTTTATTGGAAGTCTGTAAATATTGTGACTCTAGTCTGTTTAGTTTATTAGAAATCTGTAAATATTGTGACTCTAGTCTGTTTAATTCATCAGAGGTCTAAATATTGTGACTCTAGTCTGTTTAGTTTATTAGAAATCTGTAAATATTGTGACTCTAGTCTGTTTAATTCATCAGAGGTCTAAATATTGTGACTCTAGTCTGTTTAGTTTATTGGAAGTCTGTAAATATTGTGACTCTAGTCTGTTTAGTTTATTAGAAATCTGTAAATATTGTGACTCTAGTCTGTTTAATTCATCAGAGGTCTAAATATTGTGACTCTAGTCTGTTTAATTCATCAGAGGTCTAAATATTGTGACTAGGCCTATAAGTCATCAGGAAATGATTAATGCTGGAGGGACACAGATGCTGACTTACTTAACAAACTGATGTATGGGGACATTTTTACCTGTATTATTGATCTGTTTAATTGAATATAAATATGTATGGTATGCATTTTTCTACTGCTACTTGTATTTTATACCTCTTTGATCTACCTGTATTTTTTATTTTCCTATAGTTCTACCTGTTTGCTATACCTGTATTTTACCTGTTTTAATTACTTGTATATTTACCTGTTTTATTTTCCTTTATTTCTACCTGCTTTATTTACCTGTATGTTTACTTGTTTTATTTACCTGTATATTTACCTGTTTGATCTACCTATATTTTACCTGTTTTATTTACCTATATATTTACATGTGTCTTTACCAGTTATTTACCTGTATTTTCACCTCTTTGATCTACCTGTATTTTTACCTGTTTTATTTACCTATATATTTACATGTCTTTACCTTTTATTTACCTGTATTTTCACCTGTTTTATCTACCTGTATCTTACCTGTGAGTTTAGCCTGATGTAGACCTATCACTGTTAATGGAGGGTCTTTGATAAACTCCAGGTGTGTCTTCCTCTTTGGTAGTTCCCTTTGTAAATTCAAATTGCTCCTTTTGTAGTTACCTGGAATAATGTCAATTACATAAAAATGTATGATAGTGAAACCGATATCATCAAGTGTTAGGTTGATGGCATAGAAGTAACCACATTAAGTTGTCAAGAGACCCCTAGGGCCTGTAGCGATCTTGGCCCATTACCCCGGTCTGTTACTGGCCTGATATCATGACCCTTGGTCTCATGGTTATTGAAGATTCTGACACATTTCATAATTTACATACAGCACCTTGAGATGATTCCATACATGACACCTTCAGATGATTCCATACATGACAAGTATTTGAAGAGCTCTGGGTCTGACAGAGCTAAATGTTCTAATATCATAAGAGGATATGGCATGATAGTTAGTTATGGAAGATTCCATTTATCATCAATGGTAATGACTATTGAGGATGAATGGAACAAAGGAATCTTAGGCGAACAATTGGTGTTAGGATCGTGGTGTTAGGATCGTGGTGTTAGGATTGTGGTGTTAGGATCATGGTGTTAGGATTGTGGTGTTAGGATCATGGTGTTAGGATTGTGGTGTTAAGATCGTGGTGTTAGGATCATGGTGTTAGGATCATGGTGTTTGGACCATGGTGTTAGGATTGTGGTGTTAAGATCGTGGTGTTAGGATCATGGTGTTAGGATCATGGTGTTTGGACCATGGTGTTAGGATTGTGGTGTTAGGATCATGGTGTTAGGATCGTGGTATTAGGATCGTGATGTTAGGATCGTGGTGTAAGGATCATGGTGTTAGGATCGTGGTGTTGATCGTAGTGTAAGGATCGTGGTGTTAGGATCGAAGTGTTAGGATCATGGTGTTAGGATCGTGGTGTTAGGATCGTGGTGTTAGGATTGTGGTATTAGGATCGTGGTGTAAGGATCGTGGTGTAAGGATCGTGGTGTTAAGATCGTGGTGTTAGGATCATGGTGTTAAGATCGTGGTGTTAGGATCATGGTGTTAGGATCATGGTGTTAGGATTGTGGTGTTAGGATTGTGGTGTTAGGATTGTGGTGTTAGGATCGTAGTGTTAGGATGGTTATATTAGGATGGTTATATTAAGATCGTGGTGTTAGGATCATGGTGTTAGGATCGTGGTGTTAGGATTGTGGTGTTAGGATTGTGGTGTTAGGATTGTGGTGTTCGGATTGTGGTGTTAGGATCGTGGTGTTCGGATTGTGGTGTTAGGATCGTGGTGTTCGGATCGTTGTATTAGGATCGTGGTGTTAGGGTCGTGGTGTTAGGATCATAGCGTTAGGATCGTGGTTGTTAGGATTGTGGTGTTAGGATCATGGTGTTAGGATTGTGGTGTTAGGATCATGGTGTTAGGATCGTTGTATTAGGATCGTGGTGTTAGGATCATGGTGTTTGGATCATGGTGTTACGATTGTGGTGTTAGGATCATGGTGTTAGGATCGTGGTATTAGGGATCATGGTGTTAGGATCGTGGTGTAAGGATCGTGGTATTAGGATCGTGGTGTTAGGATCGTAGTGTTAGGATGGTTGTGTTAGAATCGTGGTGTTAGGATCGTGGTGTAAGGATCGTGGTGTTAGGATCGTAGTGTTAGGATGGTTATATTAGGATGGTTATATTAGGATCGTGGTTTTAGGATCGTGGTGTTTGGATCGTGGTGTTAGGATGGTTGTATTAGGGTCGTAGTGTTAGGATGGTTGTGTTAGGATCATGGTGTTTGGATTGTGGTGTTAGGATCATGGTGTTAGGATCGTGGTATTAGGATCGTGGTGTTAGGATTGTTATATTAGGATCATGGTGTTAGGATGGTTGTGTTAGGATCATGGTGTTTGGATCGTGGTGTTAGGATCGTGGTGTTAGGATCATGGTGTTAGGATCATGGTGTTAGGATCGTGGTGTTAGGATCATGGTGTAAGGATCGTGGTGTTAGGATCGTGGTGTTAGGATCATGGTGTTAGGATCGTGGTGTTAGGATCATGGTGTTTGGATCATGGTGTTAGGATTGTGGTGTAAGAATCGTGGTGTTAGGATCATGGTGTTAGGATCGTGGTGTTAGGATCATGGTGTTAGGATCATGGTGTTTGGATCATGGTGTTAGGGTCGTGGTGTAAGGATCGTGGTATTAGGATCGTGGTGTTAGGATCGTGGTATTAGGATCGTGGTGTTAGGATCGTGGTGTTAGGATCGTAGTGTTAGGATCGTGGTGTAAGGATCGTGGTGTTAGGATCGTAGTGTTAGGATGGTTATATTAGGATCGTGGTGTTAGGATCGTGGTGTTAGGATCGTGGTGTTTGGATCGTGGTGTTAGGATGGTTGTATTAGGGTCGTGGTATTAGGATCATGGTGTTAGGATCGTAGTGTTAGGATCATGGTGTTAGGATCGTGGTGTTCGGATCGTTGTGTTAGGATCGTGGTATTAGGATCGTGGTGTTAGGATCGTAGTGTTAGGATTGTGGTGTTAGGATGGTTGTGTTAGGATCGTGGTGTTAGGATCGTGGTATTAGGATTGTGGTGTTAGGATGGTTGTGTTAGGATCGTGGTGTTAGGATCGTGGTGTTAGGATCGTGGTGTTAGGATCGTGGTTTTAGGATCATGGTGTAAGGATTGTGGTGTTAGGATCGTGGTGTTAGGATCGTGGTGTTAGGATATTTGGGTTAGGATCGTGGTGTTAGGATGGTTGTGTTAGGATTGTGGTGTTTTGATGGTTTGACATGCACTACCTACCGTCATCATTAAAACACATGTCAAACCATTCCTTTCCCAAAGCAAAATCCACTCGCTCGCCATGTCTCACAACAAACAGCTTGCGTGGCTCAGACAGAGGAGGCTTCTTCTTTACCTGGCCATCAAAATTAAAACACAAAAAATAAGTATGTGACATTGATAATCTATATATTTTAATCATTGTATAATTTAACAATAACGGATAGCATAATTGATAGCTTTTAATAGATTTTAATCGTAATTAGTGTCTCATAAGCCAATAATGGCTGGATGTCAATATGTATTTTATTGTTCTTATGTACATTTTTTAATCAAGTATTGTATTGACATGTGACACTCAAATAAAATAAAACTTGAACTTGAACTTGAACTTGATTAAAATTAAAACACAAAATTTTATCTGGCCATCAAAACTTTACCTGGCCATCAACATTAAAACACAAAATTTTACCTGGCCATCAAAATTAAAATACAAAACCTTACCTTGCCATCAAAATTAAAACACAAATCTTTACCAGGCCATTAAAATTAAAACACAAAATTTTACCTGGCCATCAAGATTAAAACACAAAATTTTACCTGGCCATCAAAACTTTACCTGGCCATCAAAATTAAAACAAAATTTTACCTGGCCATCAACTTTAAAACACAAAACTTTACCTGGCCATCAACTTTAAAACACAAAATTATACCTAGCCATCAAAATTAAAACACAAATCTTACCTGGCCATCAAAATTAAAACGCAAAATTTTACCTGGCCATTATATATATCCTCTGTAAAGCTGTTTTCATTGTCATTCTAAACTTTGTATACATTGTGTATTGTTTATGGTAAACAACAATTCTACTGACAGTCCTGTAAGGTAGCATACATCCTTAAGGACATTGCTCCCTTGAGATATCACCGTCTGATATAACCACCACCCTCACATACAGAAAACTGAAACTTTAAAAAGAATTCCCTCACTACATAATGCCCTCAATAAATCCCCCCCCGGTCATATTCTGCCATTCATTAAGTGCTTTAAAATACAAAATTCTTAATCACTGCTGATTTGAAATATTTATATCATTAATGTGGTTGTTGACAGGCGCTCTAATGATCTATTTGTAGACACTTATAGTTGCTATTTCAATACCATCGTCACCCTCGGCAAAATCGTCGAGGACAAAAAGTGGTGATGTTATACTGAGAAACCTACCTGTGCGTATCCTTTACTGTCGTGCCATAGATTGTCGTAAGTATCGTCCTCCAGGCCAAACCCGTTACTGTGAGTGATGTTGGGCATGGCTCCCTGGGTGACATGGGATGGTGAAGGGTCAATAGGCGTGGCCCCCACAGGGATGAGAGGTGGGGGCAGCTGTGGTGTCTCTCTCGGGAGAATCTCCACTTTAGCTTCCATCGGTAGGGATCTGTATTAAAAACTCTTAATCAACACATACATACAATGTGTATGAAGTTCAAAGCACTAGTTGGTCCTCTAGTCACAAATGAAATTTTCTATTCAACTGACGTTTGAAATATCTACAATGAAAATAACACTAGACAACACTATAAAGACAGACACCCATAATCTTTTCAGATCCCGTCAATGAGACAGATCATCACACCAGACGTTCAGATCCCCTCAATGAGACAGATCATCACACCAGACGTTCAGATCCCCTCAATGAGACAGATCATCACACCAGACGTTCAGATCTCCTCAATGAGACAGATCATCACACCAGACATTCAGATCCCGTCAATGAGACAGATCATCACACCAGACGTTCAGATCACCTCAATGAGACAGATCATCACACCAGACGTTCAGATCTCCTCAATGAGACAGATCATCACACCAGACGTTCAGATCTCCTCAATGAGACAGATCATCACACCAGACGTTCAGATCACCTCAATGAGACAGATCATCACACCAGACGTTCAGATCTCCTCAATGAGACAGATCATCAGGCCAGACGTTCAGATCCCCTCAATGAGACAGATCATCACACCAGACGTTCAGATCCCCTCAATGAGACAGATCATCACACCAGACGTTCAGATCTCCTCAATGAGACGGATCATCAAACCAGACGTTCAGATCTCCTCAATGAGACAGATCATCTGGCCAGACGTTCAGATCTCCTCAATGAGACAGATCATCTGGCCAGACGTTCAGATCTCCTCAATGAGACAGATCATCAGGCCAGACGTTCAGATCTCCTCAATGAGACAGATCATCAGGCCAGACGTTCAGATCTCCTCAATGACACAGATCATCAGGCCAGACATTCAGATCTCCTCAATGAGACAGATCATCACACCAGACGTTCAGATCTCCTCAATGAGACAGATCATCACACCAGACGTTCAGATCTCCTCAATGAGACAGACCATCACACCAGACGTTCAGATCTCCTCAATGAGAAGTATACACCTGTATTACAAACACATTTGTCACATGTCCCTTATGTGTACACACCTGTATAACATACAAACACATGTGTCACCTGTATAACATACAAACACATGTGTCACCTGTATTACATACAAATACATGTGTCACCTGTCGCTTATGTGTACACACCTGTATTACATGCAAACACATGTGTCACCTGTATTACATACAAATACATGTCTCACCTGTATTACATACAAACACATGTGTCACCTGTATTACATACAAATACATGTCTCACCTGTATTACATACAAACACATGTGTCACCTGTCGCTTATGTGTACACACCTGTATTACATACAAATACATGTCTCACCTGTATTACATACAAATACATGTCTCACCTGTATTACATACAAATACATGTCTCACCTGTATTACATACAAACACATGTGTCACCTGTATTACATACAAATACATGTCTCACCTGTATTACATACAAACACATATGTCACCCGTCCCTTATGTGTACACACCTGTGAAGTGTCCAGGTACGTGTGTCGGCAGTCCTTTGTGTGTAGGTTCCAGGAAAATATCCGGAGTTTCCTGTGAGCCACGATATACCACTGTACCATCCATCCTTACTATCCTGGATCTCCGAGGGTTCCACGTACACGAAGTCTCCATCAATCAACTCCAACTCATCCCCTAGCTGTGGGGTGTAGGCTTTCAACACCTTTCGTACCTTAGGACATACAGGTATTTTTGTTTAATGGGATGTGATAGTCTAACCTTACAGGGACCCTTATTTCAAATATCGGTACCCTAGTAAAGTCATAAAGTGATGTATTAATGCCTTTCTACATTTGCACCAAAAACTTAAAGGTTTTGGCAGCAAAAGAAGTCGAAGTCCAAAATATGTCAAACAGCAGGTTCCACCCCCAACCCCCCAAAAATATCTTTTAGTTTTAGATTAATATTAGAAAGACCAACACCAAGGCTGATGTCGATACAAAATGTACCAACACTGGGCCACAATACCTCGCCCCCTTCTTTGAAGAGAAAATTTAAAGCTAAAAAAAACATACCGTAGCCTAATATCAAAAGTGGAATGTACCGTCAACTTAAAGAAACAAATACTGGGGCCGCGGTGGCCGAGTGGTTAAGTTGTCCCGACACTTTAACACTAGCCCTCCACCTCTGGGTTGCGAGTTCGAAACCTACGTGGGGCAGGTGCCAGGTACTGACCGTAGGCCGGTGGTTTTTCTCCGGGTACTTCAGGTTTCCTCCACCTCCAAAACCTGGCACATCCTTAAATGACCCTGGTTGTTAATAAGACGTTAAACAAAAACAAACCAAACCAAATCAAAATCAACAGAATAAGTTACCTCACACTGAGCCCTGCTGATATCCCGGGAATAGAGTCTGAACTCCCAGCGTACATTCGTATCCAGATTGATATCCCTGGCCATGGCAAGAAGTTTGTCGTGCTGCTCGGTCTGATACTGGTAGGCCAGAGTCATGTGTAGCTGTTTCTTATGTGGCTCAAACTTAATACCTGTAAAACAGTGTGACTCGGACTTAATACCTGTGAAACAGTGTGACTCAAACTTAATACCTGTAAAATGGTGTCACTCTAACTTAATACCTGTAAAACAGTGTGACTCAAACTTAATACCTGTAAAACAGTATGACTCGGACTTAATACCTGTGAAACAGTGAGGCTCAAACTTTATACCTGTAAAACAGTGAGGCTCAAACTTAATACCTGTAAAACAGTGTGACTCTGACTTAATACCTGTAAAACGGTGTGACTCAAACTTAATACCTGTAAAACAGTGTGACTCAAACTTAATACCTGTAAAACGGTGTGACTCAAACTTAATACCTGTAAAACAGTGTGACTCAAACTTAATACCTGTAAAACAGTGTGACTCAAACTTAATACCTGTAAAACAGTGAGGCTCAAACTTAATACCTGTAAAACAGTGTGACTCGGACTTAATACCTGTAAAACAGTGTGACTCAAACTTAATACCTGTAAAACAGTGTGACTCAAACTTAATACCTGTAAAACGGTGTGACTCAAACTTAATACCTGTAAAACAGTGTGACTCAAACTTAATACCTGTAAAACAGTGTCACTCTGACTTAATACCTGTAAAACAATGTGACTCAAACTTAATACCTGTAAAACAATGTGACTCAAACTTATTACCTATAAAACAGTGAGACTCAAACTTAATACCTGTAAAACAGTGAGGCTCAAACTTTATACCTGTAAAACAGTGAGGCTCAACCTTAATACCTGTAAAACAGTGTAAGTGTGACTAAATACCTGTAAAACAGTGTGACTCAAACTTAATACCTGTAAAACAGTGTGACTCAAACTTAATACCTGTAAAACAGTGTGACTCAAACTTATTACCTGTAAAACGGTGTGACTCAAACTTAATACCTGTAAAACAGTGTGACTCAAACTTAATACCTGTAAAACAATGTGACTCAGACTTATTACCTGTAAAACAGTGTGACTCAAACTTAATACCTGTAAAACAGTGTGACTCGGACTTAATACCTGTAAAACAGTGTGACTCAAACTTAATACCTGTAAAACAGTGTGACTCAAACTTAATACCTGTAAAACGGTGTGACTCAAACTTAATACCTGTAAAACAGTGTGACTCAAACTTAATACCTGTAAAACAGTGTCACTCTGACTTAATACCTGTAAAACAATGTGACTCAAACTTAATACCTGTAAAACAATGTGACTCTGACTTAATACCTGTAAAACGGTGTGACTCAGACTTATTACCTGTAAAACAGTGTGACTCAAACTTAATACCTGTAAAACAGTGTGACTCTGACTTAATACCTGTAAAACAGTGTGACTCAAACTTAATACCTGTAAAACAGTGTGACTCAAACTTATTACCTGTAAAACAGTGTGACTCAAACTTAATACCTGTAAAACAGTGTGACTCAAACTTAATACCTGTAAAACAGTGTGACTCAAACTTAATACCTGTAAAACAGTGTGACTCAAACTTATTACCTGTAAAACAGTGTGACTCTGACTTAATACCTGTAAAACAGTGTGACTCTGACTTAATACCTGTAAAACAGTGTGACTCTGACTTAATACCTGTAAAACAGTGTGACTCTGACTTAATACCTGTAAAACAGTGTGACTCAAACTTAATACCTGTAAAACAGTGTGACTCAAACTTAATACCTGTAAAACAGTGTGACTCAAACTTAATACCTGTAAAACAGTGCGACTCAAACTTAATACCTGTAAAACAGTGTGACTCAAACTTAATACCTGTAAAACAGTGCGACTCAAACTTAATACCTGTAAAACAGTGAGGCTCAAACTTAATACCTGTAAAACAGTGTGACTCAAACTTAATACCTGTGAAACAGTGTGACTCAAACTTAATACCTGTAAAATAGTGTGACTCAAACTTAATACCTGTAAAACGGTGTGACTCAAACTTAATACCTGTAAAACAGTGTGACTCAAACTTAATACCTGTAAAACAATGTGACTCAAACTTATTACCTGTAAAACAGTGCGACTCAAACTTAATACCTGTAAAACAGTGTGACTCAAACTTAATACCTGTAAAACAGTGTGACTCAAACTTAATACCTGTAAAACAGTGTGACTCAAACTTAATACCTGTAAAACAGTGAGACTCAAACTTATTACCTGTAAAACAGTGAGGCTCAAACTTAATACCTGTAAAACAGTGTGACTCAAACTTAATACCTGTAAAACAGTGTGACTCAAACTTATTACCTGTAAAACAGTGAGGCTCAAACTTAATACCTGTAAAACAGTGTGACTCAAACTTAATACCTGTAAAACAGTGTGACTCAAACTTAATACCTGTAAAACAATGTGACTCAAACTTATTACCTGTAAAACAGTGAGACTCAAACTTAATACCTGTAAAACAGTGAGGCTCAAACTTAATACCTGTAAAACAGTGTGACTCAAACTTAATACCTGTAAAACAGTGTGACTCAAACTTATTACCTGTAAAACAGTGTGACTCAAACTTAATACCTGTAAAACAGTGTGACTCAAACTTATTACCTGTAAAACAGTGTGACTCTGACTTAATACCTGTAAAATAGTGTGACTCAAACTTAATACCTGTAAAACAGTGTGACTCAAACTTATTACCTGTAAAACAGTGTGACTCAAACTTAATACCTGTAAAACAGTGTGACTCAAACTTAATACCTGTAAAACAGTGTGACTCAAACTTAATACCTGTAAAACAGTGAGGCTTAAACTCAATACCTGTAAAACGGTGTGACTCAAACTTAATACCTGTAAAACAGTGTGACTCAAACTTAATACCTGTAAAACAGTGAGGCTTAAACTCAATACCTGTAAAACGATGTGACTCAAACTTTATACCTGTAACCTGTAAAACAGTGTGACACTGACTAAATACCAGTAAAACGGTGTAAGTGTGACTAAAACTTAACTTTTTCACCCCTACTAACCATATTGGACTTCAAATGATGAATGAATGGCAGAGTTCACTTAAGTGTCTTAGGGTTGAAAGGGTTAATACCTGTAAAACAGTGTAAGTGTGACTCTACCTAATACCTGCAAAATCTTACCTGTTCTGTTCAGTTCCTCCCCAACTTGATTTGTGATATCTGACAGAAACTTATAGAAATCTTCCTGTACGAACAGTCCAATGAAATTTATTTGGCTAAAAAAGTCCAGTTTCATTTTTCCGGGTGTTTGCCGTAGCTTGGTCGCCATTTTCAGAACAGCACACGTCACATCATGAACTTTAGAATCCTCTACCTACACGAAATACACATCATTATATACAGTCAGCATATAACGCTACTATCAATCTGAATATCACTATAGCTGGACATTGTGGAATGTAAGGATGGAGGGTCACTGGAATAGCTAGACACAATGAACAGGGAGGTTGAATGGTGACTGGAATAGCTAGACACAATGGACAGGGAGGATAGAAGGTGACTGGAATAGCCTGACACAATAGTCAGGGAGGAGGAATGGTGATTTGAATAGACAGACACCATGGTCAGGGAGGAGGGAAGGTGACTGGAATTGCTAGACACCAAGGACAGGGAGGATGAATAGTGACTGGAATAGCTGGACAACAGGGACGAGGGAAGGTGACTGGAATAGCTAGACACAATGGACAGGGTGGATGAATGGTGAGTGGAATAGCAAGACACCAAGGACAGGGAGGAGGAATGGTGATTGGAATAGCTAGACACCAAGGACAGGGAGGAGGGAAGGTGACTGGAATAGCTAGACCCTATTGACAGGGAGGATAGAAGGTGACTGGAATAGCTGGACAACAAGGACAGAGAGGAGGGAATGGGCTGTAGTAATGAATCATTGGCTAGTGATAAAAAAATTGGCAATTTATCGAAAAAATTACTAAATCCAATTTAAAGTGTACCCTGAACGAAAAACGATAATCAAATATGTTATTCTTTGTAACCACCAAAGAAGAATGTCGCAAACCGGATCAAAATCGGTTGGCCGAGTGCCGAGATATCGCACATCGAAGTACGCGATTTGCACCTGTCGGTCGACTGCTAATCAGCGTATTGGTCAGTCACGCTGATTTGGAACTCTTCAGTCTATGACGTCACAGGTTGAACGGAGTGACTGTTATGGTGCCCAGTAGCATAGAGGACAGTGTGAACAGTAGCAGCACAAACATGTCTGAATACGATCTGGACATGAGATTTGAGGTTGTTGAATTTGGCAAATATTACCGACAAGAAGTCGGAATCCAACAATATAAGTTTGAGTTTAAAAAAATAATAAATAAATAGTGAAATTGACTCTGAAAATGACCGCTTGGTTAACACAGACTGATGTAATAATCGGCCAATCACCAATAAATGTATATTAGTTATGTGTTTACCATTTCTTACTCATTACCAAAGAAAGGAACACAGCATCAACATTTTTAAATAAAATAATGTGCCATTTCATTCGCAAATTAATATTCAAATAAACATACCAACAATACAACAGTTCTGGATACTCTGGTTTGTGAGAAAAGACGAACACACGTACAGTAAATTCATGTGTTATATTCTATACAAAACCCCCTTCTAGTCATGAAGGACACTTAATTTAGAAAGTAATATATTATAAATCATCATGATCTACAATAGACTAAATCTTTCTCTCGTATGAATACCAGTGTTGAAGTCTACAAACTTCTACATATACATATTTTATCCCTTATTTTACATGCCATGGTCTCAGGGATTAAGGACGATTAAATGCTTGAGAAAGATATAATTGATATACGATCGTTGTCAGTTAAATTATATAAAAGTGATTCGCAACAATTATAATATAACTGATACTTTCTGTACAGGTATAAAGCATAAGTACTTATTAAAACCATCATTTTAGCTCCATTTTTTACGATAAAAAAACATACAATTTATTTCATTGTGACTAATCATAATTAATACTAAAACTTATAAACTAGCAATAATTTTCGTGTATGATTTTGTTTTAAAATTTTATATATTTTTTTGCTATTATTTTTTTAATTGTGTCATTATTATGAAGTGATCCAGATCCTTGTGGGTTTGCTTTTCATTCGTGTCGCAAGTCATATCTTCACTTAAAAAGGGACTTTTAACAGATGTATAAACATGTTCGGAGAGTTACGAATTCTCAAGTTTGAATGGGTTAGTATACCGCTGAACAATTACCGGGTGTGAAATTACGGTCCACAAGCTCGTCACACCTGTCACTGCACCACAGGTGTCTGTGATTTCTGGTGTTCTTAATCGGCACACGCCGATAATTGCTTGTGAGTTCACGCGTTTTGTTTCTGAGTACTTCAAAAAAGTTCCGAAGCCATGCTTTTACAGGTTGTACATAAATTGAGCTTGAATTTTATCAGGAATTGTGTGTATACTATAGGGAATACATTTTCAAGTTGTTGAAATCAAACACATTATTTTTGGAATTCAGTGATTTTTGTTTTCCTCATAAACGAAAAAATTCGTATCTCAAAGGTTTGTCTATAGAATAATTAACCAAAGTTACCTCATTCATATATATACACTGTATACGCATGATGTTGAAAATTTACTTTATGAATCATATCTGGGAGTTACTGATCTTTCGTGGACACGTTTTATCAATTGCGGACAATTATCCAAAAATCAAAAATAACGGTATCATTGCTGTTTTGGCTAATAAAAAATTCAAAATGGTTAGCATTTATTTCACATCTTGTATGAATTGCATTTAAACTTGTATTACTAGAAGTATTATAACCGAAATCAATACTGGTACATTTTTATGTAACATACCGGTCATGCCCTCATAATAAAGGCTATATGATGTAAGTCGTTATAAACGGCCCGTTATTCAAATGTCATACATGTTACAACGACCCGTTCAAATTTTTTTTCTAAAATATACATGTTATATACGACCTGTTATAATAGAAAATAAATAAGATGTTACATGTTGTATATGGCTCGTTATGAGAGAAAATTAGTGAGATGCTACATGTTATATATGGCCCGTTTAAAAAGAAAATGATATGTCCCTGGTTTCGGTAGCATTTGTTATTAACTTATTCACAAATATAACTCAGAGAGTTTATTCAGCACTTTCATTATTGTTGTCTTATTCGTATTAATTACAGGCACTTGTTCACGTTGTTTTCTATATATTTCCTATATGGCGGCTCCAATCGTGTTCAACCTGTGACGTCACAGGTCAGAGGTCACCAAAACGAGGTATTCGGCTTTGGGCTTCAGGTGTGTTTTCGAGAAAAATCGTAATTACTCGGTAATGGGTCGGCCTATTTTGATGCGATTTTCTGCATTCTTGTTTATTAATCAATACCAATAACATATTAAAATATAATTTTTCGTTCAGGGTACACTTTAACTTATTGATGCCTTTATTGAAAACCGATAGATTTTAAAAATGACACAACAGGCCGTTTCTGATCTCAAAAAGGAATATGTTTCTAACAACTGTAAACTTTGGTCATCTTCAAAAACTAATGATTAATGAAGTGAAATTGTGATTAATTAATTAATTTAATTAATGTATTAATTACTGCAAGGTTCTCCTGCTGACTTACTGTGAAGAAGGGACATAGTGTTATATGAGGAAAGTATGCGTGGGATCCATTCCAACCACAGCTGTTGAGAGACTTCTCTGCGAATTCTACCACCTCTTTCTGCAGCGCCCCCTGGGGGCACAGATAGAGAATGTACTCCCGAGCGTTGTTCTGGTCGAGATGAGGGTCATTCACGTGTGACAAGAGCCTGTTACACAAAACAGAATTATGTATCTAGAAGAAATCTTCAGTTTGAAACAAATCAAAAAAAGAAATAATAAATACTATAGACAATATATAGACAGAAGTCTGAAGTCGTGAGAATTCAGAAGATGTGTCACAACATTTGAATCCCCATCTTAATTAAATAAAATCCAATGTCTGTTGTTTTAAATCTACAACAAAAGGATCAGTGCTTAGAACAGCTTATATAGATGAAAATTTATATACAAATATTGTTATAAAGGGAAGCAATATGAACATGATCAAGCCATTTTCAAAAATTTTTAGATTTTTTTATCAAGTTTGTCTCACAATATGTATACGACTATAGCTTATTCTAAACAGTTCTCCAGTTAAACACGATATTATAAGAAACTTATTACCAGTCGGAGGCAAGTTGTACTCCGCTGTCTCCTGTCGCCGCAATTGCCTTCTCTCTACAACGAAGAATTTTCAAAATGTTACTTTCATAAATTATTAATGTTTCCCCATTACAGGACAGGGCATTCCGTACACACTTGAAGGTAGGTGTTTTTTTTGGACTTCCTGATTTGAGATTTTACTCTCTGACTAGAAAGTCTCCCAATATCCCTGTCGGCAGATTTAAAATGTACAATTTTTTTTATTTTTTTTTAAAGGGATAGTTCTGTGTTTTTGACTTGTACATAGGCCTATAGCCTAAACATGTCTAGACTCTGGCTCTCAGGTGACAAAGCTGTGTGTCTTCTCTCTCATCTCACGGAGCGGGTCACTCCCCGTCAGAGTGGCTAGAGGGGTCATGTGTTTATTTGTTTAGTTTGACGGTGACTCGTTAATATGACAATGTAAATGGTTAGTTCTACAGTTTAAAGTTATCTTTTACGTCGTTTTATTATCCCGGCAGTGAAAAAGGTATTAACTAGAGCTATAAATAGAATACATTTGGATGAAGATCGTGACTCAGTGAGTCATGTCAACATAATATCTTACCATGAAATGTTGACATCCGTCATGTCAGAATTATCGAGATGTAATTCTTTCATTCATACGAAGATCAAGACCTTACGTTTTAGAAAACTTACGCTCGTTGTTTAGTAAATCCCATTTGTAACAAAATGTCCCGATCTGACTTGGATTTCTGGCGTTTGATAGATTCATCTCTCCGATGTCTCGTCGGCAGCACAGCAGAAGCCATCTTACTTCCTTAATTGGAGGGGAGATAACTCTGTCAATATTGATATGAGTTGGAAAGCCCGGTTAGCTTGAAACAGCTTCCGTTAAAAAAAACGTGGAATTGTGCTTTAATGAAAGTGGAGTAAAATTTATAACAGAATGCGTAAGAGGTTGTTTGACAAACCTATAACTACATGTAATCCTAGCTGATATAACACAAAATATAACTAACTTTTACCAATCTGTTGAGTCAGCGTTGTAAAATATCGCACACTGTGTAACTGAGATGAGGTTTATATCTTTTATTTGTCTAATGGAAGATGGGGGTTTATTGATGTTACAGTCCCCTGTGGTAGGTTTGTATCATGGGTTTTTTTGTTGGTGTTACAGTCCCCTGTGGAAGTATTATAATAGAATAATAGAGGATGTGATGTAGTGTTACAGTCCCCTGTGGTAGTATAATAATAGAAGATGTGATGTAGTGTTACAGTCCCCTGTGGTAGTATTATAATAGAAGATGTGATGTTGGTGTTACAGTCCCCTGTGGTAGTATAATAATAGAGGATGCGATGTAGTGTTACAGTCCCCTGTGGTAGTATAATAATAGAAGATGTGATGTAGTGTTACAGTCCCCTGTGGTAGTATAATAATAGAGGATGCGATGTAGTGTTACAGTCCCCTGTGGTAGTATAATAATAGAAGATGTGATGTAGTGTTACAGTCCCCTGTGGTAGTATTATAATAGAGGATGCGATGTAGTGTTACAGTCCACTGTGGTAGTATAATAATAGAAGATGTGATGTAGTGTTACAGTCCCCTGTGGTAGTATAATAATAAAAGATGTGATGTAGTGTTACAGTCCCCTGTGGTAGGTTTGTATCAATAGAGGATGTGATGTAGTGTTACAGTCCCCTGTGGTAGTATAATAATAGAAGATGTGATGTAGTGTTACAGTCCCCTGTGGTAGGTTTGTATCAATAGAGGATGTGATGTTGGTGTTACAGTCCCCTGTGGTAGTATTATAATAGAAGATGTGATGTAGTGTTACAGTCCCCTGTGGTATGTATAATAGAAGATGTGATGTAGTGTTACAGTCCCCTGTGGTAGTATAATAATAGAAGATGTGATGTAGTGTTACAGTCCCCTGTGGTAGTATAATAATAGAAGATGCGATGTAGTGTTACAGTCCCCTGTGGTAGTATAATAATAGAGGATGCGATGTAGTGTTACAGTCCCCTGTGGTAGTATAATAATAGAGGATGCGATGTAGTGTTACAGTCCCCTGTGGTAGTATAATAATAGAGGATGCGATGTAGTGTTACAGTCCCCTGTGGTAGTATAATAATAGAGGATGCGATGTAGTGTTACAGTCCCCTGTGGTAGTATAATAATAGAAGATGTGATGTAGTGTTACAGTCCCCTGTGGTAGTATAATAATAGAGGATGCGATGTAGTGTTACAGTCCCCTGTGGTAGTATAATAATAGAAGATGTGATGTAGTGTTACAGTCCCCTGTGGTAGTATTATAATAGAGGATGCGATGGTCAAGTTACGAATAATAGAGGACGGGTTGATTGAGGAGGAAGATTGTTGATAAAGGAAGACGGGTGTTGATGGAGGAGGACGGATGTTGATGGAGGAGGACGGGTGTTGATGGCGGAGGACGGGTGTTGAATGAGGGGGACGGGTGTCGATGGTGGAGGACGGGGGTTTATGGGGGAGGACGGCTGTTGATGGCGGAGGACGGGTGTTGATGGAGGAGGACGGGTGTTGATGGCGGAGGACGGGTGTTGATGGAGGAGGACGGGTGTTGATGGCGGAGGACGGATGTTGATGGAGTGGGACGGGTGTTGATGGAGGAGGACGGGTGTTGATGGAGGAGGACGGGTGTTGATGGAGGGGGACGGGTGTTGATGGTGGAGGACGGGTGTTGATGGAGGAGGACGGGGGTTGATGGTGGAGGACGGGTGTTGATGGCGGAGGACGGGTGTTGAATGAGGGGACGGGTGTTGATGGTGGAGGACGGGTGTTGATGGAGGAGGACGGGTGTTGATGGAGGAGGATGGGTGTTGATGGAGGAGAACGGATGTTGATGGGGAGGACGGGTGTTGATGGAGGAGGACGGGTGTTGATGAAGGAGGACGGGTGTTGATGGAGGAGGACGGGTGTTGATGGCGGAGGACGGGTGTTGATGGAGGAGGACGGATGTTGATGGAGGAGGACGGATGTTGATGGGGAGGACGGGTGTTGATGGAGGGGGACGGGTGTTGATGGAGGGGGACGGATGTTAATGGGGAGGACGGGTGTTGATGGAGGAGGACGGGTGTTGATGGGGGAGGACGGGTGTTGAAGGGGGAGGACGGGTGTTGAATGAGGGGGACGGGTGTTGATGGAGGAGGACGGATGTTGATGGGGAGGACGGGTGTTGATGGAGGAGGACGGGTGTTGATGGGGGAGGACGGGTGTTGAAGGGGGAGGACGGGTGTTGAATGAGGGGGACGGGTGTTGATGGTGGAGGACGGGGGTTGATGGAGGAGGACGGGGGTTGATGGGGGAGGACGGGTGTTGATGGAGGAGGACGGGTGTTGATGGAGGAGGACGGGTGTTGATGGAGTGGGACGGGTGTTGATGGAGGAGGACGGGTGTTGATGGAGGAGGACATGTGTTGATGGCGGAGGACGGGTGTTGAATGAGGGGGACGGGTGTTGATGGGGGAGGACGGGTGTTGATGGCGGAGGACGGGTGTTGAATGAGGGGGACGGGTGTTGATGGTGGAGGACGGGGGATGATGGAGGAGGACGGGGGTTGATGGAGGAGGACGGGTGTTGATGGAGGAGGACGGGTGTTGATGGAGGAGGACGGGTGTTGATTGAGGGAGGACGGGTGTGATGGGGGAGGACGGGTGTTGATGGTGGAGGACGGGTGTTGATGGAGGAGGACGGGTGTTGATGGAGGAGGACGGGTGTTGATGGAGTGGGACGGGTGTTGATGGAGGAGGACGGCTGTTGATGGAGGAGGACATGTGTTGATGGCGGAGGACGGGTGTTGAATGAGGGGGACGGGTGTTGATGGTGGAGGACGGGGGTTGATGGAGGAGGACGGGGGTTGATGGAGGAGGACGGGTGTTGATGGAGGAGGACGGGTGTTGATGGAGGAGGACGGGTGTTGATGGAGGAGGACGGGTGCTGATGGGGGAGGACGGGTGTTGATGGGGGAGGACGGGTGTTGATGGAGGAGGACGGGTGTTGATGAAGGAGGACGGGTGTTGATGGAGGAGGACGGGCGTGATGGAGGAGGACGGATGTTGATGGAGGAGGACGGGTGTTGATTGAGGAGGACGGTTGTTGATGGAGGAGGACGGGTGTTGATTGAAGAGGACGGGTGTTGGTGGAGGAGGACGGATGTTGATGGGGGAGGACGGGTGTTGATGGAGGAGGACGGTTGTTGATGGAGGAGGACGGGTGTTGATGGAGGAGGACGGGTGTTGATGGAGGAGGACGGGTTTTGTTAATTGGAGGAGGACCTGTGTCACTAGCTGCGGTAACGTAGCTCTAGACGACGGACCGACAATTTCTGAGAGATGGTCGTCGTCCAGTTTACGAACCCCTGTGATCTAGCTGAGGTCAAGAAGGTCAGCGGATACACCGACTAGTATGTCTAAGTACATATAAGACTTGAAATACCAACTTTAACAATTTGTGTGACAAATGAACTGGCGTAATGACAGACAGCCGAGTGACCATTGTCTTAGCGGACGATCTGGTAGATAGCGCGCCCTTTGTCGAGGAGCAGTCAGCTTGCACATGTTGAACCACAGGCTAGGTCGTGTACGTGAGAATTAGTGAGCTGGTGAGTTGTTTTAACCAGCATTGCGCAGAGAGAAACTATAGAATATATATAACATGACTGTATAGAGCGATAGATGTTTACACGATTGGCCACGTTAATGTGTTTATTAAATTTAAATTTATCTGATATACATTGTATCTTGAAGTTTTCGGTGACAATCTTACGAGTTTGATCAATTCCATATGACATAAACAAGAGTGGATGGTTTTGTTAATCACATATCTCATATTTATGAGAAAACTCTCGTACGCATGAGAATATAAGGGAAAAGTAAATTTTGATTTATATATAATCAGGCGAATTTCCACTCGAATGGTATGTTGTTATGTTTTCTTTACAGGCATTCGTGCGACGTAGATTTTAAAACATTGATTATTAATGACGTCACAATATTTCATGGATGTGTCTCGCGATATTTATATGTTGGAAACGCAAACGTTTTTGTATGAATTATGAAGTACACCCGCCCTAGGTGTGAACGTCGGATTGTGGACAAAATTTGATAAAAGTTACGATAAAGTACATGCCTTCCTTCCCGGGTACTACATGGGTTTTATTTCCACTGTTAGATTATAATAAGCCTTTGGACATGTGGTTGGTTGTGATGGGTGATATTTAGTCCCAAGGGAGGACACTTCTCATCAACAGTAAGTACACTTCTCGTTTATTTGGAATACTTTGAATTTTTGAAGTTTAACATTAATATCGAGTTATTTACGACAACGTCATGACACGGTTTCCATAGCAACGATAAACAAAATACAAGCACGCGGACGAGCAGTAATTGGTAAGTAGAAAATCAGAATTTATACGAATATTTCCGGCATCTTTAAAAGAAAGTCCGCAGGGTACATCCATTATGTACATGGAAGTGTGTGGTGAAATCCAAATCCAAATATTATATAATTTCGACAGTCCGGATACGTTAATTGTTTCGTGTGTACAGTAAACCTCGACAGTCCGGATACGTTAATTGTTTCGTGTGTACAGTAAAACCTCGACAGTCCGGATACGTTAATTGTTTCGTGTGTACAGTAAAACTTCGACAGTCCGGACATATTAATTGTTTCGTGTGTACAGTAAAACCTCGACAGTCCGGACATATTAATTGTTTCCTGTGTACAGTAAAACCTCGACAGTCCGGACATATTAATTTTTCGTGTGTACAGTAACACCTCGACAGTCCGGACATATTAATTATTTCGTGTGTACAGTAAAACCTCGACAGTCCGGACATATTAATTGTTTTGTGAGTACAGTAAAACCACGACAGTCCGGACATATTAATTGTTTTGTGTGTACAGTAACACCTCGACAGTCCGGACATATTAATTATTTCGTGTGTACAGTAAAACCTCGACAGTCCGGACATATTAATTGTTTCGTGTGTACAGTTACACTTCGACGGTCCGGACATATTAATTGTTTCGGCTGTACAGTAAAACCTCGACAGTCCGGACATATTAATTGTTTTGTGTGTACAGTTACACCTCGACAGTCCGGACATATTAATTGTTTTGTGTGTACAGTAAAACCTCGACAGTCCGGACATATTGTTTCGTATGTACAGTAAAACCTCGACAGTCCGGACATATTAATTGTTCCGTATGTACAGTAACACCTCGACAGTCCGGACATATTAATTGTTTCGTGTGTACAGTAAAACCTCGACAGTCCGGACATATTAATTGTTTCGTGTGTACAGTAACACCTCGACAGTCCGGACATATTAATTGTTTCGGCTGTACAGTAACACCTCGACAGTCCGGACATATTAATTGTTTTGTGTGTACAGTAAAACCTCGACAGTCCGGACATATTCATTGTTTTGTGTGTACAGTAAAATCTCGACAGTCCGGACATATTAATTGTTTCGTATGTACAGTAACACCTCGACAGTCCGGACATATTAATTGTTTCGTGTGTACAGTAAAACCTCGACAGTCCGGACATATTAATTGTTTCGTGTGTACAGTAAAACCTCGACAGTCCGGACATATTGATTGTTTCGTGTGTACAGTAAAACCTCGACAGTCCGGACATATTAATTATTTCGTGTGTAAAGTAAAACCTCGACAGTCCGGACACATTAATTATTTCGTGTGTACAGTAAAGCTTCGACAGTCCGGACATATTAATTATTTCGTGTGCACAGTAAAACTTCGACAGTCCGGACATATTAATTGTTTCGGCTGTACAGTAAAACCTCGACAGTCCGGACATATTAATTGTTTCGTGTGTACAGTAAAACCTCGACAGTCCGGACATATTAATTGTTTCGTGTGTTCAGTAAAACCTCGACAGTCCGGACATATTAATTATTTCGTGTGTTCAGTAAAACTTCGACAGTCCGGACATATTAATTGTTTTGTGTGTACAGTAAAACTTCGACAGTCCGGACATATTAATTGTTTCGGCTGTACAGTAAAACCTCGACAGTCCGGACATATTAATTGTTTCGGCTGTACAGTAAAACCTCGACAGTCCGGACATATTAATTGTGTCGTGTGTTCACTAAAACCTCGACAGTCCGGAAATATTAATTGTTTCGGCTGTACAGTAAAACCTCGACAGTCCGGACATATTAATTGTTTCGTGTGTTCAGTAAAACCTCGACAGTCCGGACATATTAATTATTTCGTGTGTTCAGTAAAACTTCGACAGTCCGGACATATTAATTGTTTTGTGTGTACAGTTACACCTCGACAGTCCGGATATATTAATTGTTTTGTGTGTACAGTAAAACTTCGACAGTCCGGACATATTAATTGTTTCGGCTGTACAGTAAAACCTCGACAGTCCGGACATATTAATTGTTTCGGCTGTACAGTAAAACCTCGACAGTCCGGACATATTAATTGTTTCGTGTGTTCAGTAAAACCTCGACAGTCCGGACATATTAATTATTTCGTGTGTACAGTAAAACTTCGACAGTCCGGACATATTAATTGTTTCGGCTGTACAGTAAAACCTCACCAGTCCGGATACGTTGTTACACTTCGTTAGTCTGGACATATTAATTGGTTCGTGTGTACAGTAAAATTTCGTTAGTCCGGACGTATTGACTTATGTTTACATTTAAACTCCGTCAGTCCAGACACACTATTTCGTTTGTACAGTAAAACTTCGCTAGTACGAACACATTGTTTCGTATGTACAGTAAAACTTCGACAGTCCGGACATATTAATTATTTTGTTTGTATAGTAAAACTCCGTCAGTCCGGACACACTGTTTCGTTTGTACAGTAAAACTTCACTAGTCCGGACACACTGTTTCGTGTGTGTAGTGAAACATCGTTAGTCCGTATTGATCAAAGTTAAAAAAAAATCTAACTTGTCTGATTCGTTTTTCACGGTGAAATTAAGTTATGCTTGATACATTGTAAACATTTTGTATGAACAGACAATTACGCTGATTCCGACGCGTTTGTTGGTGTAACTGAATCTCGTTAATCCGGAAACTTTAAAGCGCGTTTGTCTCTCTGTATACTTTATTTTTTGTGTAAATTTAATTTCGTTTGTCCGGACATTGTTCGTGTATTAGTTTATATAATTAAACTTGTTGATGTTTCAGAGGGAGTCACAGCTGTGACGTCATCATACTTTGACGTAACCATGTCTTCACAGCGTAAACAACGTGCAGATGCGTATCTTCAGAGAACTAATATTGAGCTTCTCAATTGTGTGGACGAGATGAGACTCAAACGAGACGACCTTCAGAAAGACATAAAAAATCTCAAGGACGAACAGTCCAAACTTCAATATGACCTCGGCATGATGACGACACAGTTGACAAATATAAACGAAAGTTTGTGTAAAAAGTTAGTAGAGCGCGAGAGATTTGACAGTTTGATAACCGACTACGAAACTGCTTTTAACCAGATAGTGTCGGGGTCCGAATCTCTCCTTGCCAATATGCGCAAAACTCTTGGTTCAATCGCTCCGGAGTTCCTGACAGGCGTAGAGGATCCCGACCAGGTTTCCACCATTTCACGGAGGTCAAGGTCATCCAGACAGTCACACAGTAGCGCAGGTTCGCATGCGCACACACGTATCGACATGTCACGTGGAACATCCTTACCACGAGTGGACACACGTGCATCTGACTCAAGATCGGACGTACAGATGGACAACCGAGTGGAAACCCGGACTTCCCAGTCACGTGGGGAACAATAACAGGGTCAGTTATCAATCTTAGTGATTGATGTGTAACATTAAACGTGTGAAAGAGGGAAAAAAATGAAAAAATAGTTACGTGGTTTCTGAAATCGATATGTTTTGATAAGGTAAGGCTTTAATATTTGTTAGTAAGGTAGACTTGTCATCTTGAACCTAAAGCCAAAATGAGAGACAATGACGTCATCAATAACGTCCAATTAGGTCGTGAGTGCGCACTTCACACGTACACTCGTTAGCTCAATACTCGTCACGTGATAAATATACATATGGTGAAATTGTGGTTTGAATATGCATATCGTATTAAAGTTATAGTTATGTAGCTTTCTATTTTATTTACATGTTGTGTATATTTATAATGCAGAAACAGAATTCTTTAACGCACAGAATTTGTCTTTAACTCAGAAACACACACAAAAAATCGTCTTTAATTTAGAAGCAGATAATTCTATTTAATGGGGTATGAAACACTCATAAAATGCTACCTCCCGAGATAAAGATTTCTAGTCCAATGTCAGACCTGTATTGTACTGATTAAGTACAGTTCGGAAGAGTTATGTCCCCTGTGAACGCTGACGCATTTCCTAATAATGAGGTATGAAGGGAAATAACTCTTCATTTTTCATCCTTATTTAGAAATAATCCCTTTCTTTTAAAAAAATGCATATTTTTAACCAAAAAAGTCTACATATTGAGTAAATTAGTATGGAAAGGCATGGCGTTTTTTCTTTGATCCAGAAACAGATAATTTGCCATTAACTCAGAGACGGAGGGACTTGTCCTAAACTTGGAAACACGTACAGTTAATTTGTCTTTGATCCAGAAACACAGATAATTCGCCATTAACTCAGAGACGGAGGGAATTGTCCTGAACTTTGAAACACGTACAATTAATTTGTCTTTAACTTAAAACACGCAGACAATTCGTCTTGACTAACTCAGACAAATAAACACGTAATTTGTCTTTAACCTAGACATGCGGCATTTCACGGACAAATATATGCTCATTACTTTAATTCGTGTTTAAAGACACTATAGGTATTGTAACGTTTTCTATGCCGGGTTTCCTTCTTTAGCAATCTAATTAAAATCAAGAACGTCATTTTCACTACGTTACATGAACATCTAACAACATCCCATTAGGGGCCACGTCGGGGTGACCTTTTGGATTAACCAATCAAATGACTACTTCCAGCATCTTGGAAGAAAATTGTATGTGTCCGAATGAACATGACTAGAGTGCATAGTTTGCATAATCTTTCAATTTGTTTCAAGTCACTTCGTCCCAGATAGCATAAAGCTACATGTATAAACATGCAGTACCAAAATGGCTTGCTTCAGATGCATGCTGTGACGAAATGTTTTGCTTCGATGACATCGAAAAATTGACAATTCGCCCTCAAACTGAAATACACATATCTCAAAGGTCATCAGAGCGTGACCCCTTATGGGATATAGACTGGATTACCTGCCGTAGTTTTTCTACTCTCCGCTAGGCTTCGCTTCGAAAATACAATAGTATTCATGAGCGCAGCCTAGCGGAGAGAAATGGTACTAATATAAGGCAGGTAATCCAGTCTATTATGGACCGAGACCACAATTACATTGTAGCTTCGCTATATGTTTCATTGTAACATTAAAATTCATAATGAATTCCTTAAATCTCATATGCAACTTTCCATCTCACCTAGCCAAGACCAACATATGAGAAGCAAAATATAAAAGTTTCAACCCAGCATGTTCAGCATTTTCTGGAGATAGCTGTCAAAATGTGTCACCAGCGTGGATTATATACATCCGGGTCAGGGGTAGAGGTCAAATCAGGACACATCACACAGGGTCCTGGAGCACATAATAAATTATCAATATTATTATTTTACATCACAAAACCTAGATTGACATCTCTACTATAATTCCACATTAAATTCATCAACAGAAATCAAGTTCAAAGAGGCATTTGATTTGTTTTCCTGAAATACATACATTTTTGAGGGGACTTCATTCGTGGGGCCTGAACCCGGAAGTACTTAATTGTGGTCTCAGTCCAATTATGGGATATTGCTAGAAGTTCATGTAACGTAGTGAAAATGGCCATCTTGATTTTAATTAGATTGCTTCTTTAGCATTGTAGGCCTCTTATAGTCTAACTTTGAATCCAGACGACACTCGGGGCCCTCTTTAACGAATCTTCTTAACTCCGTTCTCAATGCTTAACTTTGAGTATATGCTTAAATTTGAGCATATGCTTAAACATCTCAAAAATTGTTAATTCTCAATTCGCAGATTTTAAGTTGAGAACGGGCCGATATTTGAGAACGGCCCTAAGCATGCTCAAGTCTTTGATCTCGTTCTTAAATATGGCGAACGTACGTAAACTTCCTCGTCGTCTGCGGCGGCGACTGACCCGTCGTCAATGCTGGTATGTAAACTGTGTGAGAGGTATTAATGTAGACATAATACCTACCTAGCGCCCGACACATTCCCAGTACGACCATCGTGACGTGTGCCTGTGGTCATAACACAAGAATTGACCGGAATAGGACAACATGTTAGGGACTAGCTCTGAGAGGATGTACATTCAAGTCAAACACATGTTTCTGTCTTTATTCTCTCCAAAACTAAACATAGAAACAACTTCCGGTGACGGACATAAATCAATGTACAAAATGACGGATATGCGATTGATGGTTTGTAATAATTATATATATAAATGTAAATGATAAAAGCGGAATTTCAGAAGTATGAATGTTTTAATTTTCATGGACATATTACGATAATTTAACAATAACTCTTTAATCTCAAAATAACAATATATTATAACTGGACAATAAGGAATTCATATATTTACAAACACAACACGAAGCAAGTAATGAGTGAAAAAAACTATTCATGTTTAAGTTTAAGTTCATATTGCACTATACAGTTATGTCAATAGTCATAATAAAATACCAATTCACTCTACTCTCGTCCATATCACGTGATATCTAACCACGCTCATCTCACGCGATATATACTCTCGTCCATATCACGTGATATCTAAGCACGTCCATCTCACGCGATATCTAACCACGCCCATCTCACGCGATATCTAATCTCGTCCATCTCATATTATATTTGAACTCGCCCATCACACGTGATATCTAACCACGCCCATCACACGTGATATATAATCACGTCCATCTCACGCGATATCTAGCCACGTCTATCACACGTGATATATAATCACGTCCATCACACGTGAAATCTAGCCACGTCAAACAGGAGATATCCAGTCACGCCAATCGGCCATCACACGTATCTGATAATTCCCTTGAAGTGTTGAACCTCGCGTAGGACTCGGCCATCACGTCCATCTATGTTCTAAACAACGTCTGTCACACGTTGATCTTAGCCACGCCCACCAGATATGACAGCACGCCACCTCCATCACAGTCTATTGTTCTAAACAACGTCTGTCACACGTTGATCTTAGCCACGCCCACCAGATATGACATCACGCCACCTCCATCACAGTATATTGTTCTAAAGAGCAAATGTCATACGTTGATATAAGCCACGCCCACCAGATATGACATTACGCCACTTCCGTTACAGCCTATGTGAATCATACGTAATAGTCAAATACCCGGATGCTGAGAGCTGCGTTAGAGAAAGTCGTTTCATCGATCACATGGAGTCCTGCACTTCCGTGTAAGTGACCGAAACAATGGAGTTTTGGCCTGAAACCGACAAAAGTCATGTAGGTGAATCATTAGACTGTACAAGCATACAGTAGTATGGTGACGCAAGCCAAGGACAATAAGAAAAAAAGTTTGCTCAAAATGATGTTCTCTTCTTCATTTAGTTCCTATAAACCACTGAATTGACATGGCTTCACATTTGTGACTACCCGGCCTCTATGCCTGCCCGAACCCTACCTCACCATCGTCTTTGACCTCCATGACCTCTTTACCCTAACTGATCCCTCCCACTTAAGGCTAGTTTAATTATCTTCGACAATATCAATAATTTGATTTAAACATAGATCTATTCTTATTTGTAACTGAACTTTACAAAGGGATTGGGCACAAGTTATACAACTTATATAAAGCCTTTTCCCCCGATATAATTACACATATACACTCAAGCATTTAGATACAATGTAAGAGCTACTCTTCACCGATGCCGACAGCGGAATAATACACAAAGCACTTTTCAAAGCTTGCTGCTGGTACTATTGAAGACATCAACATAAATTCAGTCACAAAGACAACCGTGTATGCAGAAGAGGCTAAAAATGTCTCTACTTACTTCACTCTGTTTAAGATTGCGTGTCGAAGTTTGGGACATCCAAGATGGCACCGCCCCTCGTGAGTTTGAGAACAGACGTTACAGGTATCCCGTCTGTTCTGAAAGAGCGAAAAATCCTGTCTGCCCATATCCCGGATGCCATGAGGGGGCATGTGCGTCACTAATACGTCAGTTCCGGTTGGAATGTCGTCCCAGTGATGTTCGAACTTTCCCCATTTTCGAACAAAAGCCCGGTTATAAGATTTCCATTTGTAAGCGGTCCACGGCGATCCATAGAAATTAATCCCTTCAATATTTACCCCGGAATCTTGTAGATACGTCACTTCCGGGAGAATCTTCTGAATGTCCTCTTGACGTCTGCCGGCGATTGCCATGTCATGGTTTCCGCCGACAAATAATTTATGTTTGTGGGGCACTTTACTGAAAAAATCGTTGATTTGTTGAATATGGTGATCATAGTCCGGAGTTTTGAACAAACGAGACCAGCCCGTTGTACAGAAATCGCCGGAATGGACAAGCACGTCCCCGGGCGGAAGTCGCGGCAGGTAAATTTGGTCGTGATGAAAATGCGTATCAGACAAATGAACAATCCGGACTCTCTTTTCTCCGTCACCAATCTTAATGGCAGTTACGTCATCTGTCGCCATTGTTTACCTACGTTGTCTGATCAATCTAAAACATAAAAAATGTTGATAGCTTAAACATTTGGACATCTGTTTTATATGTTGAAAACTATCGTATGGTACATGTAGTAACCGCGCTTGACTATGATCATATTTTGAAAGGTCGATAAAAACATCAGAAATATTCGAGTTATAGAGTCAGACGAAGTTGTTGGGCCAGTTCTTGTGTGATAATTCAGAGGTCGGGAGAGGAAAAACAGTAAACAGACATATATATACATTACAAATAACTGTATGTACACCGAAACAGTACAATCTAGATATCTACTGCTGTCGGTACAATTTTATGCATTTTTGCGACAATTATGCAGCATACAAAGTAGACTGTCGGAACTGTACATCGCATCTTTAAAGGGGTATTCCTTTGATTGAATGAAGTTTACGTCGTCAAAATTAAAATACATTTTTTCCACAATAGTAAAAGTTACAGTCTTAACACCAATATGGCAGTTTTACTCGCAAGGTAAAAAGAAGTTTTTCAAGTATTAAGTCCTAAAAATTCTTAATTCGCCCCGAAGTATCAAACCGCAAAGACAGACGTTATTTTTGGACGGTTTGTCATTTTTCTGTACATCTCGGTGTTTATTTCATTACGTGTAGGCACAAACACTCATATAATCCTCGTTCGGACATAGATTTCATCAGTAGAAATTTTGCATGTTTCTGCTGTCCGAACGAACGAATGCCCCTTCCTATTTTTTTTTTTTTTTTTAAGTTTGCACCAAAGAAAGATAATAATAAAATAAAGCTTTGAGATTGGAAAAAGAGTTAAAGATATACCAATTTATAGGAAAATCATTAACACAGAGTCTCCACAGTCTACGATGGACAATGGTAAGAATTCACTCCGGGTCCATTAAAAACTAAAAATAGATAAAAAAAATCTCCAGTTTCTTTCTCGTATACGAGTTTCTTTCTCGTATATACGAGTTTCTTTCTCTTATACGAGTTAATTTCTCGTGTATACGAGTTAATTTCTCTTATACGAGTTTCTTTCTCGAATACGAGTTTCTTTCTCGTATATACGAGTTTCTTTCTCGTGTATACGAGTTAATTTCTCTTATACGAGTTTCTTTCCCGTGTATAATTACATACGAGAAGGACTGTGTGTAGTTGACTGAAATATCCGAGTTTTATATCTATAATGCTGAGTAAATATAGTTTCATCTAGTCATATCTAATTTAATCTCTCATTAAGGGGGGAAATACGTATATACGAGTTTCTTTCTCGAATACGAGTTTCTTTCCCGTATATACGAGTTTCTTTCTCGTACACGAGTTTCTTTCTCGTATATACGAGTTTCTTTCTCTTATACGAGTTTCTTTCTCGTATACGAGTTTCTTTCCCATATATACGTGTTTCTTTCTCGTATATACGAGTTTCTTTCTCGTATACGAGTTTCTTTCTCTTATACGAGTTTCTTTCTCTTATACGAGTTTCTTACTCTTATACGAGTTAATTTCTCTTATATACGAGTTTCTTTCCCATATATACGTGTTTCTTTCTCGTATATACGAGTTTCTTTCTCTTATACGAGTTTCTTTCTCGTGTATACGAGTTAATTTCTCGTGTATACGAGTTAATTTCTCTTATACGAGTTAATTTCTCTTATATACGAGTTTCTTTCCCATATATACGTGTTTCTTTCTCGTATATACGAGTTTCTTTCTCTTATACGAGTTTCTTTCTCGTGTATACGAGTTAATTTCTCGTGTATACGAGTTAATTTCTCTTATATACGAGTTTCTTTCCCATATATTTACCATTGTATGGCACTGCCACTATATAACCCTACCAATTCAGTTGCGAGTTCACCAGCCTATGAACTGCCAACAGGAAGTGATCTCTGCTACTCGTAAGCGCGGGAAATTTGAATTTGAAAATTTCAAAACAAAAATCGCATGACAAATAAAAAATCGCAGATGGTAAATATAAGAATTGAACGGCTTTCAGTTGGCATTCATAGTCGATATGAATGCCAACTGAAAGCCGTTCAATGCTTAAATATACGTGTTTCTTTCTCGTATATACGAGTTTCTTTCCCTTATACGAGTTTCTTTCTCTTAGACGAGTTTCTTTCTCTTATACGAGTTAATTTCTCGTGTATACGAGTTAATTTCTCTTATACGAGTTTCTTTCTCTTATACGAGTTAATTTCTCGTGTATACGAGTTTCTTTCTCTTATACGAGTTTCTTTCTCGTGTATACGAGTTAATTTCTCTTATACGAGTTTCTTTCTCGAATACGAGTTTCTTTCTCGTATATACGAGTTTCTTTCTCGTGTATACGAGTTAATTTCTCTTATACGAGTTTCTTTCCCGTGTATAATTACATACGAGAAGGACTGTGTGTAGTTGACTGAAATATCCGAGTTTTATATCTATAATGCTGAGTAAATATAGTTTCATCTAGTCATATCTAATTTAATCTCTCATTAAGGGGGGAAATACATGAGACATACAGTATGTATTTATAAATATATAAACGCACACTTGTGTGCAAATTAATCACGTATAGAAAATACATGTGCACTCTGGAAAAAAATTGAAGAGAAAAATATGTGAATATGTTTCCAAAATTTTGATGAAAAAAATACACGAGTCATATTTATAAAGCGAAAATCACCCTACTAAATTGTAGACTTAATTATGTCACATTTTAGTTTGAAAACAGTATACATATCACGTTTTAAAGTATAATTAGACATTTAAAATTGATATGAAAACTGAAGACTAACTACCGAATCTGCTACACCAAGAAAGTTTAAATGAAGTAGGGTTTTTTTATTACTTTTCTACGAAGCCTTTCTCCATTTATTTAGACGTGATGGACATATTCTTATCTAGATAAGTACAGCATCACAATATCTCGATTTTATTTATTAATTATACCGTAGTTAGCAAAAACAATATCAAAACATTGTATAGACACTTTCTATGGCGCGGGAAGGATGTCATAATTAAAAAAAAAATGCCTAGGCTATATTTTTTTTGCATAGGCAAATTATGACATCCTTCCCGCGCCATAACTTTCTGGCATGTGATAACAGACATGACAATAGTACATAAATATCGAGGATACGGTCGCGAGAGGATAACATTGCGGTCAGATTAGTCAATGCATATACAGGATTTTCAGTTAGCCTGCCAAATTACGGGGGTCCGGGGGTACCCCCACTGGAAAAAAATTAGCAGGGCGACGCGCCCCCTCCCCTCCCCCCACACACACTAAAATCCACCAGTGTTTCCAGTGCTAACGAGGTCAACATCGGCATAGATTATGTCATGTGACAGTCCACTGTATGCTGAATGTTTGAATTTAAAAATAAAATTATACTTAAAAGAAAGAAAAAGAAACGCGAAAATATAAGAGTTACTTCCCCTAGCTTGTAAAATCGGTTCTGTATGCTGAGATCGATTGTTTCTGGCTTGATATAATCACGTCTCTATTGTTTAATGATTATCGGATCGTGTATAAGTGGAATGAGAGAATAAACCAACTAAATCTGGTGAAGATAGTCTTTAAGATGGTCCATCGGTAACATGTGACAAAATAATGGCGCTGTAGTGTACAGTAGAGCCATGTTTACATTGGTAACGAGGCCGGTAGAAGCCACGCGTTTACAAGCGTATGACAGTCTATTAAATAGTCTTATATATCGGTTTGTAACAATATGACGTACCTGTTCAATCTGATGTCCGTGTTGTTCGAGTTCTATCCTAGTATAAATGTTGAAACTACGAAACACGGTGAAATATACATATTTATGTCATAGGCGTGACTCAAAGTCTTTATATATATGTCAAAACTATAAATAGCCACAGTTACGTACATTTTGTATGGTGACAGGAACAGTCTACGTGTATTTGTACCTTCCCTGCTGTATATCAGATATACTCATTTATATAGGTCTCTGTGTATATATAGAGCACATTTTCAGATTTTTTTTCGGAATAGTGAATAAGTGGATGTATCTTTTCAAATAACACATTATAATAAGATTATATTCATGATTCAAATGTAGATCTATAGTCTTAATTATTATCACCAAAAATGATTCAAAGGTTATGATTTCGTTATCCGTGCTTTAAATCTTTGGAATCGACCATTTTATAAAATTATAAACATAACACTGTAGGTTAACGGAAGATCAAAGCCGTTCATTAGGATGTAAGGAGGGGTGTTGATTAGGATGTAAGGAGGGGTGTTGATTAGGATGTAAGGAGGGGTGTTGATTAGGATGTAAGGAGGGGTGTTGATTAGGATGTAAGGAGGGGTGTTGATTAGGATTTAAGGAGGGGGTGTTCATTAGGATTTAAGGAGGGGTGTTCATTAGGATTTAGGGAGGGGGTGTTCATTAGGATTTAAGGAGGGGTGTTCATTAGGATGTAAGGAGGGGTGTTGATTAGGATGTAAGGAGGGGTGTTGATTAGGATGTAAGGAGGGGTGTTGATTAGGATGTAAGGAGGGGTGTTGATTAGGATTTAAGGAGGGGGTGTTCATTAGGATTTAAGGAGGGGTGTTGATTAGGATGCAAGGAGGGGTGTTGATTAGGATTTAGGGAGGGGGTGTTCATTAGGATTTAGGGAGGGGTGTTCATTAGGATTTAAGGAGGGGTGTTCATTAGGATTTAAGGACGGGTGTTCATTAGGATGTAAGGAGGGGTGTTGATTAGGATGTAAGGAGGGGTGTTGATTAGGATGTAAGGAGGGGTGTTAATTAGGATTTAAGGAGGGGTGTTCGTTAGGATTTAAGGAGGGGTGTTCATTAGGATGTAAGGAGGGGTGTTGGTTAGGATTTAAGGAGGGGTTTTCATTAGGATGTAAGGAGGGGTGTTGATTAGGATTTAAGGAGGGGTTTTCATTAGGATGTAAGGAGGGGTGTTGATTAGGATTTAAGGAGGGGTTTTCATTAGGATGTAAGGAGGGGTGTTGATTAGGATTTAAGGAGGGGTTTTCATTAGGATGTAAGGAGGGGGTGTTGATTAGGATTTAAGGAGGAGTGTTGATTAGGATTTAAGGAGGGGTTTTCATTAGGATGTAAGGAGGGGTGTTGATTAGGATTTAAGGAGGGGGTGTTCATTAGGATTGAAGGAGGGGTGTTCATTAGGATTTAAGGAGGGTGTTCATTAGGATTAAAGGAGGGGTGTTCATTAGGATTTAAGGAGGGGTTTTCATGTGGATGTAAGGAGGGGGTGTTCATTAGGATGTAAGGAGGGGTGTTGATTAGGATTTAAGGAGGGGGTGTTCATTAGGATTGAAGGAGGGGTGTTCATTAGGATTTAAGGAGGGTGTTCATTAGGATTAAAGGAGGGGTGTTCATTAGGATTTAAGGAGGGGTTTTCATTAGGATATAAGGAGGGGGTGTTCATTAGGATGTAAGGAGGGGTGTTGATTAGGATGTAAGGAGGGGTGTTGATTAGGATGTAAGGAGGGGTGTTGATTAGGATTTAAGGAGGGGGTGTTGATTAGGATTGAAGAAGGGGTGTTCATTAGGATTTAAGGAGGGGTGTTCATTAGGATTAAAGGAGGGGGTGTTCATTAGGATGTAAGGAGGGGTGTTTATTAGGATTTAAGGAGGGGTGTTCATTAGGATGTAAGGAGGGGTGTTGATTAGGATTTAAGGAGGGGGTGTTGATTAGGATTAAAGGAGGGGTGTTCATTAGGATTAAAGGAGGGGTGTTCATTAGGATGTAAGGAGGGGTGTTCATTAGGATTAAAGGAGGGGTGTTCATTAGGATTAAAGGAGGGGTGTTCGTTAGGATTTAAGGAGGGTGTGTTCATTAGGATGTAAGTAGGGGGTGTTCATTAGGATTTAGGGAGGGGGTGTTCATTAGGATTTAGGGAGGGGATGTTCATTAGGATTTAAGGACGGGTGTTCATGAGGACTGACAGGAGGAAATCTTTAGAAACAGTGCCAAGATTATATAATGTGTCAGAGAAACAGGTATACAGAACCACAAAGAAAACTTCCTGTCCTTAGACAGGTTTGGAGAGGGTATCTGAAGGGTGTGTTCCCCGAACGCCTGCATATTTAGAACAATGACAATTTGTTTATTGTCGTTAACAGTACAGTGTAGAGAATAAGAATACTGACAAATGGATAACAATGGAACATGGTAAAACAGGATGGACATCAGTATTGTGAATTGATTATTATAATTTTATCAATAATAAATTAAGCCAATGAAATAAGTTCATATTTAGTTATATAATTGAATAATGTATGAAATTTAAATGTATTTGGTCTTTCATAATAATATCTAGACATATATTTCCGTCTACTATTGAGTACAAGTTGCTGATCACTGAACAATAGGCAGAGACATCAAAGGGAGGGTAATTATAGTCTGTTTCATACATGTTCTGTATTTACCGGATATATTTTACCTGTAGAAATCATTTGACAACTAAAGAAAACCAAGACACTTGCATATAGATTTTAAAACTTCTATAATACAAACTGTATAGTGTTAATCACATATTGATATGGATAAGCTATACAAAAAGTAAGAACATTAGAATTCTGCAAGTAAATATATCTTTTCATAATTTGAAAACAACATTATCAGAATCTTTATCATAAATTGAGAACTACAGTTATATGCGTTAATGTAGATTTACATATTTTGATAGGAATAACACCATTAGAATGTTAATTATATATAGAACAGTAGACATGTATATGTATGCTAATTTAAGTTAGACATTTTGGAATATCGCTATCATAATCAAAGAATATTACATGCTAATATAATATTACATATTTTGATAGGAATAACACTATTAGAATGTTAATTATATATAGAACAGTAGACATGTATATGTATGCTAATTTAAAGTGACGCAATTTGGAATATCACAATTATAATCATATTAGAATATTACATGCTAATATAATATCACATATTTTGATAGGAATACCATTATTGAAATTTTACATTATGTTAATATAATATAATGTTACACGGCAGACAAAATTGAAATCAACGAATATACACAGAAAACTGTAACAGGCATGCAAATACTTGTACACAGTTGGAACAAATCTACAAATATATCATCACAGTGTAGTAAAATACATTTAACAATTAAACGCTTGGTAGATTGTATTTATTGGCAAGATCAATGCAATCTGGATGACAGATAAATAGAATGACGCCCGTTATGGCGTCGTCATTCACGGGCATCGTCATGAATATTTATCTGCCACCCAGATTTCATTGATATTGACAATAAATACAATATAACAAGTGTTTAATTGTTAAATTTACATTAAGATACGTTAAACTTCACTTTCTCTTTGCTTAATCTGGGGTTTAAGTTCAGCTATTCCTCTGTTTGTTCAATTGAAAGAACGGCACATGTGAAATCGATTTCATTGTAGTGCTTGGTTTGCATTCAAATTGATGTGTAATACAAAGCCTCGGCTCGACTATGATCAACAAAGTATCAAAATGACGTCACATTTACGCGATTGTTTTATGTCAAAATCCTTACTAGGTTTGATTCTCCCACAACTCATTGCCAAACATTATTTTGACGATGACGAAAGTGACGTCATGTGATATGGGCTGCATTTATACGGTGATCAATACCGACTGGTTTGATACAGGAGTAATGGGAGACTGTCACACAGAATGTAAATATAAAGATATAACTGCAAAACTCATTGTACCAATGACAAATTTTCCTTGTCGAGGGGAGACGTGCACGAATATCGCATCTTGTTGACAACATCTTTGATAGCATACATGTAAGTCCATGTTACATCAGTACAACCTAACGTCATTTAAGGACGTGCCAGGTTTTGGAGGTGGAGGAAAGCCGGAGTACCCAGAGAAAAATCGCCTGGCTACGGTCAGTACCTGGCAACTGCCCCACGTAGGTTTCGAGCTCGCAACCCAGAGGTGGAGGGCAAGTGTTAAAGTGTCGGAACTCAGCCACCGCGGCCCCCTAGTATGTGAATGGCGTAACGTCATTGAATAGGTCAGCATCCTGGATGTCTTCTTACCTCTTCTACTTAGTGTAGTGGTACAAGTGGCAATACAGCCGCGCGGCGAACCAGTCTCCTAGTGTCACCGTTGTTCTATGGTCAATGTTTTATTCACTTTAAGCCTTACGGCTCATAAGTATACTAAAAGATCACATCATATAATTTGCAATCCTTAATATATAATACAAATTAACGAAAGATGGACAGCATTGATATAATTACTTTACATATACAATAGATTTATCAAAATATATAGTATAGAAAATACATGGTAAATATTACAGTAAGGTTACAGATGTTACATTTCTGAGAGGCAATATCGAATGGATAAGTGAGTTGAGTATACAATAGTGTAGTCAGGGGATAGACGGCTATAATGTTGGTAAACTGATATGAGTGAAAACAATATAAGCTAAAGCTGAGATCTAGAAGTGCTGTAAAACACAAGTACTTCCCTAAATTACAAAGCTCTTTCCCGTTACGTACAGACAACAGCTGGATAAGTTAATATGAAGATGGGCGATTCCAGTAATACATTTTAATGAACTTCTTTCGATTATCTTTATAGAATGGACATATTAAAACAAAATGTTGTATTGGTCCACGGGAAGACGGTGAGGGGTCCGTCTGTCTTGATGTGGATGGTGTATATCTATAGAAAAAAAAAACAGATAAAGAATGAGATTATGTTTAAACAATAATACATTGTATATCACATAATGTGACATTTTGACATTTGGGGTGTCATGTTTAGACATGTACTGGGGTATAATATAGACCAAAGCAATGATGCAAGGAAATTTCACTCCATGTCAGTACATTTTATCATGTACCTACTGTCCAAAGATGTGTACCCGGGGTCTTTTAAAACATTTAGTTATTTGACCCTTGTGACCTTCAGAATAGGTCAAGGTCATTTATATGAGGACACTTTAATATCCTCTTCCCCAGATATATCCTGACCAAACATCAGTACCCAGGTTCCTTGTAGTTTTCTAGAAATTAAAAGTTGACGGAAGGATGACCGAAATCAGACACCACTCCTGCACCATACCATAAGCTCACATGCACAGGTACTTTATGCCTTGTGAGCTAAAAACTCCAGGTGTTTTAGGGATTTTAAAAGCTGAAAACTGTTTCGCTATTTTTCAAAACTGCTGCATTGACTTTTTTTCAAATTTTACCTTTAAATTCCTATTAATTAGTACCTGGTTGTGTATGATCAATTTTGAGGCCGATCTACCATACAAAATAGCCAATATGCGGCCATCTTGAATTTTGACAGCGTTTTTATTACTATTTCTCAGAAGGGACTGCGGAGGTCTCATGGATCCTTAGTTGTGGAAGTTGATTTTTTAGACCAATCAGATGAACAAAATGGCTGACAGGCAGCCATCTTGGATTTTAACAACTTTATTATCATTGATCTCTGTCAAATTACATATGCAGGTTCCGCAGCTGTAAAAATTCCATTCTAACGATGGTCAGGGAATCAAAATGGCTGACAGGTAGCCATCTTGGATTATGACTACAAAATTTAATTACAATTGATATTTGGATAAATCCTCCAAGAAACTTTCTAAAATCTCTTATGTACCAGGTATGTTCAATAAGAAACATAATGGTCGACAAGTCGACATCTTGATTCTGCCAGTTTATCATGCTATCTGAATAATCACAAGGAAACAAATTTTCTATTTTTAGTAACGTTAACGGTGACCGTGACCTTCGACCTCTGGACCTGAAAGGCGATCCCAAACAAGCACTTTTGGACGAGGAAGATCTGCATCAAGTTTGAGTTTGATCATGATCAGCCCAAGATAACTAGAGTTTTAGCTCGGAAACTGCTGTGCAGACACTGTCGCTGCCGACAGAACAACACCTATATTGTTGCCTCCTTTTTGTAGGCGACAATAGAATGGCCAGGGCCAAGATATGTCTGGTCGAATTAAAGTCACAGGATCAACAAAATTAATGTGGAAAACATGCGTCCAATTTTCAGGGAAACAACTCTCAATATAAATTTTGTTTGTTTTTGTGCAACGTCCTATTAACAGTCAGGGTCATTTAAGGACGTGCCTGGGTTTGGAGGTGGAGGAAAGCTGGAGTACCCGGAGAAAATCCACCGGCCTGCGGTCAGTACCTGGCAACTGCCCCACTCACAACCCAGAGGTGGAGGGCTAGTGATAAAGTGTCGGGACACCTTAACAACTCAGCCACCCTCAAGATAAATAAATGGATTTTAATAAATACCTTGTTTTCTCTCAAAATGGAGGATATTTTTTCGAGGAAAATAGTGTAGATCATATGTGTTGAATCAATACAATAAGAAATCATCACTTGTAATATAAAAATTTATTACAATTCCTAGAAAGTCCAAATAATATACTTATGATTCAGGATATCTGTGTGTATAATATACCGTATTTATTCTAATAAACGCCCCCCCCCCCCCCCCCCCCCTTTTTATGGAAAGAAAAATTCCTCAATTTGAGAAAAAGAACTTACCGTGGCACAGTTATATATCCATCCACGTGTGTCCAGAGGTAATTATTTAAAGGATATCCAACATAAAACTAACACAAACCACAAAACAAAGTTTCAGTAACTATATACACAGTACCACTATATGTTTCATGGTGTGAAATGGGTACATACAACAGATCTCACAACTTACCGACTCTGAAATTTTGATCTCCATTAAACACCCCCCCCCCCCCCCCCCCCCCCCCCCCCTTTGGAAAAGTTTCATCCCCGTGACGTTTATTAGAATAAATACAGTATATCCTCAGTTTTAATAACATCATATATATCAGAATGCCCTGTACAACACTGTCACTATAATTCTATGAACATACCATCAGAATTATTTTCAGCTGGTACCAATAAAATTGATTACACATTTAATTTGTAACAACATATATAAGAAAATGTTTAAATGACAATTCAGCAACTGTTGGTGAACCTTCAAGTTCCTGTATGTCAGCATTACTCATTAAAAGTATTTCTCAATAATAGCAGATCTAGAAACATACATAAAACACTAGTACTGTAACCAATCTCCTTAGCAAGGTTTTTAAATTTTTTTAAATTCACTGTAATTTGTCATGAACAACATTTTTTTAAGAGACTAATTTGTACTGTTGCATGCTATAATATTGCTTCCATGACAAATATTCTCTTAAAACTTATTAGGAAGATTTTTTAAGCTTTTACTATTTTAATATTTTGGAATTCAACAGCAAATATATATATATCTGCAAAAACCCTTGATAGAACCCCCCACCATCACCAATACACAGTACCACAACATGTTAACATAATGTCAAGTATTGCAATGCCCAATGACCATTAAATTCTACATGCCAACAAGGTATAGCCCAAATAGATTTCCATCACTAATGCTATCTCTGGATTCTGTCAATATTTCTTATCGATAATTATAAAATAATACATTTACTTTTTTATCAGCAAATAAGTCCATTATATGTTTTTTCAGATAATCAGTTGTGACCATGAAAATTTAAAATAGTAATTAAAGCTGAAAGTTGTTCACAAATAGACCCTCCTCAAATTTTTACACAATATAGGGGTATTACACTTTTACACAATTCAGGGGGATTATTGAACTTTTACACTAAGGAGGGGGTTTATTAAACATTTCCACTGGGGGTGGGGGGGGTGGGGGGGGGGGGCTTATTACATTAATTCATGGTTACTGCGCATGGTACTGAAGGCCCCCCCAAACATTTCCACAACCATTCCCAGAGTTAAATGCCAAAACTTCAATCTACATTGCATCCATTTGATTAAACAGAAAAGACTGCTCAGATTCATTAATAATTATTATCATGTGACATACACTTTAGATACATGTACATGTAATCTTTTAACAATGAATTATTCCTTAGAAATAATGACCACAGCCAATATGCCAGGTATACATTTTGTGTACATATTTTGTACATCTTTTGTATATAGTATGATATTAAGTAATTACGGTTGAAGTCTGAGGAACTATAAAATATCAGGAGAGAGCAGCAGAGAGTTCCTGGTCACGGCACCAGTTCTCCACAGTTCACTTAGGCACTGTATCTGTGTTCCATACTCCTCATGTAGCTCTAGAAAGCTCTTATGACTCACTTCTGTAGACTCATTGTAATAATCCTCGGCAAAATCCAGGAGTTGTCCAGGTTTTGACCAGCCTGATTCTAACGAATCATTTGCTGAAGAGTTAAATGGATTGAACCTTTGGTTGGTTATTCTGCCTTGAGCACCATTAGAAGGATCCTCCTCTACCGCCAAACCTAACAGGTCATGAAAATCGGAATCACTGGGATCGGCCGAGATAGTCTGGTACCGAGAGTGCACCATTTTACTATCACGTTTGGCCTGTGCCACAAGTCTTTGCTGTGTCTCTGAATTCATTTCCTCAATTTGTTGTTGCAAGTCTACAACCATTAACTTCATGTAATCGTAACTCGCACATGCTAGTACTTTCATCCAGGCTTCCATTTCTTCCTGTGTATCTGCGGCCAGTGTGTACGTGCGGGAATGACTTCCAGGAAATACAATCTGGAAAGTAAATCCATCCGTGTTCTCAGCCAGCTCAATTGTGCAGCCTTCTAATACAACTACTCCGATAGGTTCCTTGTCCATTCTTCTCTCGTAGTAGAACAATAGGTTGCCTTTAAGTACGAACCATCGCTTCTGGAAACCCTTATTGACCTCACCCTTCTTCAACAGCGGCCCTTCTTTGTCAGCAGGTGCCCCAGATGAGGCAAATTTCACCAAACTTTTCTCGTTAATTTTCATAATTCACCAAATAAAAAGTTTGACAATATAATTCAGAATGGTTTGCACTGGTTCATTTTGTCCTAAATATCCGCCTACCGTAAATATTGTCAGTGCTCCAGCACATCTGCTACCTACAATGTATCTATCCGGGCGTTACGCCATTGTTCATCATACAGAGCTTTCAATTATACCACGTATGGAATATCACTATTCTTGTCATCAATGCATCAAATTCATAATGAAGCCGTTGTCTTCAGCTTTCGACACCTAGGTCAGGTGAGAAAAAGATGGTGCAGACGTCAAAACCAAACGCAGTAGATTTCCTGATAGTTTTCGGAACATTTCTCTTTTTCAGCTTGGTTAGTATGGGTAAGTCACGATGAATCCGAACGCACACATGATGGGTCATGTGATTGTTCAAAATGGCGGCCATCCTAGTTTTGGTTTCCTCTTGTCTGATTTTCGTTGCTCTGTGCAATGGCAGAGAACACTCAGCTCCCTCCGTGGCATATATATCGTATGACAACAACAAATACACAATTGTCGACAACACCAATCCGGATAACTTTGTAGCTAAAGGAGTGTTTCGCAATGAAGTAAATAATACTGGGTAAGTAAAAGAGGTTGGACACAACCTCGCATACAATATAATAGTCCTGCATTTGAGAAACAGTTACTACTTTGAGTAATAAAAAAGTTACTCACATGCAGGATGATTTGAAATAGAAAGATATACATTTTTTATACATATAAAAAGGGGCGTCATCGTTTTAACATGACCCCGTGACCAAAACAACATTGTAGCATAGCAGTAGCACTACAAACAGGGAATAATTCAGTTGTCTTTTGTTTGTTTGTTTGTTTGTTTGTTTTTGTTAAATTAACAAACTTCATCTGTGACCTCCATTGATTATAATGTGGCTAACTATAGAACACAGTTAATTTACACCTGTGACATTTGCATTAAAATGCTCCCAATGGCTAATTAATACACGTACACTACATGTACATGACTAGGTAGTCAATGGAGAACAATTAAACGTCAGTGATATATAATATAACTGTAATTTTAGCACAAAGTTAGATAACAGAAATTAACAGCTCTTGTGCAAATATACACAATGTCACATTGGTTATTGGGCCATGTTAAAAAGATTATTTATTTTTCAAAGTAGTAATTATTACTCAAATGCACCAGACTATACATTGTATATAAATAATTACCCATATGTAAAAAAGTGCAGATGAGTCCACTAGACAGCTGCATGTCAGTCAGGAGTTTGTCTCTATAATGATCAGTAAAAATCATGTATTACTAATCAATAAATTTAAAAAGAAATCTTTTTCTTTTCTGCTCCTCTCCAGCATTTCCCCTTCAAATTGTTGAAGTTGGTCAGGTCCATGTAGGTCCATTTTTCTACACAGTGGACATATTTTTTATCTCGGCACAGCTAACAGGGACAATTCAATTCCTGCCAAGTGCCAGGAATGAAACCAGGGTCTCTGGCACGATATCCCTTTGCTCTACCTTGACTCCAACAATGTTAGAGGATGACAAAGCGAGAAACTTATGATGAGTGCCTTGTAATCCTTTCATTGGCGATGTAGGACAGTCATGATCGATGTCTGATAATAAAAGTGTTACCAAGACAAACTTGACTGTAAATATAAACAAGTTGATTGTTAGATTCAAGGACACATTTGATACTATATACTAAAATAATTTCCTAATGACAGATGGTCCCTGTTGGAGGTTACGACATCAGAAGATTACGATGATGAAGTTCAGGCATATGCGGCTGGATTAGTGGAAGGCTACCTGACTGCAGACTTTATTAAGATGCAATGGTACAATACCATAGAAGGCTACTGTAGTGAACCCTATACCGCTTACTGTTCACGTCTACAAACATACCTCCAACAAAACCTGGACTGGATGAATATGATGATCAGTAAATCCAACTCTGATCCGTACTGGAATCAGGTAATGTTTGGAATACTGGAATCAGGTAATGTTTGGAAAACTGGAATCATGTAATGTTTGGAAAACTGGAATCATGTAATGTTTGGAAAGCTGGAATCATGTAATGTTTGGAATACTGGAATCATGTAATGTTTGGAATACTGGAATGTTTGGATAGATCTTTTCCAGTTGCAAAGTTTTGTTGTCTGTTTTTAAAGATTGAAAAATGAAATTGTTTATTGAATAGAATAGACAAATTTGTTTCTGTATTTCAAGACCTGTTATAGGTGCTCGCTGTTATTTAGAGATTTGTACAGAAATAAGTAAAGCTGTATATTTACAGGTAAAGATGTATGTTTACAGGTAAAGCTGTATGTTTACAGGTAAAGCTGTATATTTACAGGTAAAGATGTATGTTACAGGTAAAGCTGTATGTTTACAGGAAAAGCAGTATGTTTACAGGTAAAGCTGTATATTTACAGGTAAAGATGTATGTTTACAGGTAAAGCTGTATGTTTACAGGTAAAGCTGTATATTTACAGGTAAAGCTGTATGTTTACAGGTAAAGCTGTATATTTACAGGTAAAGCTGTATGTTACAGGTAAAGCTGTATATTTACAGGTAAAGCTGTATGTTTACAGGTAAAGCTGTATATTTACAGGTAAAGATGTATGTTTACAGGTAAAGCTGTATATTTACAGGTAAAGCTGTATGTTTACAGGTAAAGCTGCATATTTACAGGTAAAGCTGTATGTTTACAGGTAAAGCTGTATATTTACAGGTAAAGCTGTATGTTTACAGGTAAAGCTGTATGTTTACAGGAAAAGCAGTATGTTTACAGGTAAAGCTGTATGTTTACAGGAAAAGCAGTATGTTTACAGGTAAAGCTGTATATTTACAGGTAAAGCTGTATGTTTACAGGTAAAGCTGTATATTTACAGGTAAAGATGTATGTTTACAGGTAAAGCTGTATGTTTACAGGAAAAGCAGTATGTTTACAGGTAAAGCTGTATATTTACAGGTAAAGCTGTATGTTTACATGTAAAGCTGTATATTTACAGGTAAAGCTGTATGTTTACAGGTAAAGCTGTATGTTTACAGGTGAAGCTGTATGTTTACAGGTAAAGCTGTTCCTGGTACAAGTGAGTGGCCTTTCCAGTGGCTACTTTTTCCCCCAGTTACATGTGACAGGACAGCCAACAACCAAGGTTGACCCCATGGGAATGTAGTAAGTGGACACAAAATGTAACCAGAAATCTGGTAGAGTACACACACATACACATACACCCGCCCTTACAACCCCCGTCTGTCATCCGTCTGTCCGTCCTTCAATCGTCCATCAATATTTGCCTCTAATTGCTACTTATCGAAAAGTCTTGAATGGATTTGAACCAAATTTAGTCAGAAAGATCCTTTGGGGAAGGAGAACAGATTTTGCATAAATGATGACTCTGAACCCCCTGGGACCAGAGGGGCAGGGCCCAATAGGGGAAATAGAAGCAAATCCTTTAAATCACTACTTGTCATAAAGTTCTGAATAGATTTTAACCAAATTTGATCAGAAAATTCCTTGGGGGTGAAACAGATTTTGCATAAATGGTGACGCTGATTCCCTGGATTGAATTAATTTTGATGAATTTTTTTCAGGAGCATTACAGGGCAAAGGAGATGAAATGTTGTATAAATGAAGGGTGTGGGTCCCTTGTGAATGTTATGTTAGCAGAGATATAATTTATAATATTATGTGAGCAGAGTTATACTCGTTAATTTCATGTTAGCAGAGATATACTGTAGAAATTTTGGAAATTTGCTATAATACATGTACTGAATTAATTTTCCTCTCTTTTCAAGTTTTATGCAAATCGGCGGTGATCTAGAGGACTTAGAGGAGGCTCTCAACAAAACGACGAAGTCTCGTGTTTTTGGATCAGGGTCTTGTTCTGCACTCGTCAAACTCCTCCCAGGTGCCAAGGACCTATTCGTAAGCCACGACACCTGGAGCAGTTATATGAGCATGCTGAGAGTCCTCAAGAAATATGACTTCTCTTTCCACATCTCGCAAGGTAGTTGTCTCCCTTTCTACATCTCGAGATAATTATCTCCCTTTCTACGTCTCAAGGTAGTTATCTCCCTTTCCATAATATAAAGGTAGTTATCTCCCTTTCTATATCTCAAGGTAGTTATCTCCCTTTCTATATCTCAAGGTAGTTATCTCCCTTTCTATATCTCAAGGTAGTTATCTCCCTTTCCATATCTAAAGGTAATCATCTCCCTTGCCTCAATGCAGAGTAATTATCTCCCATTCTACAATGCGGAGTATTATCTTCCTTTCTATAATGTAAGATAATTATCTCCCTTTCTACAATGTAAGATAATTATCTCCCTTTCTACATCTCGAGATAATTATCTCCCTTTCTATATCCCTAGTGAATTATCTCTTTCTACGTCACAAGGTAATTATCTCCCTTTTTACATCTCAATATAATTATCTCCCTTTCTACATCTCTCAAGATAATTATGTCCCTTTCTACATCTCGAGATAATTTTCTCCCTTTCTATATCTCAAGGTAATTATGTCCCTTTCTACATCTCAAGATAATCATTTCCCTTTCTTCATCTCTCAAGATATTTATATACCTTTCTACTTCTCAAGATAATTATCTCCCTTTCTATATCTCAAGGTAATTATCTCTCTTTCTACATCACAAGGCAATTATGTCCCTGTACATCTCAAGATAATCATCTCCCTTTCCACATCTCTCAAGATAATTATATCCCTTTCTACATCTCGAGGTAATTATCTCCCTTTCTACATCTCGAGATAATTGTCTCCCTTTCTACATCTCGAGGTAATTATCTCCCTTTCTATATCTCAAGGCAATTATATCCCTTTCTACTTCTCTAGGTAATTATCTCCCTTTCCATATCTCGAGATAGTTATCTCTCTTTTTTTTAAACTCTTGAAGTGGTTATCTCCCTTTATCTGTGTCTCCATATAAATATCACTTGTCTGTTAAGGTAGTTATTTCCCCTTACAGGTTGAATTTTAAGTCATCTTGGTTAAAGTCAATCAATATTAAACGTAAAGGGTTTAGGGTACAGAAGTATCCCCACAGGAACATCATTCATTTTAATTGATATAACTATGTAATGTGTACTGGACAAAAAAATATGAAAGTTTCTTTTACATTGAATATTTTACAAGAAATGCTGTTTTCGTATGTTAAAAAGTAATTATTATCAGTAGGATAATAAACGATCTGTATCTCTTAATTACGATTATGAGAGTAAAAACAAAGCAATATAGGGTATTGTTTTTAATTTATTAATTTAATATTTTTGAGAGTCATTTCTTGAAAACTGGACATGTACAATGTATATATCTCACCAGAATATCTAAGATCCTGACTTGGAACACGTATATTAATGACTGTCAGTGAAGCATTATCTTTACCATAGTGTTGGAAATGATACGACTGTTTTCATTGGCAGACAATTTTCTGTTGGCAGGTAAAACTGTGCCTGGACGTGTGATGAGTTTTTCCTCGTATCCAGGATCATTGATGTCCGGGGACGATTACTACCTCATCAGTTCTGGGCTGGTGTGTATTCATCAAAATACTACCCTGTTATCAGTGTCATAACACCCATCACATAACTACCCTGTTATCAGTGTCATAACACCCATCACATAACTACCCTGTTATCAGTGTCATAACACCCATCACATAACATCCTGTTATCAGTGTCATAACACCAATCACATAACTATACTCATGACGCCACAGCCCAAAATCTATTTATAGTGACAGTACTTATGACAGTCAGGCACAAATAGCCAGTTTTGAAGGCTTTTATCTCGAAACAGAGAAGGCAGTTTTCGATAGTTTCTAATGTCCAAAAATCATTCAGGGTTCACTTTAATAAACAAGAATTACACATTATCATATCTTGCATGTTTCCTCTTCAACATATTTTATAGATTAAGCCAACACGTGGTATTTATTAAAATTTATTTTTCTAATAACCCGAAAAATATTTAAAAGATTTTGTTGCTACAATGTATTTCTCCAAATATAATAAATGAGAAAATAAGCTCAACTTTAACATTGTACAATTAATTAAATCCAATTAACGGTTAACTGGAGGTGAAATTCAAAATCTGAAATGTGTGGAGGGATCCCCATACATAGATAAAAGTATAATTCAGTCTTGGTAATGACTGCACATAGCTTTAACCCCAAGCTAATGGAAAAACTTTAACGTAGTCCAATTAATGAACAAAGTCCAATTAACTGTGAATTTTTGTTAAAATCTTGAATATGAAATGTGTTTGGGATATTTATATATAGATACAAGTATATTTCCAGGAGCCATTATGGTAGATTATGTACTGTAATAGTACTTAGATAGAAATTTAGATCAATCTGGAGCTAAAAGGAAAACTTTAATGTGGCCCAATTAATTAACAAAGTCCAATTAACATTAAATTTTAGTTGAAATTCTGAATCTGAAATGTGATTTTGGATGGTTGTACACAAACTTTACACATATATTCCAGGTGCCATTGTGAAAGCTTATGTACTCTGAGAGATATTTAACAGAAATATCGACGCTGCCACCGCCACTGCCAGAAAAGTATCGCCAATGTTATGCTTTGCAATTCCATCGCATCCAAGACAAAAACTAAAACTTTATGATTTTTTGTGAGTAGGTAAGCATGGAGACAACCATTGGGAACTCCAACGACAAAATATGGTTCTATGTCAATCCTAAAGACAGTGTTCCGGAGGCCATCAGGGCAATGGTCGCCAACCGCTTAGCTAGCGTGGGCAAGGAATGGGGCGAGATCTTCAGTCAAAGAAACAGTGGCACGTAGGTATAAGCTTGACAAGGCATGCTTCTAAGGCTTAACATCAATTCTTACGAAGATTTCTGAGCAAATTATATGAAGATACTGTGTGTTATTTGGCACAATCAAATTTTAGCACATTTCCGAATTTTAACAGATTAGCTCTTTGATGAATTGGAGTGCCAAAATTATTTTATTAATTAGAAGCAGTGTATAGAAAATGCAATCATAATTTTGCGGAATGCTTATAGCAAGAAAAGCACTAAAATAAGATTACCGCTGAAATGTGTACGATTGCAGTATACTGATATTTTCTTTCCCGTGTGCCTTTTTTTTTTTTTTTTTTACTTTTGACATTTTTATTCAGATTTTCCACATAAAGTTATTACATGATACAGAAGGAAACAAAGACAACTTACACACACACTTACATACACAGACTGTATATATATATATATATATATAACTTGAATACAGAGTACTCTTTTTGATCAATAGACAGAAAGAATTGATTCATGCATTTTGTCATCACCTCTGTCATGTTATTTTATACCATATGCTGCCTTCTATGAAAGGTTTTTTTCCCCATGTATTATTCACCTTTTAGTTATAGCTAAGCTACATACTATGTATTCAGGTTGACCAAGTGTTTATTGTGATGATGAGCTCTGTAGGATAATGGACATTACAGACATGTGTTTTTCCACTTAATAGTCTTCAGAGCTTCCTGAAATGGTCACCCCACTACATTTTTATTTTCAGGATCTGGCCAATATTTATTCCCCATGACAGCATCTGTAGCTCACCTGATCCAAAGAATTGTGAGCTTATGTCATAGTTTAGTGCCAGTCATCTGTCCATCAACTCTTCAAAAAGCTACTAGTCAAGTATGCCTGAATTTACTTTGACCAAATTTAGTCTGTAGTATCCGTAGGTGAATGGAAATAAAACTCATCTAAACACACTTCAGAGGGGTGGGGCCCAAGAAGGGAAATAGACGTGAAATATAATTAGTCTCGCCATCTTAGTGACAGAGGGTGGGGCTAAATAGGGGAAATTCAGGAATTTTAAAAATCTTTCTTTTGGTCCTATGATTGGTGTGAATATACTATAGGACTAAATGGAGGGTCCTGAACCCCAGAGAGGGTGGGGCTCAATAGGGAAATTCACATAAATGATAAAAACCTTTTTTGCTGTTGTAGTTATAACAACCAGTGGATGATCGTGGACTACAAACAGTTTGTGCCTGGGAAAACAGATGTCAAGGGATTGCTTTATGTTCTTGAACAAATTCCGTAAGTAAAAAATTGTTTTCTTAGAAATGACACCTCAGATATTTTTTCCGGCACAATTTAAGGTGCCTGAATTTTAATCATCGCATTATGATATTTTGTATTAAGAAATACAAATGTTTTGAATTTTTTTTTTTTTTTTTTTACATATCACAGTGGACTGATTGTATTCGATGACTTGACCGGACGACTTCTAAATGAAACTTACTGGGCGAGTTACAACGTACCGTAAGTATCAAACTTGCTAGAGTACAATTTGTAATAGACTTTCTTAAGATGGGAGACCTGCCCTCTGTGTTTGTATATATGCCATCTGTTATAATCACCATCCTCAAGTTTGACTTCATTTAGACCGGAGTATCAAGGGACCGTCCCTCCTCCTACAATATCTGTGTCCTTACGTCATTGTCCCCCCTCCTACAATATCTGTGTCCTTACGTCATTGTCCCTCCTCCTACAATATCTGTGTCCTTACGTCATTGTCCCCGCTCCTACAATATCTGTGTCCTTACGTCATTGTCCCTCCTCCTACAATATCTGTGTCCTTACGTCATTGTCCCCCCTCCTACAATATCTGTGTCCTTACGTCATTGTCCCTCCTCCTACAATATCTGTGTCCTTACGTCATTGTCCCCCCTCCTACATTATCTGTGTCCTTACGTCATTGTCCCTCCTCCTACAATATCTGTGTCCTTACGTCATTGTCCCCCCTCCTACAATATCTGTGTCCTTACGTCATTGTCCCCCCTCCTACAATATCTGTGTCCTTACGTCATTGTCCCCCCTCCTACAATATCTGTGTCCTTACGTCATTGTCCCCCCTCCTACAATATCTGTGTCCTTACGTCATTGTCCCCCATCCTACAATATCTGTGTCCTTACGTCATTGTCCCCCCTCCTACAATATCTGTGTCCTTACGTCATTGTCCCCCCTCCTACAATATCTGTGTCCTTACGTCATTGTCCCCCCTCCTACAATATCTGTGTCCTTACGTCATTGTCCCCCCTCCTACAATATCTGTGTCCTTACGTCATTGTCCCCCCTCCTACAATATCTGTGTCCTTACGTCATTGTCCCCCCTCCTACAATATCTGTGTCCTTACGTCATTGTCCCCCCTCCTACAATATCTGTGTCCTTACGTCATTGTCCCCCCTCCTACAATATCTGTGTCCTTACGTCATTGTCCCCCCTCCTACAATATCTGTGTCCTTACATAATTGTCCCCCCTCCTACAATATCTGTGTCCTTACATAATTGTCCCCCCTCCTACAATATCTGTGTCCTCACATAATTGTCCCCCATCCTACAATATCTGTGTCCTTACGTCATTGTCCCCCCTCCTACAATATCTGTGTCCTTACGTCATTGTCCCCCCTCCTACAATATCTGTGTCCTTACGTCATTGTCCCTCCTCCTACAATATCTGTGTCCTTACGTCATTGTCCCCCCTCCTACAATATCTGTGTCCTTACGTCATTGTCCCCCCTCCTACAATATCTGTGTCCTTACGTCATTGTCCCCCCTCCTACAATATCTGTGTCCTTACGTCATTGTCCCCCCTCCTACAATATCTGTGTCCTTACGTCATTGTCCCCCCTCCTACAATATCTGTGTCCTTACGTCATTGTCCCTCCTCCTACAATATCTGTGTCCTTACGTCATTGTCCCCCCTCCTACAATATCTGTGTCCTTACGTCATTGTCCCCCCTCCTACAATATCTGTGTCCTTACGTCATTGTCCCCCCTCCTACTATATCTGTGTCCTTACGTCATTGTCCCCCCTCCTACAATATCTGTGTCCTTACGTCATTGTCCCCCCTCCTACAATATCTGTGTCCTTACGTCATTGTCCCTCCTCCTACAATATCTGTGTCCTTACGTCATTGTCCCTCCTCCTACAATATCTGTGTCCTTACGTCATTGTCAAAGTTTTCGGGGATTACTTATGTTGTAGGTACTTTCCTGCCGTTTTTAACGATAGTGGAATGCCGGCCATGGTGAAGAAATACGGCGACTGGTTTACCTGGGACAAAACCCCACGAGCTCTCATCTTCAGTCGTGACCATGGCAAGGTATCGGATCTAGACTCCATGATCAAATTGATGAGGTAAATAAAAATGAAACATTCAGTCCACCATGACTGTCTGTATATCCATACTTTGTTTCCACATTATCAGTAAAAAAATTCAATTTCAGTGTTTAATTAGCTCTTGAGGTCAAAATCAAAATCGTTTTAAGCATTGATGTCATTTTTTTTAGTTTCATCGGGATATGAAACAAATTTTGTTTGCAAACTGAAGGAATCCGCACAGCATAGGACAAAATTTGTTTCATACCACAACGAAACTAAAAAAAAATTGACATCAACGCTTATAATTAATTTTTGAAAATGATTTTCTAATTTAAAACATGTTTTATATACAATTTTACTGGTTTTAAATGGGATTCTTTTTCTCAAATCAATGCGCAACGTCAATTGTCATATTGTGACGTCACATTTTTCGTGCCATTCTTGGAATTTCTTTCATAGAAGAATGAAAAGAATTTTTCGACCAATCACATTTGAGTATTTACCATGAAAACAAAGAAAAATTAAATATATGAAAATAAACAAGACGCAATTTTGCTATTTCCTCATTACAAATACAAAATAGTGAGATTATTATCAAGTATTTATTAGCCCACCATCATCAGATGGTGGGCTATTCAAATCGCCCTGCGTCCGTGGTCCGTGGTCCGTCCGTCCGTCCGTCCGTAAACAATTCTTGTTATCGCTATTTCTCAGAAAGTACTGAAGGGATCTTTCTCAAATTTCATATGTAGGTTCCCCTTGGTGCCTAGTTATGCATATTGCGTTTTGAGACCAATCTTAAAACAACATGGCCGACAGGCAGCCATCTTGGATTTTGACAATTGAAGTTTGTTATCGCTATTTCTGAGAAAGTACTGAAGGGATCCTTCTCAAATTTCATATGAAGGTTCCCCTTGGTGCCTAGTTATGCATATTGCGTTTTGAGACCAATCGGATAAAAACATGGCCGACAGGCAGCCATCTTGGATTTTGACAATTGAAGTTTGTTATCGCTATTTCTGAGAAAGTACTGAAGGGATCTTTCTCAAATTTCATATATAGGTTCCCCTTGGTGCCTAGTTATGCATATTGCGATTTGAGACCAATCGGTAAACAACATGGCCGACAGGCAGCCATCTTGGATTTTGACAATTGAAGTTTGTTATCACTATTTCTGAGAAAGTACTGAATGGATCTTTCTGAAATTTTATATGTAGGTTTCCCTTGGTGCCTAGTTATGCATGTTGCGTTTTGAGACCAATCCGAAAACAACATGGCCGACAGGCAGCCATCTTGGATTTTGACAATTGAAGTTTGTTATCGCTATTTCTGAGAATGTACTGAATGGATCTTTCTGAAATTTCATATGTAGGTTTCCCTTGGTGCCATGTTATGCATATTGCGTTTTGAGACCAATCTGAAAATAACATGGCCGACAGGCAGCCATCTTGAATTTTGACAATTGAAGTTTGTTATCACTATTTCTGAGAAAGTATTTAAGGGATCTTTCTGAAATTTCATATGTAGGTTTCCCTTGGTGCCTAGTTATGCATATTGCGTTTTGAGACCAATCTGAAAACAACATGGCCGACAGGCAGCCATCTTGGATTTTGACAATTGAAGTTTCTTATCACTATTTCTGAGAACATATTTAAGGGATCTTTCTGAAATTTCATATGTAAGTTTCCCTTGGTGCCTAGTTATGCATATTGCATTTTGAGACCAATCTGAAAATAACATGGCCGACAGGCAGCCATCTTGGATTTTGACAATTGAAGTTTGTTATCACTATTTCTGAGAAAGTACTGAATGGATCTTTCTGAAATTTCATATGTAAGTTTCCCTTGGTGCCTTGTTATGCATATTGCGTTTTGAGACCAATCTGAAAACAACATGGCCGACAGGCAGCCATCTTGGATTTTGACAATTGAAGTTTGTTATCACTATTTCTGAGAAAGTATTTAAGGAATCTTTCTCAAATTTCATATGTAAGTTTCCCTTGGTGCCTAGTTATGCATATTGCATTTTGAGACCAATCTGAAAATAACATGGCCGACAGGCAGCCATCTTGGATTTTGACAATTGAAGTTTGTTATCGCTATTTCTGAGAAAGTACTGAAGGGATCTTTCTCAAATTTCATATATAGGTTCCCCTTGGTGCCTAGTTATGCATATTGCGATTTGAGACCAATCGGTAAACAACATGGCCGACAGGCAGCCATCTTGGATTTTGACAATTGAAGTTTGTTATCACTATTTCTGAGAAAGTACTGAATGGATCTTTCTGAAATTTTATATGTAGGTTTCCCTTGGTGCCTAGTTATGCATGTTGCGTTTTGAGACCAATCCGAAAACAACATGGCCGACAGGCAGCCATCTTGGATTTTGACAATTGAAGTTTGTTATCGCTATTTCTGAGAATGTACTGAATGGATCTTTCTGAAATTTCATATGTAGGTTTCCCTTGGTGCCAAGTTATGCATATTGCGTTTTGAGACCAATCTGAAAATAACATGGCCGACAGGCAGCCATCTTGGATTTTGACAATTGAAGTTTGTTATCACTATTTCTGAGAAAGTATTTAAGGATCTTTCTGAAATTTCATATGTAGGTTTCCCTTGGTGCCTAGTTATGCATATTGCGTTTTGAGACCAATCTGAAAACAACATGGCCGACAGGCAGCCATCTTGGATTTTGACAATTGAAGTTTCTTATCACTATTTCTGAGAACATATTTAAGGGATCTTTCTGAAATTTCATATGTAAGTTTCCCTTGGTGCCTAGTTATGCATATTGCATTTTGAGACCAATCTGAAAATAACATGGCCGACAGGCAGCCATCTTGGATTTTGACAATTGAAGTTTGTTATCACTATTTCTGAGAAAGTACTGAATGGATCTTTCTGAAATTTCATATGTAAGTTTCCCTTGGTGCCTTGTTATGCATATTGCGTTTTGAGACCAATCTGAAAACAACATGGCCGACAGGCAGCCATCTTGGATTTTGACAATTGAAGTTTGTTATCACTATTTCTGAGAAAGTATTTAAGGAATCTTTCTCAAATTTCATATGTAAGTTTCCCTTGGTGCCTAGTTATGCATATTGCATTTTGAGACCAATCTGAAAATAACATGGCCGACAGGCAGCCATCTTGGATTTTGACAATTGAAGTTTGTTATCGCTATTTCTGAGAAAGTACTGAAGGGATCTTTCTCAAATTTCATATATAGGTTCCCCTTGGTGCCTAGTTATGCATATTGCGATTTGAGACCAATCGGTAAACAACATGGCCGACAGGCAGCCATCTTGGATTTTGACAATTGAAGTTTGTTATCACTATTTCTGAGAAAGTACTGAATGGATCTTTCTGAAATTTCATATGTAGGTTTCCCTTGGTGCCTAGTTATGCATGTTGCGTTTTGAGACCAATCCGAAAACAACATGGCCGACAGGCAGCCATCTTGGATTTTGACAATTGAAGTTTGTTATCGCTATTTCTGAGAATGTACTGAATGGATCTTTCTGAAATTTCATATGTAGGTTTCCCTTGGTGCCAAGTTATGCATATTGCGTTTTGAGACCAATCTGAAAATAACATGGCCGACAGGCAGCCATCTTGAATTTTGACAATTGAAGTTTGTTATCACTATTTCTGAGAAAGTATTTAAGGGATCTTTCTGAAATTTCATATGTAGGTTTCCCTTGGTGCCTAGTTATGCATATTGCGTTTTGAGACCAATCTGAAAACAACATGGCCGACAGGCAGCCATCTTGGATTTTGACAATTGAAGTTTCTTATCACTATTTCTGAGAACATATTTAAGGGATCTTTCTGAAATTTCATATGTAGGTTTCCCTTGGTGCCTAGTTATGCATATTGCGTTTTGAGACCAATCTGAAAACAACATGGCCGACAGGCAGCCATCTTGGATTTTGACAATTGAAGTTTCTTATCACTATTTCTGAGAACATATTTAAGGGATCTTTCTGAAATTTCATATGTAAGTTTCCCTTGGTGCCTAGTTATGCATATTGCATTTTGAGACCAATCTGAAAATAACATGGCCGACAGGCAGCCATCTTGGATTTTGACAATTGAAGTTTGTTATCACTATTTCTGAGAAAGTACTGAATGGATCTTTCTGAAATTTCATATGTAAGTTTCCCTTGGTGCCTTGTTATGCATATTGCGTTTTGAGACCAATCTGAAAACAACATGGCCGACAGGCAGCCATCTTGGATTTTGACAATTGAAGTTTGTTATCACTATTTCTGAGAAAGTATTTAAGGAATCTTTCTCAAATTTCATATGTAAGTTTCCCTTGGTGCCTAGTTATGCATATTGCATTTTGAGACCAATCTGAAAATAACATGGCCGACAGGCAGCCATCTTGGATTTTGACAATTGAAGTTTGTTATCGCTGTTTCTGAGAAAGTACTGAAGGGATCTTTCTCAAATTTCATATGGAGGTTCCCCTTGGTGCCTCGTTATGCATTTTTGGACCAGTCTGTCCTGAAAACAACCTGGCAAACAAACAGCCATTATCGTTAAATCTCAAATTTCTTATATAGCTAAGATTCCCTTGTTTGAAAAGTACTGGAGGGATGTCTCAATTTGCACAGATTAGTAAAATGAAGGGAAAAGTAGAGAAAAGATCAATCTGACATGGAACCTATGAAGATCATTCAATGGTGGGCGCCAAGATCCCTCTGGGATCTCTTGTTAGAGTGATCTTAAGCAAAGTTTTGTACTAATCAGTGTTAGTGTCATTTTCATACATCGTTTTCGGGACCTCCTCGACATCGTTTTTGGTCAAAATTTTTCATGCACAAAATATACAGAAGGTTTTTTCCAGCATTTTCAGCCCCAAAAAGTACCTGCGCAAATTACACTGGTGCGGAAATTACGAGTTTTTATGGTAATAAGTAGATCAACATATATCGTAACATTTAATTGTCTCTAAAATAATATCAGATTGTTGTATCTCGGATCGATCGGGATTATTGACAGATGTCATCCAGTCAGTTTGATCAAATCGACATTAAAGTTCTCCCAGACTGTTAGTAAAAGCAACAGAACTGTCGTCAAGACAGTTATTTTTTGTTGAAAAAATTTTCTGTTTTAGATACAACGACTTTACCCATGATCCTCTGTCACGGTGTAATTGCACACCACCCTACAGTGCTGAGAATGCAATATCTGCTCGAAGTGATCTGAATCCTGCGACTGGCACGTATCCAATTGGTGCCTTAGGTCATAGGTCACACGGAGGCACAGACATGAAGGTATCTATAAGTCAACTTTATTTGTTTTACAGGAATTACGATACAAGTTACACCAACTTATAGCTAGGGATGGAACCCCGAACCTCCGGCTTACTTGTCTTATGCTCAACCGATCGAGCTAAAGAGAAGATCTCTCTAGCCGAGCGGTATAATGCGGCTAGTATTTACCAGGGTTACATACTCCCCCTCCAGGAAAGAACTCGTCCTCAAGTTTTCAGGGGTAACAGCGATGCTTGTGGAGCAATCCTGATTATTTTCCCAGAGTCCCTACATGGGCGCCAATGTAACAGAGCACAGGATGAATTAAATTAAAATCACTGCCTCTGCTAGGGATCGAACCCGGGACCTCTGGCTTACTAGTCTTAAGCTCAACCGATCGAGCTAAAGAGAAGATCTCTCTAGCCGAGCGGTATATTGCGGCTAGTATTTACCAGGTTTACATGTATTCTCTCTAGCCGAGCGGTATATTGTGGCTAGTATTTACCAGGGTTACATGTATTCTCTCTAGCCGAGCGGTATATTGCGGCTAGTATTTACCAGGGTTACATGTATTCTCTCTAGCCGAGCGGTATATTGCGGCTAGTATTTACCAGGGTTACATGTATTCTCTCTAGCCGAGCGGTATATTGCGGCTAGTATTTACCAGGGTTACATGTATTCTCTCTAGCCGAGCGGTATATTGCGGCTAGTATTTACCAGGGTTACATGTATTCTCTCTAGCCGAGCGGTATATTGCGGCTAGTATTTACCAGGGTTACATGTATTCTCTCTAGCCGAGCGGTATATTGCGGCTAGTATTTACCAGGGATACATGTATTCTCTCTAGCCGAGCGGTATATTGCGGCTAGTATTTACCAGGGTTACATGTATTCTCTCTAGCCGAGCGGTATATTGCGGCTAGTATTTACCAGGGTTACATTATATTAATCACTCTTGAGAGACGCAGGGGTCTTACTGTGGGAGGAAAACGGAGTACCCGGAGAAAACCCATGTGGTAGGGAAAGTCACCCAATACCTTTTCACATCCTATTGGGGAATGAAGTCACCACTGCACCACCGGGCCTCCCGGTCATGAAATATTTCATTGTCGCCAGATATAGCAAAAGGTCACAGAGGTCAAACGTGCTAAAATCCTTAATTTATTTTTCTGAATAGCAAACCACAGGGTTTAGATATGGGACCACAGGGTTATGATACCGGACCACAGGGTTATGATACGGGACCACAGGGTTATGATACGGGACCACAGGGTTATGATACGGGACCACAGGGTTTAGATACGGGACCACAGGGCTATGATACAGGACCACAGGGTTATGATACAGGATCACAGGGTTTAGATACGGGACCATAGGGTTTAGATACGGGACCACAGGGTTATGATACGGGACCACAGGGTTTAGATACGGGACCACAGGGTTATGATACGGCACCACAGGGTTATGATACCGGACCACAGGGTTATGATACGGGCCACAGGGTTTAGATACGGGACCACAGGGTTATGATACGGGGCCACAGGGTTTAGATACGGGACCACAGGGTTATGATACGGGACCACAGGGTTTAGATACGGGACCACAGGGTTATGATACGGGACCACAGGGTTATGATACGGGGCCACAGGGTTATGATACGGGTCCCAGGGTTATGATACGGGACCACAGGGTTATGATACTTGACCACAGGGTTATGATACGGGATCACAGGGTTATGATACGGGATCACAGGGTTATGATACGGCACCACAGGGTTATGATACCGAACCACAGGGTTATGATACGGGGCCACAGGGTTTAGATACGGGACCACAGGGTTATGATACGGGGCCACAGGGTTTAGATACGGGACCACAGGGTTATGATACGGGACCACAGGGTTTAGATACGGGACCACAGGGTTATGATACGGGACCACAGGGTTATGATACGGGACCACAGGGTTATGATACGGGACCACAGGGTTATGATACGGGACCACAGGGTTATGATAATGGACCACAGGGTTATGATACGGGACCACAGGGTTATGATACGGGATCACAGGGTTATGATACGGGATCACAGGGCTTAGATACGGGACCACAGGGTTATGATACGGGACCGCAGGGTTATGATACGGGACCATAGGGTTATGATACGGGACCACAGGGTTTAGATACAGGACCACAGGGTTATGATACGTGACCACAGGGTTATGATACGGGATCACAGGGTTTAGATACGGGACCACAGGGTTTACATAGGGGACCACAGGGTTATGATACGGGACCACAGGGTTATGATGCGGGACCGCAGGGTTATGATACGGGACCACAGGGTTTAGATACGGGACCACAGGGTTATGATACGGGACCACAGGGTTATGATATTGGATGTTTTACAATTACTGATAAGTAAAGATATTAATTCTACATCAAATTCACATGTGACATCATAATACCTTATACTCGGAAGAAATCATGATGAAATGACCAAGATTCATTTGAAATCTTTGCTTTGACCTAGGTGACCAGTGCTGGACTGTTTAAGGATCACACGTTTGTAACGGTCAGTGGACCCACATCTGACCAGCAGCCTCCTTTTCAGTGGAGTAAGGCTGACTTTGCCAGTGGCTGTCCTCACGTCGGTCATCCAGATCTCTTCAACTTTGACCCCATCAAGTTTGACGGCACAATCAACTACAAGTCTTATCCTTAAATTAGTTGACCCAATTCCATGCTGACCACAAGTCTCAGACATTGAACATCCATGGAGCATGTTATCGTGTCAGCTGTGGCCATATTGTAAACGTATAAATTGTAAATAGATATATTTTGATACACTTAATAATTAGATTTGCATAATGATGAATTGTCACACCCACACTCAGTAATCTAAGCCTACACTTAGTAAACTTAGCCTCATTCAGTAAACTTAACATACTCTTAATAGTAAACACAGAAAACACTTAGTTACTTAGTAAACATAGCCTACACTTCATTACTTAGTCTACACTTAGTAAACTTAGTCTACACATAGTAAACTTAACCTACACTTAGTAAACTTAGCATGATTCAGTAAACTTAACATACTCTTAGTTACCTAGTAAACTTAGCCTACACTTCATTACTTAGATAACACTTAGTAAACTTAGCTTCATTCAGTAAACTTAACCTACACTTAGTAAACTTAGCCTAAACTTAACCTCACTTAGTAAACTTAGCCTAAACTTAACCTACACTTAGTAAACTTAGCCTAAACTTAACCTCACTTAGTAAACTTAGCCTAAACTTAACCTACACTTAGTAAACTTAGCCTAAACTTAACCTACACTTAGTAAACTTAGCTTAAACTTTACCTACACTTAGTAAACTTAACCTACACTTAGTAAACTTAACCTACACTTAGTAAACTTAGCAAACACTTAGTAAACTTAACCTACACTTAGTAAACTTAACCTACACTTAGTAAACTTAGTCTACACTTAGTAAACTTAACCTACACTTAGTAAACTTAACCTGCACTTAGTAAACTTAACCTACACTTAGTAAACTTAACATACACTTAGTAAACTTAACCTACACTTAGTCTACACTTAGTAAACTTAACCTACACTTAGTAAACTTAACCTGCACTTAGTAAACTTAACCTACACTTAGTAAACTTAACATACACTTAGTAAACTTAACATACACTTAGTAAACTTAACATACACTTAGTCTACACTTAGTAAACTTAACCTACACTTAGTAAACTTAACCTACACTTAGTAAACTGAGTCTACACTTAGTAAACTTAACCTACACTTAGTAAACTTAACCTACACTTAGTAAACTTAGTCTACACTTAGTAAACTTAACCTACACTTAGTTAACTTAACCTACACTTAGTAAACTTAACCTACACTTAGTCTACACTTAGTAAACTTAACCTACACTTAGTAAACTTAACCTGCACTTAGTAAACTTAACCTACACTTAGTAAACTTAACATACACTTAGTAAACTTAACATACACTTAGTAAACTTAACATACACTTAGTCTACACTTAGTAAACTTAACCTACACTTAGTAAACTTAACCTACACTTAGTAAACTTAGTCTACACTTAGTAAACTTAACCTACACTTAGTAAACTTAACCTACACTTAGTAAACTTAGTCTACACTTAGTAAACTTAACCTACACTTAGTTAACTTAACCTACACTTAGTAAACTTAACCTACACTTAGTAAACTTAGTCTACACTTAGTAAACTTAGTCTACACTTAGTAAACTTAACCTACACTTAGTAAACTTAACCTACACTTAGTAAACTTAACCAACACTTAGTAAACTTAACCTACACTTAGTAAACTCACACTATCATGAGTTCTAGCCCTGATTAGATTTTGTGGTCATCGGTCAAGATTAAGATGTAAGGCCAAAGGTCATACTTGACCATTTAAGATAAATGTGTACCTTTGGACAATTCAGTGTACACAGCTTGTTTACAGATAAGAAGTTGGATGATGATTGTATTTAAACAATGTTGACATTAATTAACATTCCTCTAATTGACTAATTACTGCAAATGCAGTTGTGGGTGTGAATTTTGTTCCTTTTAAATCTGCTATGATTTTCCCATCAATCTATATTACCATTGTTTTATCTATCAATATAAAAATTTGATAATTGTAGTGTAGATTTATATAGACCAAGGTCTTTCAAGACGACTATGCATCTATGTATACTTGTAAACTCCCTGAAAAGTTGAGTGTATGACCCTCAGGATGGGATTGTGTGTATAAATGATATTTGTACATTGTGTAATAATCAAATATGAATTAATTTTTTCCCATTGAACAGAATCGCATGTGTGACAGAGATATCTCAATCTCTGAGGGAAGATTTTTAAGGTGCCAAACACGGGGCTTGCCTCAAAAACATATTGTAATGAAACACAATGTTGCCATGACGTCATTGTATAATCTGATACTTTCTGTCACTACCCGTCATACATTAGGGGTGACTCATTGTATAATCTGATACTTTCTGTCTCTACCCGTCATACATTAGGGGTGACTCATCGTATAATCTGATACTTTCTGTCACTACCCGTCATACATTAGGGGTGACAGAGAAAATGTCAGACAAATCTGTGAATGATTGGAAAATTGTTTCTCTTTCCCTGTCGGCCCATTATTATATGATATATATTATTAATATAATTATTATTGACATGAATAAATTCTCGAAGTGACCTCATATTTAAAAAAAATCTTTTTCTGGTTATTTTAGACACAAATATATATTAAATCACCATCCTGCATTTATTGATTTTTTTTATGATTTCCTTAAAAAAAAAAAAAAAACATCAGTGAAATAAATACAACATACAGAGAATTCTAATTGAGTACCAGGAGCCCAGATAGGGTACTACCGAGATAGAAATGGAATATTTTGGAATTTAGAGATAAAACCTGCCACAACCTTTGGTAATGGTACAGTCAAACCTGCTCTTACGACCACCTGTATATAACGACTGCCTGTCTATAACGACTGCCTGTCTATAACAACTGATTTTAAGATTCCCAGTGAGATTTTGATATATAACTACCCTCTGTATAGCGACCACCAGTCTAATGTGACTAACGACAGGTGATTTTGGGACGGCGGTCGCTCGTTTGTTATCTATAGTGACCGATTTCTGTCAGCCATCTTCTGCTCTCGGCAGTCATCTCTCATAAAACTCCCGGAAAATTCAGACACATCAACCCTAGTCTGATTATATCAACAAAAGACTGGTGAGAATATATAAGTTTGATTGACACTTCATGGTGTTTGATACCAACATGGGTGACAGGCGCGACATGGTAGTATGATACAGGTGATTGGGGAGCGCCATGACATAGCATTCTCCATCTATTTCTTGAAATTATCTCTAGTCCAAAATAAATGAATATAATTATTGTTTTGATTATATTTGGTCTGAACCATCTTTGAATTTCGAGGAAAAAGATTTGTATCAAATATGGGGCAGGGCTGGAGGGCCAAGGGCGCTCATGGGAAATGTATCAAATAGAAATTCTTTGAATTCTTTTCTTCAGGGTTTGACTGTCTTAACTATCACAAGACTAATTCACAATATATCTTCGTGGAATTTTCTAGAGGAAGAAAATATACATAGAGGAACAAGAAACAAAGATAAAAAGAATGAAAATGTGATTTCATTTAATGATCAAACATAATATAGTCAGTAGGAGAATACATTTTCACTGATATCACACTCGTTACCACAAGTTTACTCTGCCACTAAAGAGCCAGGATATAGAGACGACTCTACTCACTTCATACTCACATAGCATCTACAACAATAGGACGGATTAACATTGGATTTTATATATAACTTAAACTTCCTTTCACAAAAATGAATTGTACAAATACACTATTTGAAATACATAATGTATTAAAATAAGAATGATTTTTACTTCATGTAAGGTACCTCAAAATATCAGAAAACTACAGTTACTGAAAACCTGTCTATAGGGACCACCAAAGTGACCGTTAGGTACAGAAGGGGTGACAGACTACAGTTAACCTGTCTATAGGGACCACCAAAGTGACAGTTACGTAAGGACAGATGGTGACAGACTGTCATGGTCTCTATAGACAGGTACACTAAGACTAGTGGTGACACAGACGTCTGGTATTACACAGTTTCTGTCATGGTCTCTATAGACAGGTACACTAAGACGGGTGGTCTCTATAGACAGGTACACTAAGATGGGTGGTCTCTATAGACAGGTATACATAGATGACCTGTGATGTCTAATTGTGTTTTTTACGATCTGCCAATTAACTTTCTGGTCAGTCTGACACATTGGAGTTCTCCATAGCTTTGTTTACTCATTGTTTGTTTTTTATTTACTACTCTGTCAGTTTGTTTACTCCACCGTTTGTTTTTTCACTACTCTGTCTGTTTGTTTACTCCACCGTTTGTTTTTTCACTACTGTCTGTTTGTTTACTCCACCGTTTGTTTTTTCACTACTGTCTGTTTGTTTACTCCACCGTTTGTTTTTTCACTACTGTCTGTTTGTTTACTCCACCGTTTGTTTTTTCACTACTCTGTCTGTTTGTTTACTCTATGATGCTGCAGTTCAACCTGCTTCTCTTGCTGACACTTGCTGACTAAAGCAGAGCCACAAGACTTTCATCATTTCTTCGTCACCGACTGCTGTGGAGCTACAAGACTATCCAGTTCACGTTTGTATCCAGTTTCAGCCAACCACACCTACAACAATGATACTACCTTTAAACAAACAAACAACTTTAACAACATGGTATTACTCACCTGGCTGGATTTGAAATCAAAATATGTTCAATTTATTAAAAGCTTTATTCGTTGATGTCTACTTTACCCACTTTCTCTCCCCGCCCTAATATGGACAGACAGGGTACATACACCTCTCCCCGCCCTAATATGGACAGACAGGGTACATACACCTCTCCCCGCCCTAATATGGACAGACAGGGTACATACACCTCTCCCCGCCCTAATATGGACAGACAGGGTACATACACCTCTCCCCGCCCTAATATCATGGTCAGACAGGGTATACCCACCTTCTCTACCCGCCCTAATATGGACAGACAGGGTATACCCACCCTAATCTTATTCTTTCAATAGAATAGTCTTGGATAAACAATGACTAATCTTATAATTTCACAGAATTCAAACAATTGTGAGTCCATATGAACACTGTACTTACGTGGAATCTTGTTTCTACCAAAGCTTGGAATTCCTTGCGTTGTTCACGGCTTAGTCCTGCCTCCTTCACGGTTTTCTGCCAGCTGTCAATCATTTTCTGACGCTGAGTGACTGCCTTCTGGTATTTTGTAGGCAGTCCACCGGGGATTTCCTGTATAATAAAGGAGAATTAATACTCAGTAGAACATGATACCACTACTGTCATACACCATACCTGCCAAAGTTTCCCGCATTGGGCGGGAGACTCCCGAATATTCAATTCAAAAATCAAATTCTCCAGTTTGAAATTAATGACCTGCGCGGGTCCCGAATTTTACCAAATTCTCCAGTTTTCTCCCGCTTGGCCCAAGTACCTCGCCCTCGGACATGACGTGCGTCAATTTGAGGCTCAAATTCTGACTAAAATTAGAGTGTATATAAGTCTTAAAACGTTGTCCAATTTACAGAATCAACAAAGGGCATATTAGCTATGGTCAGTGACACTAATTGACCCCTAGGGGTTAATTAAAAGAGTCGGTCAACTGTCACCAAACTGGGTCTCAGGTGAAGTTTCCAATAATCAACATACCGGTAGTAAAATAAGCTATTAGCAACGTAGATTTTTCCAAAGAAGTTATACAAACCCTAAACTAGCCATATTTGCCAACAAATCAGTATATTTTTATTGATTACACATTTCTTTTGATGCTCAGTGGATTATAAAATACAGGTCAATGTGACCTTGATTTTATGTTTTCTGTTATAATATAACAGAGAAGGAGGTTTAATTCATCAGCAATATCTTAACATTGTTTCAGCTTGTGTACAAGGTAGGTAAGGAGACTACAGACAGACCAACAGTGCCTGTGTATATCAGAACCTGTGTACATCAGAACATGTGTACACCAAAACCTGTGTACATCGGAACCTGTGAACACCAAAACCTGTGTACATCGGAACCTGTGTACATCAGAACCTGTGTATATCAGAACATGTGTACATCAGAACATGTAAACACCAAAACGTGTATATCAGAACCTGTGTACATCAGAACCTGTGTTCATGGGAACCTGTATACATTGGAACGTGTGTACATCAGAACTTGTGTACATTAGAACATGTGTATAATAGAACCTGTGTACATCAGAACCTGTGTATATCAGAACGTGTACACCAAAACCTGTGTACATCGGAACCTGTGTACATCATAACCTGTGTACATCAGATCCTGTGTACATTCGAACCTGTGTACATCAGAACCTGTGTACATTAGAACCTGTGTATATCAGAACCTGTGTACATTAGAACCTGTGTATATCAGAACCTGTGTACATTCGAACCTGTGTACATTAGAACCTGTGTACATCAGAACCTGTGTACATCAGAACCTGTGTACATCAGAACCTGTGTACATCATAACCTGTGTACATCAGAACATGTGTACATGGGAACCTGTGTACATCAGAACCTGTGTACATCAGAACCTGTGTACATGGAAACCTGTGTACATCAGAACCTGTGTACATCAGAACCGTTGTACATCAGAACATGTGTACATCAAAACATGTGTATAATAGAACCTGTGTATAATAGAACCTGTGTACATCAGAACCTGTGTACATCAGAACCTTTGTTCATCAAAACCTGTACACATCAGAACCTGTGTACATCGGAACCTGTGTATATCACAACGTGTGTACATCGGAACCTGTGTACATCAGAACCTGTGTACATCAGAACCTGTTTACATCAGAACCTCTGTTCTCCTCCTTTTATACTAACCGTGGTGCTGCCCTCCATATGGAATGGAATGTTGAAGGTGAAGAATTCTTGGACAGGTAACAGTTCCCACACCGGTGTTTCATCTTTGTGCTCTGGACCTAAAACAAAGCGGTCAACAGTACGTCACAACGTCCAAATCTACAATAAACTCAAACAAGTTATGTCCTTTTTCATAACTTATTGCTGAGGAACACAAACCGATTAAATGTATGAAAACAAGAATACCAACAAGAGAGATCTTGGCGCCCACCATTGAATCACCTTTATTTGACCTCTGTAAGTCTGATCTTTTCTCCTCGTCCACTTAATCATTTGGAAACAAGAGGAACCTTCATAATAAATCTGAGACATCAAGAACTCTCTGAACAAGAACTGTTGTAGCATAGCTCGTCTCACAAATGTTTGTTGATAAATAATCAAAATATATAAATGTTTGTCAATAAATAATCAAAATATATAGATTGGTTTTGTTTTGCACATCGGATGAATAAGATTTATTGTGTACTTGACGGAATTAATTTGTGAATCTCAACCTTAACAGACACCATTCATGAATAGTTGAAAAATCTCTGATATCTTCAAAAATGTTGAAGTCCAAAACAACTAGGTACCAAGGAGAACTAATTAGGTGAAATTTGAGAAAGATTGATAATGAACTTTCTGTCACAATTCAGAATGATGGTTTGCTGGCCATTGTTTTCCAATCAGTCTCATATAACTAGGGATCAAGGAAAACCTACGTAAACCTACGTATGGGAAAACCTACATGTGGGAAAACCTACGTATGGGAAAACCTATACGTATGGGAAAACCTATACGTATGGGAAAGCCTACATATGGGAAAACCTATGTATGGGAAAACCTATACGTATGGGAAAACCTATACGTATGGGAAAGCCTACATATGGGAAAACCTATACGTATGGGAAAACCTACGTATGGGAAAACCTACATATGGGAAAACCTATACGTATGGGAAAACCTACGTATGGGAAAACCTATACGTATGGGAAAACCTACGTATGGGAAAACCTACATATGGGAAAACCTATACGTATGGGAAAGCCTACATATGGGAAAACCTATACGTATGGGAAAACCTACATAAACCTACGTATGGAATGTAAGAAAGATCCATGAGAAACAGCAATAAGAATTGTTAAGGAAGCTGGACTCAGGAATGCTGAATGAAGAGCATTATACATGTATATTGTTTTATAAGCAAAGAATCAAATTAAGAAGTTTTATCAAATAATGTGGCCAGTTATGCTTATACAGATTGAGAACTTAAACCTATATTATATACTTTTCTAACTTGTTACCAAACATTAAACACATGTTTTCACTAAGAAAGCTCTACTGGTCTTAGTCTGCAATGTGCTTGTATGGAACATACTTGTTGAAGTCAAGCGTATTGGTGATACAGATGTTGATCAAACAAAGAAATCTAAGCATATTGACAAACCATTAACATGCAAAGAGTCCCCGTTATATTTAAGTATTTTCTGTTTTAAACAAAATCTATATTAATGTTCAAACTTTGGATAACTTAATTCTTGTGACTTTCAGACAAGATTTTGACCTTTGATGAGAATCAAACAGTACCCATTCCTTTAAGTGTGTAACACATTTTATTTCGTAACCCTGGGTTTCTTGAGTCACACTTACCGACACACAGGGGCTGGTTCCACAGGTTCCTGTCACCAGACAGCCCCGCCGTTGTGAGATGGTCCTGTAGACTGGGGTAGTGTGTATGATAGGGGGCCAGAAGAATAGTGTCATTACCGCCAAGTAACATCGGCCGACTAGGGGTCATCAAGTGCAAGTTGCACAGCGTACTTCCACTGAAAAATACAAGAATCTCTAAAGTAATGACAACTAAGTCTCCAAACCACGATAAATAATGTGGATTGTGTGTATGGAGGTACAGCCAATCACAAGTCTCCAAACCACAATAAATAATGTGGATTGTGTGTATGGAGGTACAGCCAATCACAAGCCTCCAAACCATGATAAATAATGTGGATTGTGTGTATGGAGGTACAGCCAATCACAAGTCTCCAAACCACGATAAATAATGTGGATTGTGTGTATGGAGGTACAGCCAATCACAAGCCTCAAACCACGATAAACAAGGATGGATAGTATTGCAACAGCAATACAAAGTCCCCTGCCTGAACCAGGAGTGCAACTATTTATTTCCCATTTTTTAAACTACGTGTTATACTGATCACGTATACCAAGTTTCGTTAAAATCGGAGTAGTACTTTAGGATTGTCCGGACATGCCTCAACCAATGAGAAGTCGACGGCCATTTTGAAAATTGGTTTCTCGAAAAAAAAAATGTAGGATGCACAACTACATGTTATACTGATCATGATTACCAAGTTTCGTTAAAATCGGAGTAGTACTTTAGGAGGAGTTGTCCGGACAAGCCTCAACCAATGAGAAGCCGGCAGCCATTTTGAAAAATGAATTTTTGAAAAAAAAAAGTGGGATGCACAACTACATGTTATACTGATCATGTATACCAAGTTTCGTTAAAATCGGAGTAGTACTTTAGGAGGAGTTGTCCGGACAAGCCTCAACCAATGAGAAGCCGGCAGCCATTTTGAAAAATGAATTTTTGAGAAAAAAAAATGTGGGATGCACAACTACATGTTATACTGATCATGTATACCAAGTTTCATTAAAATCGGAGTAGTACTTTAGAAGGAGTTGTCCGGACAAGCCTCAACCAATGAGAAGTCGGCGGCCATTTTGAAAATTGGGCAAAAAATGTGGGATGCACAACTACATGTTATACTGATCATGTATACCAAGTTTCGTTACCATCGGAGTAGTACTTTAGGAGGAGTTGTCCGGACAAGTCTCAACCAATGAGAAGTCGGCGGCCATTTTGAAAATTGGTTTTTCGAAAAAAAAAATGTGGGATGCACAACTACATGTTATACTGATCATGTATACCAAGTTTCATTAAAATCGGAGTAGTACTTTAGAAGGAGTTGTCCGGACAACTATTGCGTGACAGACAGACAGACGGACAGACGGACAGACAGACAGACAGACGGACGGAGGGTAAACCTATAGTCCCCCCGTTTTTCAAACGGCAGGGGACTAATAATGTGGATTGTGTGTATGGAGGTACAGCCAATCACAAGTCTCCAAACCACGATAAATAATGTGGATTGTGTGTATGGAAGTACAGCCAATCACAAGTCTCCAAACCACAATAAATAATGTGGATTGTGTGTATGGAGGTACAGCCAATCACAAGCCTCCAAACCACGATAAATAATGTGGATTGTGTGTATGGAGGCACAGCCAATCACAAGTCTCCAAACCATGATAAATAATGTGGATTGTGTGTATGGATGTTCTGAATGTAAGACTCTGTGACACCAGTGGACGGTCTTCATGTACGACATTGGGACACCAGTAGACCGGTGGAATGTAACAAGACTTACCTTATCATCAGGAAGCGACACGGAGCAATCAGAGTAACCTTCTCACAGTGACTCAGGTAAACTGTTGTCTCTACCGGGCCCAGAATAATGGTAGAGTTACGACATTTCTCAATGGTCACCGACCTACAAATCAGTCAATTATAAAAAGCAAATATTACAAGTGAATTTACAGTAAAAGTGATTGTGTGTATACTAGATAAAAAATAAATGAAAAATTAACCTCAGACACTAGATCATTAAAGACATGTAAAATTCATGTGTTACCTGAGGGGAGACAGTAGATACAGGTAGGGGTAATGATGTCTGTGTTACCTGAGGGGAGACGTCCGTGTTACCTGAGGGGAGACAGTAGGTACAGGTAGGGGTAGTGACGTCTGTGTTACCTGAGGGGAGACAGTAGATACAGGTAGGGGTAGTGACGTCTGTGTTACCTGAGGGGAGACAGTAAATACAGGTAGGGGTAGTGACATCTGTGTTACCTGAGGGAAAACAGTAGGTACAGGTAGGAGTAGTGACGTCTGTGTTACCTGAGGGGAGACAGTAGATACAGGTAGGGGTAGTGACATCTGTGTTACCTGAGGGGAGACAGTAGGTACAGGTAGGGGTAGTGACGTCTGTGTTACCTGAGGGGAGACAGTAGGTACAGGTAGGGGTAGTGACATCTGTGTTACCTGAGGGAAAACAGTAGGTACAGGTAGGGGTAGTGACGTCTGTGTTACCTGAGGGGAGACAGTAGGTACAGGTAGGGGTAGTGACGTCTGTGTTACCTGAGGGGAGACAGTAGGTACAGGTAGGGGTAGTGACATCTGTGTTACCTGAGGGAAAACAGTAGGTACAGGTAGGAGTAGTGACGTCTGTGTTACCTGAGGGGAGATAGTAGGTACAGGTAGGCGTAGTGACGTCTGTGTTACCTGAGGGGAGATAGTAGGTACAGGTAGGGGTAGTGACATCTGTGTTACCTGAGGGGAGATAGTAGGTACAGGTAGGGGTAGTGACGTCTGTGTTACCTGAGGGGAGACGGTAGATACAGGTAGGGGTAGTGACATCTGTGTTACCTGAGGGGAGACAGTAGGTACAGGTAGGGGTAGTGACATCTGTGTTACCTGAGGGGAGACAGTAGATACAGGTAGGGGTAGTGACATCTGTGTTACCTGAGGGGAGACAGTAGGTACAGGTAGGGGTAGTGACATCTGTGTTACCTGAGGGGAGACAGTAGGTACAGGTAGGGGTAGTGACATCTGTGTTACCTGAGGGGAGACAGTAGGTACAGGTAGGGGTAGTGATGTCTGTGTTACCTGAGGGGAGACAGTAGGTACAGGTAGGGGTAGCGACATCTGTGTTACCTGAGGGGAGACAGTAGGTACAGGTACGAGTAGTGACATCTGTGTATCTTCACGCTGCTATTCTCCAGTGTTCCAGAACTCTTCAAATCAAAAGATTATTACATTTTATTTGAAGCACAACAAAAACACTTTGTAGCAATGTGTGACGCTAATGGGTGTAGTTTTATCCTGACTGGGTAAGTTTTTGTCATGTTTGTTGATTTTGAACAGCTGGAGATAAAATGAAAATTAGATTGTAAAGAAATTTGATTCTGGTATATCTCCAGATACACCTATCAAACTAGATATGGTCCTGATACACCTATCAAACTAGATATGGTCTAGAGACCTTGTTATGGGTATAAAAATACTCACTCGTGATATCGTCTGCTTGCTGACTTGGCTCATTATGATTATTTTGCTCCTGAAAGAAAAACAGGAAAACAAAATAGATACAATTTAAAGTCAGTTTTGAAATAGACAGGTTCAAAATTATTCATTATTCAACAAACATCTACGTCTGACTTCATACCAACAAGTATCCAACACGTCTGACTTCATATCAACAAGTATCAAACATGTCTGACTTCATATCAAAAAGTATCCAACACGTCTGACTTCATATCAACAAGTATCCAACACTTCTGACTTCATATCAACAAGTATCCAATATGTCTGACTTCATACCAACAAGTATCAAACACGTCTGACTAGATATCAACAAGTATCAAACACGTCTGACTTCTTATCAACAAGTATCAAACACGTCTGACTTCATACCAACAAGTATCCAACATGTCTGACTAGATATCAACAAGTATCCAACATGTCTGACTTCATACCAACAAGTATCAAACACGTCTGACTTCTTATCAACAAGTATCCAATATGTCTGACTTCATACCAACAAGTATCAAACACGTCTGACTTCATATCAACAAGTATCCAACATGTCTGACTAGATATCAACAAGTATCCAACATGTCTGACTTCATACCAACAAGTATCAAACACGTCTGACTAGATATCAACAAGTATCCAACATGTCTGACTTCATCCCAACAAGTATCAAACACGTCTGACTTCTTATCAACAAGTATCCAATATGTCTGACTTCATACCAACAAGTATCAAACACGTCTGACTAGATATCAACAAGTATCAAACATGTCTGACTTAATTCATATCAACAAGTATCCAACATGTCTGACTTAATTCATATCAACAAGTATTGATAAAAAGTTTATGTCAGACAGACGGCAGACGCCATACTATAATACTCCCATCAAATTTGAAGAGTTTATAAAAAGAATACAACCCAGAAAAATATAGGAACAATACTTTTGAAACATTCCCTAGAAAAAGAAGCAGGTTAGGTACATGATGAACAAGGGATCCGAGATGGATCTTGGCGCCCACCATTTAATACACTTTACTGGTTAAAAGTAGGATTGATCTTTCCTCCACTTTTCCCTTCTGTCCCCTTTTGCTTTTCAATTATTTAATAACAAGGGGAACCTACAAACACAATCCTAGAGGGGCTAACCTACAAACACAATCCTAGAGGGGCTAACCTACAAACACAATCCTAGAGGGGCTAGTCTACAAACACAATCCTAGAGGGGCTAACCTACAAACACAATCCTAGAGGGGCTAACCTACAAACACAATCCTAGAGGGGCTAACCTACAAACACAATCCTAGAGGGGCTAGTCTACAAACACAATCCTAGAGGGGCTAACCTACAAACACAATCCTAGAGGGGCTAACCTACAAACACAATCCTAGAGGGGCTAACCTACAAACACAATCCTAGAGGGGCTAATCTACAAACACAATCCTAGAGGGGCTACTCTACAAACACAATCCTAGAGGGGCTAATCTACAAACACAATCCTAGAGGGGCTAACCTACAAACACAATCCTAGAGGGGCTAACCTACAAACACAATCCTAGAGGGGCTAACCTACAAACACAATCCTAGAGGGGCTAATCTACAAACACAATCCTAGAGGGGCTAGTCTACAAACACAATCCTAGAGGGGCTAACCTACAAACACAATCCTAGAGGGGCTAACCTACAAACACAATCCTAGAGGGGCTATAACCTACAAACACAATCCTAGAGGGGCTAACCTACAAACACAATCCTAGAGGGGCTAATCTACAAACACAATCCTAGAGGGGCTAACCTACAAACACAATCCTAGAGGGGCTAACCTAAAAACACAATCCTAGAGGGGCTAACCTACAAACACAATCCTAGAGGGGCTAACCTATAAACACAATCCTAGAGGGGCTAACCTACAAACACAATCCTAGAGGGGCTAACCTACAAACACAATCGTAGAGGGGCTAACCTACAAACACAATCCTAGAGGTGCTAACCTACAAACACAATCCTAGAGGTGCTAACCTACAAACACAATCCTAGAGGGGCTAATCTACAAACACAATCCTAGAGGTGCTAACCTACAAACACAATCCTAGAGGTGCTAACCTACAAACACAATCCTAGAGGTGCTAACCTACAAACACAATCCTAGAGGGGTTAACCTACAAACACAATCCTAGAGGTGCTAACCTACAAACACAATCCTAGAGGGGTTAACCTACAAACACAATCCTAGAGGGGCTAATCTACAAACGCAATCCTAGAGGGGTTAACCTACAAACACAATCCTAGAGGGGCTACTCTACAAACACAATCCTAGAGGGGCTACTCTACAAACACAATCCTAGAGGGGCTAATCTACAAACACAATCCTAGAGGGGCTAACCTACAAACACAATCCTAGAGGGGCTAACCTACAAACACAATCCTAGAGGGGCTAGTCTACAAACACAGTCCTAGAGGGGCTAACCTACAAACACAATCCTAGAGGGGCTAACCTACAAACACAATCCTAGAGGGGCTAACCTACAAACACAATCCTAGAGGGGCTAACCTACAAACACAATCCTAGAGGGGCTAACCTACAAACACAATCCTAGAGGGGCTAACCTACAAACACAATCCTAGAGGGGTTAACCTACAAACACAATCCTAGAGGGGCTAGTCTACAAACACAATCCTAGAGGGGCTAACCTACAAACACAATCCTAGAGGGGCTAACCTACAAACACAATCCTAGAGGGGCTAACCTACAAACACAATCCTAGAGGGGCTAGTCTACAAACACAATCCTAGAGGGGCTAACCTACAAACACAATCCTAGAGGGGCTAACCTACAAACACAATCCTAGAGGGGCTACTCTACAAACACAATCCTAGAGGGGCTAGTCTACAAACACAATCCTAGAGGGGCTAACCTACAAACACAGTCCTAGAGGGGCTAACCTACAAACACAATCCTAGAGGGGCTAACCTACAAACACAATCCTAGAGGGGCTAACCTACAAACACAATCCTAGAGGGGCTAACCTACAAACACAATCCTAGAGGGGCTAACCTACAAACACAGTCCTAGAGGGGTTAACCTACAAACACAATCCTAGAGGGGTTAACCTACAAACACAATCCTAGAGGGGCTAGTCTACAAACACAATCCTAGAGGGGCTAATCTACAAACACAATCCTAGAGGGGCTACTCTACAAACACAATCCTAGAGGGGCTACTCTACAAACACAATCCTAGAGGGGCTAATCTACAAACACAATCCTAGAGGGGCTAACCTACAAACACAATCCTAGAGGGGCTAACCTACAAACACAATCCTAGAGGGGCTAACCTACAAACACAATCCTAGAGGGGCTAACCTACAAACACAATCCTAGAGGGGCTAACCTACAAACACAATCCTAGAGGGGCTAACCTACAAACACAATCCTAGAGGGGCTAACCTACAAACACAATCCTAGAGGGGCTAACCTACAAACACAATCCTAGAGGGGCTAGTCTACAAACACAATCCTAGAGGGGCTAACCTACAAACACAATCCTAGAGGGGCTAACCTACAAACACAGTCCTAGAGGGGCTAATCTACAAACACAATCCTAGAGGGGCTAACCTACAAACACAGTCCTAGAGGGGCTAACCTACAAACACAGTCCTAGAGGGGCTAATCTACAAACACAATCCTAGAGGGGCTAACCTACAAACACAATCCTAGAGGGGCTAACCTACAAACACAGTCCTAGAGGGGCTAACCTACAAACACAATCCTAGAGGGGCTAACCTACAAACACAATCCTAGAGGGGTTAACCTACAAACACAATCCTAGAGGGGTTAACCTACAAACACAATCCTAGAGGGGCTAACCTACAAACACAATCCTAGAGGGGCTAATCTACAAACACAATCCTAGAGGGGCTAATCTACAAACACAATCCTAGAGGGGCTAATCTACAAACACAATCCTAGAGGGGTTAACCTACAAACACAATCCTAGAGGGGTTAACCTACAAACACAATCCTAGAGGGGCTAACCTACAAACACAATCCTAGAGGGGCTAGTCTACAAACACAATCCTAGAGGGGCTAACCTACAAACACAATCCTAGAGGGGCTACTCTACAAACACAATCCTAGAGGGGCTAACCTACAAACACAATCCTAGAGGGGCTAATCTACAAACACAATCCTAGAGGGGCTAACCTACAAACACAATCCTAGAGGGGCTACTCTACAAACACAATCCTAGAGGGGCTAGTCTACAAACACAATCCTAGAGGGGCTAACCCTCAAACACAATCCTAGAGGGGCTAACCTACAAACACAATCCTTCATCTGCCAAATCAAAGATCGCCTGTATGGTCAGCCATTTTGTTTTCAAATCAAACTCAAAATTAAATGGGCAAAACTCGGGACTAAGTGGAACTTACACATCAGGTTTGAGAAATATCCTTCCAGTACTTCTAAAGAAAAAAAGTGATAACGAACTTCAAATGTCAAAATCCGAGACAGCCACCTGTCGGCCATTTTGTTATGCAATCAGTCTCCATGTTCAACACGTACAACTAGACATCAAGGTGAACCAACATACAAAACTTAACAAAGATCCACGAAGAACTTTCTGAGAAATAGTGATAACAAACTTCAACTGTCAAAATTCAAAATACTTGGTAGCCACCAGTTGGCCATTTTTTTTTCAGTCTTTTTTTTTATCAATCTAAAATTATACATGCACAACTACCCTTTGAGTTAACCTTAAACTTACCATTTGACCTACCCTTTGACATAACCTATGACCTACCCTTTGACATAACCTTTGACCTACCCTTTGACATGGCCCTTGGGAACTGCATGAGCATTGGTTGCTATTTTCCCGCGCTTTGTCACCTGATCCGACTTATTATCCTTGTCCTCACCTGTAATGATCATGTAATCTGAGGTAAAATGCAGGTAAAATGCAGGTAAAATACAGGTAAAATGCAGGTAAAATACAGGTGAAATGCAGGTAAAATACAGGTAATGTGCAGGTGAAATGCAGGTAAAATACAGGTAAAATGTAGGTAAAATATGGGTAAAATACAGGTAAAATAACTAGACTGAAATCAAATGTTCACTAACCTTTGGCAATATAATGCCTTTGAAAGAACAACAATTATATGTTATGAAGTTGAATTTTTTCCGTTCTAGTTATGATCATGAAGGATTCAGGCAAAGTTTCATCAAAATTGAATGTTATTACAAGTACAACAACAGACAACAGATAACATTTTATTAAAGTAACAGGTCAAAACTTCCTCGACTTCACTACACCTAACAGAGGAATCATTACCAGCCATAGGCCAAGAGAGGCGCCGTCCGCTCGCTATACAAGATGATATTCCAAAAGGATTTGGCATTAACGAGTCCTTTATCCATGTCTGTAGCAGACGTAATGAAAATATTCGTTTTATCTGAAATAGAAAAAAGGTTTTATTCACAGTTAATGTGTGAACAGTCAACCAATCAGAGCTGCGAAAAAGTCACGGACATATGGAGGGGTAGCTATAGAATACTGCCTCGGTCAGTTGGATACATCACAGCACACAGGCTCCCACTTTTCCTTTGTAATAATTAAATAATTTATTCCATTTTAACAAGATCATATTTAGCTCACTAGATTTCCCTTTTAATGATGTATTTTTTTCATAAAATCATTAACTGATATAATACTCTACAAAATTGTACCACTTTCCTCTCTAAAGTATTTTGTTAATTTGATGGAAAAAAACATGAGTATTTTTCACACTTTAAATTCTAATTTTATGATACATGTACAGTCAAACCTGCCTTAGCGACCACCTGAATTAAACGACTCCCTCTCATATGCGACCGTATTTTTTCCTCCCAACGTTATTTACTATACTAGTGACCTGAATTAAGCGACTACCTGTCAGACACGACTAACGACCATCATTTCCGTGTCCCAAATGCTGAAAAGCGACTTTTTTCAGCGACTTTCCGAGTTTTAAAACGGAAGCAGAAGTCATAATCAAGAAGAAACCGGACTAACTTGTCTGCTTTCAAATATATAAATGTGTTACAGGAGCATAAATGATATTTGAAATCAATCTGAAGATAGTCGGTAGTTCTAAAAATTCATCACTTTGTTGTTCCTAAATTACGATAAATTAATATCAGTTTATTTTCTAGTACGGCAAGAGTAACAAAGCATTCTGAGAGTATTGCTAAAACAATACAAGTTCCCTATCAGCCCCTGCTAAAAATAGTAACAGTGACCTTGACCCAAAAACCCTGAAACTCCAAACTGATCTGTAGCAGCCAATATTGAACTTACATACCAACTTTCACCAATATATCTTGAAGAATGGCAGAAGAAAGGGCGGAAAAACAAAGTAACGGACTAACAGATGGACAGACAGATGGACGGACAGACGGGGAGGAAACCTATACTCCCCCCAGCTTTCACCGAACACGGACAAATAACTAAGTGATTTCACTACACTTAGTCTACTGTAACGTCCCCCTCCTGTACGACGACTGTTAAATGATCACACTACACTTAGTCTACTGTAACGTTCCCCTCCTGTACGACGACTGTTAAATGATCACACTACACTTAGTCTACTGTAACGTTCCCCTCCTGTACGACGACTGTTAAATGATCACACTACACTTAGTCTACTGTAACGTTCCCCTCCTGTACGACGACTGTTAAATGATCACACTACACTTAGTCTACTGTAACGTCCCCCTCCTGTACGACGACTGTTAAATGATCACACTACACTTAGTCTACTGTAACGTTCCCCTCCTGTACGACGACTGTTAAATGATCACACTACACTTAGTCTACTGTAACGTTCCCCTCCTGTACGACGACTGTTAAATGATCACACTACACTTAGTCTACTGTAACGTCCCCCCTCCTGTACGACGACTGTTAAATGATCACACTACACTTAGTCTACTGTAACGTCCCCCCTCCTGTACGACGACTGTTAAATGATCACACTACACTTAGTCTACTGTAACGTCCCCCTCCTGTACGACGACTGTTAAATGATCACACTACACTTAGTCTACTGTAACGTTCCCCTCCTGTACGACGACTGTTAAATGATCACACTACACTTAGTCTACTGTAACGTTCCCCTCCTGTACGACGACTGTTAAATGATCACACTACACTTAGTCTACTGTAACGTTCCCCTCCTGTACGACGACTGTTAAATGATCACACTACACTTAGTCTACTGTAACGTTCCCCTCCTGTACGACGACTGTTAAATGATCACACTACACTTAGTCTACTGTAACGTTCCCCTCCTGTACGACGACTGTTAAATGATCACACTACACTTAGTCTACTGTAACGTTCCCCTCCTGTACGACGACTGTTAAATGATCACACTACACTTAGTCTACTGTAACGTCCCCCTCCTGTACGACGACTGTTAAATGATCACACTACACTTAGTCTACTGTAACGTTCCCCTCCTGTACGACGACTGTTAAATGATCACACTACACTTAGTCTACTGTACGTTCCCCTCCTGTACGACGACTGTTAAATGATCACACTACACTTAGTCTACTGTAACGTCCCCCTCCTGTACGACGACTGTTAAATGGTCACACTACACTTAGTCTACTGTAACGTTCCCCTCCTGTACGACGACTGTTAAATGATCACACTACACTTAGTCTACTGTAACGTTCCCCTCCTGTACGACGACTGTTAAATGATCACACTACACTTAGTCTACTGTAACGTTCCCCTCCTGTACGACGACTGTTAAATGATCACACTACACTTAGTCTACTGTAACGTTCCCCTCCTGTACGACGACTGTTAAATGATCACACTACACTTAGTCTACTGTAACGTTCCCCTCCTGTACGACGACTGTTAAATGATCACACTACACTTAGTCTACTGTAACGTTCCCCTCCTGTACGACGACTGTTAAATGATCACACTACACTTAGTCTACTGTAACGTTCCCCTCCTGTACGACGACTGTTAAATGATCACACTACACTTAGTCTACTGTAACGTTCCCCTCCTGTACGACGACTGTTAAATGATCACACTACACTTAGTCTACTGTAACGTTCCCCTCCTGTACGACGACTGTTAAATGATCACACTACACTTAGTCTACTGTAACGTTCCCCTCCTGTACGACGACTGTTAAATGATCACACTACACTTAGTCTACTGTAACGTTCCCCTCCTGTACGACGACTGTTAAATGATCACACTACACTTAGTCTACTGTAACGTTCCCCTCCTGTACGACGACTGTTAAATGATCACACTACACTTAGTCTACTGTAACGTTCCCCTCCTGTACGACGACTGTTAAATGATCACACTACACTTAGTCTACTGTACGTGCCCCTCCTGTACGACGACTGTTAAATCATCACACTACACTTAGTCTACTGTAGCGTTCCCCTCCTGTACGACGACTGTTAAATGATCACACTACACTTAGTCTACTGTAGTGTTCCCCTCCTGTACGACGACTGTTAAATGATCACACTACACTTAGTCTACTGTAGTGTTCCCCTCCTGTACGACGACTGTTAAATGATCACACTACACTTAGTCTACTGTAACGTTCCCCTCCTGTACGACGACTGTTAAATGATCACACTACACTTAGTCTACTGTAACGTTCCCCTCCTGTACGACGACTGTTAAATGATCACACTACACTTAGTCTACTGTAACGTTCCCCTCCTGTACGACGACTGTTAAATGATCACACTACACTTAGTCTACTGTAACGTTCCCCTCCCTGTACGACGACTGTTAAATGATCACACTACACTTAGTCTACTGTAACGTTCCCCTCCTGTACGACGACTGTTAAATGATCACACTACACTTAGTCTACTGTAACGTTCCCCTCCTGTACGACGACTGTTAAATGATCACACTACACTTAGTCTACTGTAACGTTCCCCTCCTGTACGACGACTGTTAAATGATCACACTACACTTAGTCTACTGTAACGTTCCCCTCCTGTACGACGACTGTTAAATGATCACACTACACTTAGTCTACTGTAACGTTCCCCTCCTGTACGACGACTGTTAAATGATCACACTACACTTAGTCTACTGTAACGTTCCCCTCCTGTACGACGACTGTTAAATGATCACACTACACTTAGTCTACTGTAACGTTCCCCTCCTGTACGACGACTGTTAAATGATCACACTACACTTAGTCTACTGTAACGTTCCCCTCCTGTACGACGACTGTTAAATGATCACACTACACTTAGTCTACTGTAACGTTCCCCTCCTGTACGACGACTGTTAAATGATCACACTACACTTAGTCTACTGTAACGTTCCCCTCCTGTACGACGACTGTTAAATGATCACACTACACTTAGTCTACTGTAACGTTCCCCTCCTGTACGACGACTGTTAAATGATCACACTACACTTAGTCTACTGTAACGTTCCCCTCCTGTACGACGACTGTTAAATGATCACACTACACTTAGTCTACTGTAACGTTCCCCTCCTGTACGACGACTGTTAAATGATCACACTACACTTAGTCTACTGTAACGTTCCCCTCCTGTACGACGACTGTTAAATGATCACACTACACTTAGTCTACTGTAACGTTCCCCTCCTGTACGACGACTGTTAAATGATCACACTACACTTAGTCTACTGTAACGTTCCCCTCCTGTACGACGACTGTTAAATGATCACACTACACTTAGTCTACTGTAACGTTCCCCTCCTGTACGACGACTGTTAAATGATCACACTACACTTAGTCTACTGTAACGTTCCCCTCCTGTACGACGACTGTTAAATGATCACACTACACTTAGTCTACTGTAACGTTCCCCTCCTGTACGACGACTGTTAAATGATCACACTACACTTAGTCTACTGTAACGTTCCCCTCCTGTACGACGACTGTTAAATGATCACACTACACTTAGTCTACTGTAACGTTCCCCTCCTGTACGACGACTGTTAAATGATCACACTACACTTAGTCTACTGTAACGTTCCCCTCCTGTACGACGACTGTTAAATGATCACACTACACTTAGTCTACTGTAACGTTCCCCTCCTGTACGACGACTGTTAAATGATCACACTACACTTAGTCTACTGTAACGTTCCCCTCCTGTACGACGACTGTTAAATGATCACACTACACTTAGTCTACTGTAACGTTCCCCTCCTGTACGACGACTGTTAAATGATCACACTACACTTAGTCTACTGTAACGTTCCCCTCCTGTACGACGACTGTTAAATGATCACACTACACTTAGTCTACTGTAACGTTCCCCTCCTGTACGACGACTGTTAAATGATCACACTACACTTAGTCTACTGTAACGTTCCCCTCCTGTACGACGACTGTTAAATGATCACACTACACTTAGTCTACTGTAACGTTCCCCTCCTGTACGACGACTGTTAAATGATCACACTACACTTAGTCTACTGTAACGTTCCCCTCCTGTACGACGACTGTTAAATGATCACACTACACTTAGTCTACTGTAACGTTCCCCTCCTGTACGACGACTGTTAAATGATCACACTACACTTAGTCTACTGTAGTGTTCCCCTCCTGTACGACGACTGTTAAATGATCACACTACACTTAGTCTACTGTAACGTTCCCCTCCTGTACGACGACTGTTAAATGATCACACTACACTTAGTCTACTGTAGTGTTCCCCTCCTGTACGACGACTGTTAAATGATCACACTACACTTAGTCTACTGTACGTTTCCCCTCCTGTACGACGACTGTTAAATGATCACACTACACTTAGTCTACTGTACGTTCCCCTCCTGTACGACGACTGTTAAATGATCACACTACACTTAGTCTACTGTAACGTTCCCCTCCTGTACGACGACTGTTAAATGATCACACTACACTTAGTCTACTGTAACGTTCCCCTCCTGTACGACGACTGTTAAATGATCACACTACACTTAGTCTACTGTAACGTTCCCCTCCTGTACGACGACTGTTAAATGATCACACTACACTTAGTCTACTGTAACGTTCCCCTCCTGTACGACGACTGTTAAATGATCACACTACACTTAGTCTACTGTAACGTTCCCCTCCTGTACGACGACTGTTAAATGATCACACTACACTTAGTCTACTGTAACGTTCCCCTCCTGTACGACGACTGTTAAATGATCACACTACACTTAGTCTACTGTAACGTTCCCCTCCTGTACGACGACTGTTAAATGATCACACTACACTTAGTCTACTGTAACGTTCCCCTCCTGTACGACGACTGTTAAATGATCACACTACACTTAGTCTACTGTAACGTTCCCCTCCTGTACGACGACTGTTAAATGATCACACTACACTTAGTCTACTGTAACGTTCCCCTCCTGTACGACGACTGTTAAATGATCACACTACACTTAGTCTACTGTAGCGTTCCCCTCCTGTACGACGACTGTTAAATGATCACACTACACTTAGTCTACTGTAGCGTTCCCCTCCTGTACGACGACTGTTAAATGATCACACTACACTTAGGTAGCAGTGTACAGTAAAAATGCCAAATTCTGAAAATATGGCACATGCTTTAGATATGTAAACATTGCCAGTTAACCTTACATATAACCTCTAATAAAGTATATATATTTGAAATCTGTACAACATTTGCAATTTTAATAGAGCTCTGAAGGATAAGTAAACTGATATTTTCTGTGATTTTTAGAGCTGTGAATACCATGGTAACAGCTTAAAAAATTCTCAAAAATTGCAAAATATTATGATATTTGACCCAAAATGGCACAATTCTCTACACAATTTTTTTTCTGAAACCTATTTAAAATTAGATATCTCTATCCCAAAGACAGAATTAATCTTGTTTGGACATATGTTGTAAATTAAGTTTTTCCGCTATCTTACCTTTTCTGTGGGCTTCCATTTTGCGCTGTAGGCGAAACTAAATTTCCTGTGTAAACACACGTTCGGAAAATCCGGATATTTAAAATCCGGAACCAATTTATTGATTTTTGTTTTAATAAATGTGAAGCCTGTATGTACTACTTCATACTGGATATACCAATTATAGTGTACATTTATTTTTTCATTTTTTATACATATCATAATACAGGAGTTATTTGCTTAACAAAAAAATTGCCCATGGCCAGGCTGTCTTACTGTGGTGTGCTACCTTATACATCACTTTTGTTAACTCTAATTTTACTAAAAACCCCATGAATGTCTAGAATATGTTCCGACGAACAAAATGACATATCGGGTTACTGTGTATCTTTAATAGTCACCGAGTATTGCTGATTTCCCTGAGAGGTGTATTTTGACAACTTTTTCTCCCAATCCAGTAATAAGGGGAGGTAATTTTAAAGATGAAAACTCCCATAATTCTGTATATCTCTTGAATAAAGTTGTGTTTTGAGTTGAATGTGGTACTTTGAGTCTCTGTGCATGTAATCAAGCAAAAAATACTATACAACTATCAAATTTAGCCTTGTAATATGACGTCATAGTTACCATGACGTCATCAGTAACTATGACGTCATCAGATGGTATCTATGACGTCATAAATACTCAATGGTGTCATAATAAATAACCAAATTCCTTTCCAAACCTCAGCTTAGCAACACATGCAATATTCTAACTGATAAATCATGACATGACATCCAAGATTTCAAAATGTCATGCCTATGACATCACAGTCATCTGTTTCCACCCCGGTAATTCAGATATGTACCAATGATCATATGAAAGTGTCCGCTGATCCCATTTTATGCGGAAAATGCTATTTTTTCTGCTTTACCGAAGGAAGTGACAATAATTGACAATATTGTATCAACCGTACACTCCATCAATTGAAATTACATGCTTACCAATGTATAAATAAATTGAAAATAATGGTTTCACCAAATATTTCAAAAAATAACACTTACTGTAATAGTTTCCATGGATACGGGGTAATAAATCAGGTAAAACAAACCAGAATTCAGTCTATATGGTTTGTTAGATACCCAATAAGTTATTTTGGGTTTGTTATAAAACATAGAATATCTTTTCAATTTACACTGACTCATTAACATTATGCTTAATTAATCCACCCTTAAAATGGGTAAATATGCGAGTTACCTCCCTTGATTCCTCTAATATGACAAGCCTGATAATAAACAAGTTTTAAATTGTTTTTATGCATTTTTGAGCAATAATGAACTAAAATGAAGCTTAATCAAGCATAATTAAGCACAATTTCCAAAAAATAACATTTTTCAGCCCTTATAAGGTAGCAGTGTACAGTAAAAATGCCAAATTCTGAAAAATATGGCACATGCTTTAGATATGTAAACATTGCCAGTTAACCTTACATATAACCTCTAATAAAGTATATATATTTGAAATCTGTACAACATTTGCAATTTTAATAGAGCTCTGAAGGATAAGTAAACTGATATTTTCTGTGATTTTTAGAGCTGTGAATACCATGGTAACAGCTTAAAAAATTCTCAAAAATTGCAAAATATTATGATATTTGACCCAAAATGGCACAATTCTCTACACAATTTTTTTTCTGAAACCTATTTAAAATTAGATATCTCTATCCCAAAGACAGAATTAATCTTGTTTGGACATATGTTGTAAATTAAGTTTTTCCGCTATCTTACCTTTTCTGTGGGCTTCCATTTTGCGCTGTAGGCGAAACTAAATTTCCTGTGTAAACACACGTTCGGAAAATCCGGATATTTAAAATCCGGAACCAATTTATTGATTTTTGTTTTAATAAATGTGAAGCCTGTATGTACTACTTCATACTGGATATACCAATTATAGTGTACATTTATTTTTTCATTTTTTATACATATCATAATACAGGAGTTATTTGCTTAACAAAAAAATTGCCCATGGCCAGGCTGTCTTACTGTGGTGTGCTACCTTATACATCACTTTTGTTAACTCTAATTTTACTAAAAACCCATGAATGTCTAGAATATGTTCCGACGAACAAAACGACATATCGGGTTACTGTGTATCTTTAATAGTCACCGAGTATTGCTGATTTCCCTGAGAGGTGTATTTTGACAACTTTTTCTCCCAATCCAGTAATAAGGGGAGGTAATTTTAAAGATGAAAACTCCCATAATTCTGTATATCTCTTGAATAAAGTTGTGTTTTGAGTTGAATGTGGTACTTTGAGTCTCTGTGCATGTAATCAAGCAAAAAATACTATACAACTATCAAATTTAGCCTTGTAATATGACGTCATAGTTACCATGACGTCATCAGTAACTATGACGTCATCAGATGGTATCTATGACGTCATAAATACTCAATGGTGTCATAATAAATAAAAAAA